>NW_004443963.1:15709856-15779419 GCF_000243295.1 Trichechus manatus latirostris
ACCCTTACCCCCACCCCACCCCACCCCCGCTACCTCCTCTCTCCTTGTCAATTAGACAGGCTCTTGCAGGAGGCCCCAGAGAGCAGGCTAGGGCACCCAGCTGGAAAATTGGGTGTCGGGGAGCTGCCTGGAATCCTAATGGCCTGCCCTGGCCCCCTCTTCCTCCTCCTCCTCGCTCTCCTCCCTCTTGTTGACGGGGGCCGGGTGCGGGTGCCACTCAGCCTGGCCTGGGGCCCCCCTCCTCCCATCCTCCAGTCTCCCTTCACTTCCCAACCTGGGAGGAACTGCCTTCCCCCGGTGAACGCCATCCCCTCTCCTGAGCCCTGGCTGTCACCAGAGTTCAAGGTTTGGCTGGGAGTCCAGACACCTGTGTCCCCCTCTTTGCCTCAGTTTGCCCATCTGTAAAACGAGGTTCCACCTCAGAGCCCTTCTGGCCCAGGCGGCTTCAGACCTTGCAGTTTGTCACCCATGGGGGTGAACTGCCATCCATTCACGCCTCACCTCTGCTGGCTGGCCCCATTTTTTGGTTTGGTTTGGTTTTCCTATGAATGGCTTGGGGCCAGGCATGGGGCTCCAGGTTCTCACAGACCCCCCTTCACTCTCTTCTGTCGCTGGGGCCACCTACACATCATAGCTCCTGCCTGGCTCTGAGTAGGCTAAGCGTTCCAGCTCCTCGGGAGGCCCCCGGGCACCCCTCCTCGAAGCCAGAGCCAGCAGCTGCCCAGAGCTGGCCAGACGCAATGAGGGGCTCAGGGAACGCTGCGTGTTGGAGTGAAGCCCCCCAGGTTCCCAAGCTGGAACTCAGGTATCCCACCCAGAATGGAGTGTGGTTGGCGGGAGAGGACACCAGTCCCTCTTAGCTTCTTCCCAGGCAGCCCCTGAGGGCTCCTCCCACTGGGACCGAAAGATGCTCTAGAGCTGTCCTCCCCATGTGCTCCAGTCAAAATCCAACCTGTCTCAGGGATCCAGCTCTGCTTCCATTCTGAGGAATGGAATATGTATTACATATTATAGATGTCATAAGTTGGCAAGGCTCGGGGACACTGATAGCTCACCCAGGTCAATAGTTTTCTTTGGTAGCTATCAGTTTGTTGTTAGTTGCTTGTCTTCTGAGGCGCCAGAAGTTCTTAGCGAAGACTCAAAGTCCACTGTGATCTGACCCCGACTGTAGTTCCAGCATCATTTCTTGCCACTCTGCCATACACAACCTGTGTTTTAGCTGCACTGAACTACTTTCAGGTTCCCTTACCTCATCGTGGTCTTTATTACTTTTAAGATTTTATACCCATCTTTTCAATCTGGGTGGCGTAGTCTCCCCAAGTCAACCTGGATAACTCCTGGCCATCTCTGCATGGTGCAGACAGTTAAGCACTGGGCTACTAACCGAAAGGTTTGTAGTTCGAATCCACCCAGAAGTGCCTTGGAAGAAAGCCCTGGCGATCTACTTCCAAAAGAGCACAGCCACTGAAAATGCTATGGAGCGCAGTTATACTCTGAAACACATGGGGTCGCCATGAGTCAGAATCAGCTGGATGGCAACTGGTCTGGTCTGTTTTTTACTGTGTGCCAGGCACATGCTGGGACTCTAGGGGCACAGCCAGAAACCCAACAGGCAAGCCCTCTTGCCCCACATTCTATAAACAAGTAAATAGAAAAGCAAATTATTTCAGCATGGTAGGGGTTATGGAGGAAACAGAACAGTGTGAGGGACTAATGGCTCAGGTCAGGGTCAGATCATAGGGCTCAGGGAAGACACCTTGAGGGAGGCGACACTGAGCTGGGCCCCAAATGACAAGAAGCCAATACGAAAAGGTTTGGGGCTAAGCATTTTAGACAGAGGAAACAGCAAGTGCAAAGGCCCTGAGGCTGGAACATGTGTGGTTGTTTGAAGAACCGGTGGCCAGGGTGGTGGGAGCAGGCGAGTGGGAAGAGGTGTGGTGGGAGCCAGATCACGTTGGCCTTGTGGACCTAGAAAGGAATTCATAGTGCACTCTAAGCACAAGGAGCAGCCGTTGGTGGCTTTAAGCATGGAAGAGCTTGCTCTCATGTGCATTTTAAATGCTCTTGCTACTCCCGGCTGCTGGGCACTCCAGGGGTTGTTAAGCATGGGGAGGGGCAAGAATGGAAGCAGGGGGACTAGTTAAAAGGAAGTTGCAGTGACCCGCAGGTGAGAGATAGGCAGGTGCAGCAGCAAGGAGATGGAGTTGGGGAGGGAGCTATTCAATGTGTTCTGTCCCTGAGGGCAGGGAGCAGCTTCGTGGGGCCCTTCCTCACTCTCCCTGCCCTCACAATCCATACCTAGGTTCTTTTTCTCTCCTTCTTCCCACCATAGTCCTGCCTCCTCTAGCCTGCAGCCTTGGGGCGTGGGGTGGAGGGGAGTTGACTGTCTTTCTTGGCTTTATCCAGTTCTGTGTCAGACCCCGTGGGGGACCAGTGAGGGCTCAGGTCCTCAGGGGAGGAAAAGGGAGGAGCAGAGGCCCTCACAGGGTCAAGCCCGTGAATGGGGCGTATAAATGACAACAAACCTTTCACACTGCAAAGATTAGCCCCCCAGTTGTTTTTTATTCTGTAGCTTACTGTGCTAAAAGAGTGTCAGGTTCCTTTCCTATCCTCCAGTCACTTTACAAGAGCCCGTGTTGTGTTACCTGAGCCTGGGTGACACCAGGGTCCAGAACAGGGTGGAGCACTGTAAGAGAGGGCAAAGTGATTTGCAAATGGGACTCTGAATTACGAATCAGCAAGAGAAAGAAAGATAACCTAACAGAAAAATGGACAAACGACTTGAACAGGCACTTCACAAAAGAGGCTATCCAAATGGTCAATAAGCATAGAAGTACTCAGTCTCATTGATTATTAGATTTTAATGCAAATTAAAATCACAAGGATTATCAATTCACATACCCACCCGCATGACTAAAATGTAATAGCTGGGAACGGCCTGCTACATCCTATACGCTATTGTCCAAATGGCAGGGAGTTCAGGGGCTTCATCTTAGAGCTTACAGGGGTCTTTGGCCCTAGTAGGTGGAGCTCAGGAGGTCACTGCTCCACCTGTAAGTGAGGGTCACCTGCCAGCATTGCTCATTCTGTATTCTCCAGAAGCCCAAGGAAGACACACTGTGCTGACACTGTGTTCCACTGTGTTGTGTGGCACATGCCCAGCTTTGAGGACATTGTTCACTGAGCTTCCATCTCATTTGTTGGGTATTCAAGGACAACCTATTCCATGTATGTCTCACCTTTATGGAACCCTGCAATGCTGAGTTGCAGAAATCCCTGGTGACCTGTCTAACCAATCAATTAGGGCTGCACCATGCTGCACCAAATTTCCTGATAGGCTTGTTTAAAGACTCTCGTGATAACAGCCATATTCGCCTGTGGAGAACCACTTTAATGCACTGAAAGCTGACATCAGTGGGTCTGTTGTGCATGCCCCATACCCCACGGTTGATGTCTCTGCCTATGTTGCCTTCATTGCAACACAACCCTGGTGCCACAGGGTCCTGCTGGACCAACTTCACAGGTCCAGCTAATCAAATGGTGATCCAGGTGCACATGACAGCATGAGAATCCCAGATGCCAACAGTGAATGAGACTGACTCACCTTGATCCTTATTCCCAGAGTGAGTGATGAGATTCCAAAATTTAGGAAGGCTTATGAGCGACTGCGTGAGAAGACTGGGGAGAAGTCTCCGAATGCCAAGGCCATAAGACATCCTGAAGCTCTGATAGTTGCTCCTACTCCTACCGCACTTCCAAAGTTCATGTCTGCTGTCCTCTACCCTGGGATGGAAACAACCCCAGGGAGGAGGAACTACTGGGCTGGCAAGCCGATTCCAGATGGCTTGCTAGAGACCACATTACAGAATGCACACTGGCATCAGTTCCAAAGAGGAGGTGAACGTGCCTTTACTCCTGAGCACAAGAAGATATTACCTTCAGCTGGCATCACCGACAACATGATGGATAAGGCATCAAGAAGATAGACTCAGAAGAGGCACATGGTGGAAGAATTGTCTGTTGATGAGGACTCATCAGTCCATTAAAAACCAAACACACCTCGCTGTCAAATGTACCCTGGCTCTCCCCGAGGAACCACAGCAACTCCTCAGCAGAATGTTGGAGTTATGCATACATCACAGAAACCTGCAGCACACCTTTTGCCCCTGGCCCCTAAGCCACCAGGTAAATCTTCTGCATCAGCACAAAAACAGCCTTTGAACAAGTAGAGGGAGTGACACGGGCTGTAGCATATGTACCATATCACCTTCCTAAAATCTGAAACACATCCGGCCCCACAGGTGTCAAATTCCTAGAGACAGAACTGCTAGATTAGAAAGACACATCAGAAAAGGTCTCAGATATAGTTTTTCAATCTTGATAGATACGGCCAAGAGCCCTCTGAAGCGGCCGTCTACATCTTACACTTCCTTTAACAGCATGGGAGCACATCCCATCCGCACCTACGCACCTAGTAGTTCTGCCTCACTGGGGTTGTCTCCATCACAGGACAGAGGGCAGCAGACGCGAGCTTTGGAAAGGCAGGAGGAGCAATTCTCAGAGCCTCAGGATGCCTTACTACTTACTGCATAGAAGCAGTAATCATAATGGCAGGCACTTTCATGGGTGCTCTGTACCCATGAAACAGGCAGGCACTGTTCTAAGCATTCATCCCTCACAATGACTCTGCAGGGTGATACTACTTTTTTACCTTCATTTTTTAGGTGAGGATGCAGAGGGACAGAGGTCACTTTGTCCAAGTTTCCACAACTCATAAGCTCAGGGCAGGAGTCTGACCCAGAAAGAACTTTAACCACGATGTTAATGTGGTTATGATGTTTCCAGTGATACGGTCATCTTTTTAATTTTTCCCACTCTCATGGGTGAAAAGTGATAGTCTACTGTCTGATTTTGCATTTTTCTACTGTCCTTTTATAAGTTAGGGTTAGGCATGGATACAAATAATAAAGACCCAAGGCAGAAGTTTATTTCTCAAGTAAAATCTGGAAGTTGGCAGTCCAGAGCTGACATGGCAGCTCTACTCCACTGTATCATCACCTAGGCTCCTTCTCTAGTTATTTTTCTGTGTATGATCTGTATTCCCAAGGTCCCCTCATGGCCCAAGATAGCTGCTGAAGCCCCAACCATCACATCTTATGTTCCAGCCACAAGAAGAAGGTGGGCATTTAAAAAAAGTAAAAATAAAAAGGAGACAGAGAGCACCTACAAGTTGTCTCGTAAGAGAAGTTCCTAGAATCTGCTACTTCTCATTGGTCAGAACTTCGGGACACTGCCTCACCTAGATGGGAAGCTGGGGAAAGTCTATTTGAAGCTCCCAGCCAAAAATAAGTTCTGCTCCTACAGAGAAGAGGACAGGTGGATATTGGAGAGCAGCTCGTCATCTCTGCCACACTGGAGGAGCATCTTTGCATGTTTCCTGGCCATTTTTATTTCTTCCCTAAGAATTATCTGCTCATACTTTCCCATTTTTCTATGGTGTTGATTATCTTTCTCTTATGTTTAAGCAGGCGTCTTATGGGGAACTCACTATGTCCCCAAGCAATCTGTTCCAACAGGGCTTGGCTCTAAGGATTTCTGTCACAGTGAAATGGCGACCCAGTGCTGGGCCCAGCTTAGCACTTGGCTCATCTTAGGTGCCCTGCAAATGTTGGCTTCCTTCCCCGAGGTCAGGGGTTGCCAATGTTGGCGTGCATCACAGTCCTCTGGAGTGCTAAGAAAGAATTCAGAGGCCGAGGCTCGCTGAAGGACGGGGCCTGAGTCTGTGATTTTACCAACTTTCCCAGGTGAGGATGCTACCCACAGAAGATTTGAGTTTGCCTAAGTTGTTAGTGAGCCCTTCCTCATACTGTCAGCCACCTCCTCTTGGTTCTCCAGAGCAAAACAAACATGGCCAGT
This sequence comes from Trichechus manatus latirostris, assembly GCF_000243295.1. NCBI lineage: Eukaryota > Metazoa > Chordata > Mammalia > Sirenia > Trichechidae > Trichechus > Trichechus manatus. Next base: position 15,715,773 of record NW_004443963.1, read on the forward strand.
CTCTCCGTCCAGCAGGTCCACACACACTTGAAGAGACAGATGAACTCTACCCCCATCCCCACACCCACCACCACTGAGCCTTCTCTTTGCCAGGCCAAAAATCCCCATTTCCCCACCTATCCTTTCTATGGCAGGGTCTCCAAATTCTTCCAGACTGTATTGTTCTCAGCAGATGGACTTTAGTGGGTCAACTTTCCTTCTGGAATAATCACTCTGAATTGACCACAGCCCCTCCAGTGGGAGTCTGGACAACACAGAAAAGCATAGAATCATCCCCTCCCCTGGCCTGGACCCTATGGTTCTATTAATGTGGCCCATGGCTGCATCAGTCCTAGTGGACCTACACTGAGCCCAAATTAAGCAAAATCCCCGGAAGTAGGAATTACATGTTGATGGTGTATATCTGCATATGGCTGCAAGTAACATAAAATCCCTAATTCAAGTGAGTCCAAGAAAAAAACACATCATCTCACAAGAGAAGGCGTGCAGGCCAAGAGCCTCTGCAGTCCTCAGCTCCACCATATCTTCAACTACGATGTGTTTTCTGTCTTTCCACTAGGCCATCCCAGCATGCCACCTTTGCTCAGACAGAGGCCCCTCATGGTCATAACAAGACTGCAGTGGTTCCTGGCCTCCCACATCCCAATTAGACACAACAATGGCATCCAGTGGAAGGCTGAGAGTTCACCAACAGTTTTCCTCTCCTTGTTCAGAACTGGGTCACATGGCCATTCCTAAACCAATCACTGGCAAGGGGGGTGGGACCACCAGGATTGGCTCCGCCTGACCCAAATATATCCCAGAGCTGGGGGTGGGGTCACAGGCCTGATGAGGCATACAGGTAAGGAGGGCCCTTAGGAAAGATGGGGAGAAATGGACACTCGGTAGAGAGAGAACAGCAGGTACAAAAGTCCAGAGTTGTGAGCGGGCCAAGGCCTGCTCAGCTGGCAGAAGGAGGCAGCGAGAGTCTTCAAACGGATGTGGGCACAACTAGAAAGCTGTGTGCCCATCCAGGTCCTGGTGGCCACTGTGAGGCGAGTGATTGGGATCCACAACGGTGGCAGGGACGCCAGTTGGAAGTCTGCTGCAGTCATCCAAGTGAAGACAGATGGGGCTGGGACCACAGGGGGACAGTGGGCAGGGAGAGCACCCGTGGGTTCAGAACGTGCTTTCAAGGTCAAGTCAATAGGACATGCCATAAAATGGGATGTAGGGGATGAGAGGGACAGCTCGGTGAATGACAACCTTTAGTGCTGGCTTGAGCACCTAGCTAGTGCTATTTACATAGGAAGCAGGAGGTTTGGGGGGAGTCTTGGGGGTGTCTGGGCCAGTTATATAGCTGAGAGTCATCAACATATGGATGGTATTTGATGCCCCGGGACTTAGGAGAGCACATTAAGTAAAGGATCAGCAAGAGATATTTTGTTTTCACATGTGCTTTTCTCTAGCCTATTTCAGGAGCCGAAAATGGAGACGGAGACCTGGATGGGTGCTGGAGAGGATGGACTTCAGAGGTGCTGAAGACACAAGCGTAGGACTCTGCAGTCTAATCAAATGTAGCCGGGAAGGAGAGGAAGGAGTCAGGTCACTCTCAGGTTTGGGTCTTGGGAGAGGACTGTGTGGTATGAGGCCCGACACTCACCCTCAGTACCCCTGGCTCTGCCCCTGACACCCCGCCCATCCCTCCCGGGATCCTGTGGCCTTCCTGGTCAGGTAGCTGCCGGCTCCCACCTCACCACACCCTTGCTGCTCCCTCTTTCCTTTTACCCTACTCAAGAGGTTCGCTGTACCTCCCCCCGCCCTGTTCCTAGCTGCTCCCACTCACCCTCTATGTGGTCTCTTTCTTCTGGACAAAGCATGTGCCTCCGCTGCCATGGCGGCAGCTCTGGCACACCCTCCTCCATTCAGCCAACATTCTTGATCAGCCTCGTGGGCCAGGCTCTGGTGTGTGTGCTTCTCAGCTCTTAGGTCTTTGCCACCCCGATCTGCTTGGCAAGGTAGGTGTAGCTAGATCCATTTCACAGAGGTGGAAACTGAGGCTCAGGGTTTCAGATGAGCACTCCAAGGCTCAGCAACTAGCCACCATATTACTTCCCTTTTCAAGGTCACCCTTGGTGGTCAGCCCCACCTTGGCCTTGGACATCACAGCTATTAAACGGTATAGGGGGCAGCCAGGCCTGGGGTACAGGCATGAGCTGTGGAGTCAGGGAGACCTGGGTTTGAAATCTGGCTTTACCACCTGCAGGCAGTCTGGCCTTGCCTTGTAGTTGAGGCTCATTTATTGCACCTAGGTTCCCTGGGCTAGACACTGGAAAGAAGAATAACTACATTCATCGCGCTGGCTTACTGCAAAGATCAGATCATCTGATGCCCACCTATGGTGCTGTTGTGAGGGTTTAGGGTGATAGGACTGTATGCAAGTCCAGTGCCGGCACACAGCAGGTGCTTGGTCCGTAAGTGAGATCCTCCAGGGCAAGGGCCTGGACCCTCACTTCTGCCTCCCCCTTAGCCCACAAGGGGCCAGGTACCACAACAACTCAATGAAGACTTTCTGGGGAGAACTTTACCCTCAAGTTCTAAGGTTGGAAAGACCCCTAGACCAGAAGGAGCTCAGGAGGGGGAGGGGCATGGACCCAAAATGATAGGTGCAGGGATCGGAGCTGACAGCAGCAACACCAGAGAAGCAAAGGGATGTGTGCGTGCTGAAACAGCTCTGGGCACAAGACAAATGAGCAGCATGAAGAAGGGGCCTATGGGAAGGAATGCCGTAATTAATGAATGCAATCCAGAGAGGAAAGCAGGGCTTCGAACTGGTTCGAACCTGTTTAGTTATGGCCTACAAAGGGAAGCAGGAACAGACCATTTAGCAAATTTGACATGGCATCTAGAACAGCAAAAATTTAGAGTTGAAACCCTGGAATGGGAGACTCAGAAGAGGCACAGTGAGCCCTTTCAGGAGCCTGATGAGTGAGATTGGATTACTGGTAGGACTGTAAGAGAGCAACACACATTCAAAGCTGCATGGTCCACCACCATCTTTGAGCAGGACCCCACCATCTTTGAGTGGGGCACCGCCATCTTTGAGGCGGGCAGCACTGCTTCAAACTGTGCTCAAAATCCAAGGGCAAAAGATTTGGTTACTAAGAGGGAGATTAAGTTTCTAGCAGGACTTGGACCTGTGATTTTCCCATTCCGGCTATCTTTCCAGTTCACCGTAACTTTAAAAATTTGGGTCTATTCTGGTGATGGTTCCTCAGCCATGACTGAACTGAGCAGAAAAGGTTTGAAGCCCTGCAGGAAACTGGGGAGGGGCCTTCTTCTTTAATTGCTATTTGATGGCTGCACTGTACTTTTTTGAATGGTATCTCCTGCAGAGACTGAGCCGCATGAAGCCCCATTACCTACTAGGGTTACATCCAGGCATTTCATCGTCACCTGAAGAATGTGAAAGAAATTTTATAAATAGCTAAGGAGTGACCAAGTCTTAGCAGCTCCCCACCCAGGCCCTCTGCAGAGTGCTGCCTCTAAAGGCCCTGTCTTGCCTCAGCACTGCTCGGCTCCCAAGACTCAGAGGCTGTGTCCCTTTTAGGCTCCCTTTAGGCCTCTCCACTGCAGATGTCAGCCAGGGCTGGTGTCCCAGGTGGCACAAAAGCAAGGCTTGTAGGTTGACCCACAGAGTAAGAAACTAGAAAAAGCAACTGGACTGGAGGATTCTGCTAAGCAGAGGAAGAGAGAAAGAAGAAAATGTTTTTTGTTTAGTTGGAGAAAGCAAAGACAAGATAAACCCCAAATGCGAACTGACTTTCTGACCTCCCTTTATCCCTACTCCCTCTCTCTCCCTCAGAAACCAGTCCTATCATCCTCTCCCTCCCCTCTCCCAGGCATAAGTGCCAGCTCCACCCAGCCCCTGCGCCCAAGCAATGCCATCTACCCTGCCCAACACACCCACTCCCCCTTGGCAGGATGCCTTTGGAGGCCTTTTCCTCCAAACAGTCGGCCCACCCCACCCGATCTGACTCCCCATTAGCCTTGAACCTAGGCCCACCCTGAACGTTTGCAATGCCCAGGTGAGAGTACAAAGGGAAGCTCAAATATAATAGGTCTAAATATTTGAAAGTTGTCAACCAAGCTAACAAACTGCTACGTTGAACACTCTCCTACCTTGACAAATAGACCTTCATAAGGAGCTAGGGCAGGTATGAATTTTAAGTTCTTGGACTCCTTGGATGTGATGGCCCAGGGAAAGAGAGACCTATTCCCCAGCCCACAGCACCCCCTTCTCTCACCCTTGTCCCTTGACTTAAGGGGTCTCTCATGTGTGCTCATAGCTCCCAACCCACATGTCCAAGCTCTGTCCACACTCCCCACACACAGCAAACTTTGGCCATTCCTCGGGCCTCAGAGTGCTCACACAGGTGGCATAGCCTACTTTAGGAAGACAGTCCCCAGAATCTGGCCTAAGACCAACTGGGCAGAGGACCCTGGGGTCCCTGGTATCCAGAGCATGGCCTAAAAGTGGAGAGTCTCTGAGTGTGCACATCCTCTTGGCCCTAAGACTCATGGCCCCATGGAGAGGAGCTGGAGCTAGAAGAGGCCCAGAACAGGGCCTTCTAAATCACATGGCCTAGGGCAGGTCTGAGGGCAGTGCCCTGACCCTGGTCCCCTCTGCCTCCTCCCCTTGCATCTCAGGGGCACAGTCAAATATCCCAAGGTCTGAACACCATCCTCCGCAGGACACGTTTCTTTTGATCTGGTGAAGGCACTCTCCACCTACCCCCATTTTCTGAGTCTTCTCATCTTTCAGTGGAGGACTGGGAGCAGATAGCTTAAAGTAACGAAAATTTTAACAGCCAGAATCAGGACACAGGCTCTGACAGGGCTTGAGACTCTATGAAGAGTCATATCAGTCCACGGCCCATGGGCTGTGACTGCCCTGGGCCTGTTTCCAAGCTGGCACCCCTAAATCTGCTGGCCTACAGGTTGAGATGTCCTGCAACGCTTTGGACACTGTCTTAAGGGAATGTCTGCACGCAAGAAGCTATATCTAGAGGAACAAGCAAATGGGAGTGAAATGGATGGGGCTCCATCCGAGTCCTAGTCTCAGTTTTGTAGATGAAAAGTCGGTATTCAGGGCTTCAGCAGGGCTCTGCTCAGACTGCGCTAGGAGAAAATCCTTCCTCACCTCTCTAAGCTTCTGGCAGCCCTGGGTGTTTCTCAGCATTCCTTGGCTTGTGGACAGACCCTCACTCGGCATCTTCCCGTGTGTGTGACTCTCCTCATCTCTCTTTTGTTTTTTTAAGATACTGCTTAGAACAGAAGTGATTAGGTTTAGGACCCCCCTCCAGTATGCCCTTAGTAACATAACAAAAGAAAAACCCTATTTCCAAACGGCGTCACATTCAGGGGTTGACCTCTTGATGAGCTGTGCCAGCCTGGGGAAACGACTGCCTTGGATCTGTTCCCAGAAATGTAAAACAGAGCTAAAGCACCTACTTCACAGGGGTGCTAGTGTGTGCAGTGGATGTGTGGGGTGGGCCTGCCCTGCAACGGGGAGTTTTCTGGCACCTCAGAGTCCAGAGAGCTAACCTGATCCTGCCAAGGCCCTCCTGAAGCTGAGTTCAGGTGTGGTTTTGGTTCTGCAGATCAGATACTCTTGCAAGAGGTTTGGAAGGAGGCAGTGAGGCAGAGGGTGCTTCCTGGGGCACCCATCCTGCCTCTGGGATTGGGCAGGCCTGCTGCAGTCTCGGAGCTAGCAGCCCTAGGGCTTCCTGCAGTTCCCAGGGGCAGCAGCTTCCTTGGCAGCCCAGCTCTGCACTGAGACTTTGGAACCATCCTACAAAAACACAACCTCAAGCTGGGTCTCCAGCTCTCCCAGCACCTCTGGGCACTGTTTACCTCCTCTCCCGAATCTCTCCTGCTTCAGTGCACTAGGGAGAATTGTTCTCTCCACCAGAACTCGAACCCAGAGTTTATAACTTCACAGCCATCATGCCTAGCAAAGAGGGGGCAGCCATAAATGTTGGTTGCAAGAAGAAGTGAGAAGAGGACGGGGTAGACGGGGGAGTTGTATCTCCAGGACAGTTACGGACCTAGGTAGATACCTAAACAATGAGGAAGGGGTTGCTGAAGGGGTAGGGCAGGAAAAGCGGAGGCCAGGATATGGAGGACAAGGCCTTGGAGAGGCTACAAACTTCCTGTGTCTCCACCTGACACTATCTGTAAAGTCCCCCACACGTGATCTCGCTTCATTGCCCGGAACTATGAGCACCCTAAGACAGTGTCAGGGATGTGGGCGGGGCTGTATTAGGGGCCGCCCACAGGGGGGGATGGGGGCAGGGCTTCCAGGGTGCTGCAGCTGGGTGGGAATGGTGAGGCGGGCTTGTGTTGAGAGCAGGGAGCACACTGCAGGCTGGGACTAGGGCCTGGAAAGGCGCAGAGGGAGCCACCACTGGGCAAGACAGCCCCAGATCTCACCTGGAGGTTGGACCCTGGGACTCAAGCCACCAACCTTCCAGGCAGGAGGGGAGAGGGAGGCAGAAAGGCCCACGTAAACACCGCCTAGGGCAAAAAAGAGCATGGTCTATACTCCTATAGCAATCCAGGCCAAACCCTGGGGGCCCTTCTAGAGGAGGGGGCTGGACGTTCACACACCAGGATGGCCTGGAGTCCAAGAAGGGGCTGAACGGATGGGCTTTTCTGAGCAGGTGAAGCACAAGAGATGAGACAGCTTAAGAGCTCCCTGAGTGGCGGGGCCGGAGAGCAGGGCCAGGCATCAGGGACCAGAGGGTGACCCACAGGTGTAGGGATGAGATAACAATGAATGTGAGAGCCCAGAGCCATCACCTCAGCCTGCCATCTGCCACCAGGTATCCTTTCTTACATGTAAAGGGCCTAGGGAAGATGGTTCATGGGATCTGAACCATTGCCCATTTGGAGGCTGGGAAGTTACAGATTTGGACCTGTAACCAAGGCATGGGGATAAAGTAGAGACCAAGGAAAGTCCAGACCTACAACTGGGTCCCCCAGAACCCATAGTCTAGGCAAATGCCTGAGGAAAACACCTGAGCCACCATGAATCCCCCTCCAGCAATCCCCCTTTGCCAGAGGAGCAGAGCTGGGGGCGTTCCGGGGGGAAGGGGTTTCCAGGCCCCCCACCATCACCACGACAGCAGGGTGGAGGTGGCAGGGAGGACAGGAGGAAGGCAGCGGGGTAGGTATGCCCTGCAGCCCTGGGTAAGGCTTGGGGACCCTGAGGCAGCCCTAGCTATAGAGCCTCAGAAGACAGAGCTTGTAAGAGTCCAGTAAAGCCTCCTTTTGACTCCTTGAAAAACTCCATGTCTCCCTGTTCGCCTCCTCCCTGTGGACATTGGTCGTGAAACCCTCTGAGGAGACAACTTGAGCTGCTTGGGGAAGAGCCAGTAAACAAAGGGAGCAACTGCTGCCTGGGCAGCAGCCATCTTGGGAGGGCAGCTCTGAGGCTATGTGAGGGCTGCTGGGAGGGACAGGGGGCCTGTAGGGCCCCGGCAGGGTGAGGGGCTAGCCCTGGGCCTTCCCAGAGGTGCCCCTGCAGTATACACCAACCCCCAGGAGAGGAGAGCAGGAGAGCCTAATGAATCATCAAAGCCACCAGGGCCACAGCGACAGCGGACCCAGGGTGATCACTCACGGGGGCCAGCTCAGTTTTAGGGAGTCCACCCAAAAGACCCCCAATAGCAATCCAGGCTGAACCCAAGGGCCTTCCCAGAGCAGGGAGTTGTAGTAGTTAGAGGAGAGCAGGGGTCTGAGGAAAGGGTAGGTAGGCTCTGTTGCCCAGACATTCAAGGAGGCTGGGGCTGGCGGTGAACTCTGGGTCCACCTGAGCAAGGGTTTGGGCAATTCAGCCTGAGGTCACTGGATGAAGATCCGAGCTCCATGGCCTGACCTGACAGACAAGTTGCATCTCTTGTTCCTGAGGAGAAACAGGGGTGTTCGTAGCTGTGGAGAAAAGGCCAGCAGATGGGGCAAGGACATTACCTGGGGAGGGGCAGGCAGGGCCCCAGGGCAGGGTCTCACCAGGAGGAGGCACAATGGGTCCTACAGCCAACTGGGACCCTTCAAGGCCAGGGATGCAGGGAGACAGACCTGTGAGATGCTGGATCCCAAGGCCACAGAGTAGGTGCCTGGCCCCTGGGCACAAACTGAAGCCCCATGACGCCCTCTCTTGTCCCTTCTATCCCTTAAGGGCAAATCTAGAGATCTTGCTGGAGAATGTACCTGAGAGAAGGATAGCGGACTGCACAGCAGAAAAAAGTCAGGAGAGAAGTTTGCCAGAGGGGCTGTGGTCTGCCACGATGAGGAGGACGCTGTCTGTGCAGTCTCTCCTCCCACCTCACCAGAGGATGACTTCAGTACACTGCCAGTCTCCGTAATGGAGTCCAGAGAGACCCAAATTTGGGAGAGGCCTATGGACCAAGGAATAGAGTGGTAGGTACCCCAGCCCACCTGGTGCACAGCCTGACAGAAACAAGTGTGAGGAGTTGGGGGCAGGGCACAGATGGAAGCCCTAGGGCAGGCAGCCAGAGGCGTGGGGCACGGTTCAGGCATGCAAGATGGCCTGCAGCTTTCCTCACAGTGAGGGCCTTGTGGTGTCCAGATCTGAGGCCCTGGGAAGTAGAAAATCTCTGGAGGGGCTGGGGCCAGGACTAAGGACAAACCCATGGCCAGGTTGCAAGCACCCACATTCTGGCAGCACACTTGAGGGAGCAGGTGATCCCCAAGAGTCACGTCTCACTGCCCCTTTTCCTAAAGACCCCATTACCTCGGCCTTGTTGGAGGAATGGGTTTCCACCCTCACAACAATAGTTAGGTGGAGGCAGGAGGGAGGACAGGAGGAAGGCAGCAGGGCAGGGATGCCCTGGAGTCCTAGGAGAGGCTCGGGGAACCCTGGAGCAGCCCCAGCTGCAGGGCCTCAGATGACAGAGCTTGTGAGACTCCAGTAAGGCCTCTTCTGACTCCTCCCACAAATGCATAGCCCTCTGTCCTTCTCATTCCTATGGGCATTCATTGCGAAACTCCCCGAGGAGGACGACTTGGGCTGCTTAGGGGAGAGAAGGTAAACAGAGAGAGGGAGGACTGTGGCCTGGATAGCAGCCCATCTTAGGAGAGCGGCACTGAGGCTGTGTGAGGGCCACTGGGAGGAACAGGAAGCCGGCAGGGCCTGGGCGGAGTGAGGGGCCAGGCCTGGGCCTTCCCAGAGGGAACTCTGCAGTCCACACCAGCCCTAGGGCAGGGTGAAGGGAGTAAAACAGCCCCATGGACCTCCAGAACTGCCAGGGCCACAGTGACTGCTGACACAGGTCAGAGCTGCCAAATGCCATGGTATGATGTCATTCGTGGGGAACACCTCGGTCCCAGGGAGTCCACTCAGAGGACCTCTAAGAGCAATCCAGGCTGAACCCAAGGGCCTTCCCAGAGCAGGGGGTTGTAGTAGTTAGAGGAGAGCAGGGGTCTGAGAAAACGGCAGGTAGTCTCCACTGCCCAGGTATCAAGGAAGCTGGGGCAGCAGTGGTCTCTGGGACCAAATGAGCAAGGGTTCAGGCACTTCAGCCTGAGGTCACTGGATGAACACCCAAGCTCCATGTCCTCATCTGAGGAACAAGTCACGACTTTTGTTCCTGAAAAGAAGCTGGGGTGTCTGTAGCTGTGGAGAAAAGGCGAGGGTAGGGGTATCCTCTGGGGAGGGGCAGGCAAGTGGGCCTAGCCAGGCCTGAAAGAGGCCCAGTGGGTCCCACATGCACATCTGACTCACCAAGGGCAGAGAGCACGAAGAAGTAGGTCTGTCAGATTATGGAGGCAGGGGGCCAAAGACCAGAACAATGGGGGCGCCCAGGACCGTGCCCTGGAGGACTTGCCCCTGAGAACCAGCTGAGACTCAGATATGCCTCCAAATGCCCCTCGGGCACAAGGGTTCATTTTATGGTTTTTCTGGAGGACGTGGTTTTGCTGTCACCAAAGTATTACAGGAGGTTGAGCTAAGCTACTGCTTAGAAGAGAAATTTCCTGGCCAAGACCACAAGGGGTCATCATAAAAAACAGAACTGTGAACACCTTCAAACCAAGGTCAGGAGAGCCCAGGCAAAAGTTTCAATGTCTATAAAAGTTGGAGCACTTACTCATGGGAGGAATATTCAAGAATCTGGAGGGAAGGGAGCAAATCCGTGGTTGCAGAGTCACAGGTTGGAGGATGTGGGTGGGGGCTGCAGACTTCCTGGAGCAGATAGAGCATCAAATCTTATGTAGCTTGGCTCCACGGGGTTTGGTTTGAGAGAGTGCCCCACTTAGGGGACACCACACAGGAATGGTAGAAATAGGGCCCCCTGGCGGTTCAACTCCTATCTACAGCCCCCAATCCTCCCTGCCCCAGCTGAAACCTCTGGTCATGGGAGTTCCAGCCAGCAGGAAGTTTTACCCCAAAAGTGCCCACAGGAAGGCCCAAATTGAGTGATGTTGGTTTTGTTACTGCATTAACACCTCTTTACCCCAGAATGAAGTGGAGGCAGGTATACAGTAAACATATCAAGGCAGTAATTCATGTTTTGTGTCAAGACATCTGGGCATATTTGGTTGTTATGTATTTGAGATATTTGGTTTATGAGACCACCGGAGTCTCCCTGGGACCCCAATTGAAGGTGTGTAATCAAGGAATTAATTCACAGTTGTGATTTTCCTTAAATTCCACTCGTGAGACAATACGATTGGGATGACAAGAACCCACCATCCCATGGGAGTGAATAGAGTATTCAGGTCCCAAGGTTTTGTTTGTTCATCACATAACGGAAGTACTTAAGAAGGGAATCAGCTATATGAAATTTAGGAAAAAATTTAGCATAGTTAAGCCATTTAATTAACTGTGGGCTAAAACAAGATCAAAATTAACCAAAAAAGAAAAAAGAAAAACCCTTAAGTGTGAATGCTAAAATTTGCTAGATTATAAATAGAATAGTAAGTTTGTGCGTGAAAATTAGAGCTAGTATTCTGTTTGTAAATTTAGGGAATAAAAATTAATTTTAAAAATCTGCGTAAAAGCAGAATATAAGCACTTTCCTACACAAAGGTAAAACTGTTCTTGGGGAAGCTTTCAAATCCCCACACAAATCCCCTAGGTTCAGGTGGGATCCAGGAGGGCAGGGGCCTCAGGGTGCCCTGTAGGGAAGACTTGGACATTCAGGCCACCCAGGCTCCATGGACACCTTGGTCACATCTTTGTTTGCTTGGAAACAAAGATGAACGCTCCAAGAGAAAAGGCCCAGATCCATGAAGGGAAACCAGGTGCAAAGGAAGGCAGCTGGCCAGACACAAACATGCCCTGTCCTGACCGTCCCTGAGGAGGACAATTTGGGCTGCTTGGGGAAGAGTCAGTAAACAGAGAAAGAGACTGCGATCCCGGGCAGCAGCCATCTTGGGAGGGCAGCTCTGAGGCTACGTGACAGCTACTGGGAGGGACAAGAGGCCAGCTGGGACTTCGGCAGGAGCAGGGTGAGGGGCCCATCCCTGGGCCTTCCCAGAGGTGTCCCCACAGTCCTCACCAAACCCCCAGGAGAAAAGAGCAGGAAAGACTCATGTATTATCAGAGCCACCAGGGCCACAGCAACCGCTGACTCAGGGTCAGAGCTGCTGAATGCCATGGTGTGAACATCAGTCCCAGGGACCAGCTCAGTCCCAGGGAGTCCACTCAAAGAGCCCCCGTACCAATCCAGGCTGGCCTGGGTGTCTTCCAAGGACAGGGTATTTGTAGCAGTTACAGGAGAGCAGGGGTCTGAGAAAAGGGTGGGTGGGCTCTGTTGCCCAAGCATTCAAGGAGGCTGGGGCTGGTGTAGACTCTGGGTCCACCTGAGTAAGGGTTCAGGCAATTCAGCCTGAGGTCACTGGATGAAGACCCGAGCTCCATGGCCTGACCTGACAGACAAGTTGCATCTCTTGTTCCTGAGGAGAAGCAGGGGTGTTCGTAGCTGTGGAGAAAAGGCCAGCAGATGGGGCAGGGATGTCACTGGGGGAGGGGCAGGCTGGGCCCCAGGGCAGGAGTGTCTCACTATGAGGAGGCACAATGGGTCCTACAGCCAATTGGGACCCTTCAAGGGCAGGGAGCCAGGGAGACAGGCCTGTGAGATGCTGGATCACAAGGCCTCAAGAGTAGGTGCCTGGCCCCTGGGCACAAGCTGAAGCCCCATAATCCCCCTCTTGCTCTTTCTATCCCTTAAAAGCAATCCAGGGATCTTGCTGGAGAATGTATCTACAGGATTGTGGGGCCTGAGAGAAGGATAGTGGACTGCAGAGCAGAAAAAAGTCAGGAGAGGGATTTGTCAGAGGGGCTGTGGTCCACCACGATGAGGAGGACGCTGTCTGTGCAGTCTCTCCTCCAGCCTCACCAGAGGATGACTTCCATACACTGCCAGAGTCTCCATACTGGGCTCCAGAGAGACCCAAATTTGGGAGAGACCTATGCGCCAAGGAACAGAGCAATGGGAACCCTAGCCCACCTGGTGCAGAGCCTGACAGGAACAGCTGTGAGGAGGAGAGGGGGGCACAGATGGAGGCCCTGAGTGTGGGGGAGGCAGGCACAGGCATGGGGCACAGTTCAGGCATGCAAGGTGGCCTGCAGCTTTCCTCACAGTGAGGACCCCATGGGGTCCAGACACCATTTCCCCTCGAAGGAGGAGACCTCTCGTGGGACCAAAGGCAGCTGTTGTTTTGTCCCAGGTAACACACCAGTCCACACGAACATAGGTTCGGGCAATTCAGCCTGAGGTCACTGGATGAAGACCCAAGCTTCATGGCCTGACCTGAGAGACAAGTCACATCCCTTGTTCTTGAAGAGCAAGGGTGTTCATAGCTGTGGAGTAAAGGTCAGCAGATAGGGTGGGGTGTCCCTTGGGGAACAGTAGTGGGTCCTACATGCACACCTGACTCACCAAGGGCAGAGAGTAGGAGGAGGCAGGTCTGTCAGACTCTGGGACGGGGGGCTAAAGACCAGGATGATGGGGTGCCCAGGACCATGTCCTGGAGGACTTGCTCCTGAGAACCAGCTGAGACCCAGGGATGCCTCCAAATACCCCTCGGGCACAAGGGTCTTTCTGGAGGAAGTGGTTTTGCTGTCACTGAAGTATGGTGGGAGGTTGAGGGAGGGGAATTGAGCTAAGCAACTACCTAGAAAAGAAGGTTTCTTGGCCAAGGCCACGAGGGGTCATTATAAGAACCTTAGAACTGTGAACACCTTCAAATCAAGCCCCAGCAGAGCCCAGGGAAATGACATTTAAACACCTATCGAAGTCAGAGCTCTTACTCATGGGAGAAATATTCAAGAATCTAGAGGGAAGGGAGCAAATCTGTGGTTTGCAGAGTCACAGGTTGGAGGACGTGGGTGGAGGCTGCAGACTTCCTGGAGCAGACAGAGCATCAACTCTTATGTAGCTTGGCTCCATGCGGTTTGGTTTGAGAGAGCGCCCTACTTAGAGGGCACCACATAGAAATGGTAGAAATAGGTCCACCTGGCAATTCAACTCCTATTTACAGTGCCCCGTCCTCCCTGCCCCACCTGAATTCTCTGGTCCATGGGAGTCCCAGCCAGCAGAACTTTTACTCCAAAAGTGCCCACAGGAAGACCCAAATTGAGTGATGTTGGTTTTGTTACTACATAACGCCTCTTCACCCCAGAAGGAACGGGAGGCAGGTATAAAGTAAACATATCAAGGTACTAATTCATGTTTTGTGTCAAGACATCTGGGCATATTTGGTTGTTAGCTATCTGAGATATCTGGTCTATGAGACCACTGGAGTCTCCCTGAGGTCTCAATTGAAACGTGTGTATTTAAGGATGGTGCAGGGCTGGGCAGTGTTTCGTTCTGTTGTACGCTGGGTCACTATGAGTGGGAACCGACTTGATGGCACCTAACAATTAAGGAACCAATTCACAATTGTGATTTTCCTTGAAATACCACTCATGTGACAAGAAGATTGGGATGACAAGAACCCACAATCCCCAGGGGAGTGAGTGGAGATTTTTCGGGTCACAAGGTTTTGTTTGTTCATCAAATAATTGAAGTACTTAACAAGAAAATCAGATACCTTAAACTTATGAATAAAGTTCAGGGTAGTTAAGGCATTTAATTAGCTACGGGCATAAACAAGACCACAATTACCCAAAACCCCCCTGAAGAATCAATGTTAAAACTTGCTAGATTTATGAATAGAATAATACATTCGAGTATGGATATTAAAGCTAAGAGTCTTCAAGTTTGTAACTTTAGTGAATAAAAATTAATTTAAAATATATAAGTGAAAACTAAATAAGCACTTTGTACAGAAACCCAAAGCTGTTCTTGTGGAAACTGTCAAATTCCCACACACTCAGGACCTCACTTTGGGGAACAGCTCAGTCCCAGGGAGTCTACTCAAAGGACCCCTGCAGTAATGCAGCCTGATCCTGGGCCTCCCCTGAGCAGGGGGTTTGTAGCAGTTTAGGGGTCTGAGAGAAGCGGCAGGTGGGCACCATCTCCCAGGGAAGCAAATAGGCTTGGACTGGCATTGGGCTCCAGGCCTACCTGAGCAAGAGTTTGGACAATTCAGGCTGAGGTCACTAGAAAGGCCAGCCAATGGGGTAGGGGGGTCCCCTGAGGAGGGGTGGGCAGGAGACCCTGGCGAGTGTGCCGGCCAGGCCTGTAGGAGGTGTAGTGGATCCCACACCCAACTCTGGCACCCTAGGGCAGAGAACCATGAGGAGGCAGGCCTGTGCGATGCTGGGGCCAGAGGATACAGACTAGGGGCCTGGTCCCTGTGTACAAGCTGAGATCCAGGGGTGACCCCACATCTATGGATGCCCCTCCATATCTATGGTCTGAGTCCAGGGTTGATGGAGGCCTGGACACAAGGAAGGGATTGAGGGTGTGTGGTAAAGGGGCTCTCACAAGTTCAGTAAGTTTGGGGGGCTACAGTGACCTTTAGGTCCCCACTCGCCTGCTCTTTGTCTGACCAACCCCTAGGTCCTTTCTTTTCTCCTCACTCTGGGGGTGACTCTCTCCCCTTAAATAAGCCCAGTCAGGAACTGTGAAAGCAGAGACATCAGCCACTGGACTACCCCACGAGGGGCTCCGGGAATAAGAGAAGGTCAGGAAAGTGGTGCCAGAACCTGCAGGGTGCTGTGTCTCCCCTGGGGGAGGGGTGAAAGGGGGTCGACGTTCAACACAAACCTTGGCCCCATTGTTTTAAATAAGAAATTTATTGCAAATATAGAAATTGATTCTCTCCATACAGGAATCTCCGATTTGAGGAAAACGATTTCGTGCCATTAAGTTTAAAACAGGAATTTGGGGGGAGGGGAGGGAGAGGCAGATAGAGGGAAGAGAAAATAAACGAAGTTACCCGCCTAAAAGAAGAGAAGGAGAGTTTTCAAGGCCCCCAGAGGGAGGACAGGTCCACACACAGCTGGGGTTCACAGGTTCATACCCCAGGACTCTGAGCCCAACTCTGCAGGACCCAAAGCAGGTGCCGGATGCAGTGCCCTTGGGTGGCAGTGCCCGATGGAGGGAAAGAGGGAAGGAGCAAGCAGGCGCAGCCCACCCATTTCTGCTTCCTCGACCCTGCCCCAGCCCTGTGCTTACTTGGTCAAGGGGCAGGAGGAGAGAAGAGCAGGCCCAGACAGTCCTGCCCCACCCATTGGGCCCCACTCCTCCAGCGCCCTACTGCTGGGGAGCTGCCATTGACCTTGTGAGGTGGACTTGCAGGCCGCCGGAAGAGGCCAGTGATGCCAGTGTTACATTTGTCTGAAAGGTGGGCAAATAGAGGGTCAGGAAGGGAGTGGGTCAGGGTAGGATATAAACACCGGGGCTGGGAGAAGTTCTCCTCTCCTGGACTGAGGATGGGGTTCAAGTCACAAAAGGAGACTTCCTGGAGTGGGGCCACGAGGCAGAAGTCTTGTCAGCGAGGAGAAGCAACCACCAGAACAGATGGCTTCAGCCCTGCCCAAGCCTGGCCCCACCCATCCACTGTCAGGAAAGGTGACCCGCCCTGCCAGGTGCTGCCGGCCAGGAGGTTCACTTGCGGGAGGGGGAGACGGTAGAGGTGACCGAAGAAGGAGCTTCGGAGGGCGTCTCACCACTCCTGACCCCCCTTCTCCTCTCCCCTCCAGTCCCATTTCTACGCAGCTGGCTGGCTCCACAATGGTTCAGAGCTTAGCTACCTGTCACCTCCTCCAAGGGATCCCCAGGACCATCCAACCTCCCCAGTCTCCCAGCCCTTCCCTATCCCACCAAAAAAATCAAACCCATTGCCTTTGAGTCCATTCCGAATCCTGGTGAGCCTACCCCACACAGAATTACTGTGTTGATTCTCTGCAGAGTGTCCCTCACTAGGGAACATTTGGGGTCTGTCCCTTCACTTTAAGACCCTTAAACACTGGGACCTGACCCCATCGCTGCTGTCACTCATGCCCGGCCCTCCTTCCTGGTCTCAGCCCTGCCATTAACTGGTTTCAAACCCCTGGGAAATGTCCTTTCCTTCCCTTTCTGGGCTTCTGTTTCCTCTGTTAATTTCCAAGGGGGAAGCCCCTGGGAGAATGACTTCCAGCTGGGGACATCCGTGGTCCTCGGCCAGCCCCAGACTCTTCACCCCGCTGGGGCAGGTGCCTCCACAGGCCTCCCGTGTCATCTTCTAGGTGGAGGGCAGAGGTGTGGGCAAAGAGAGGGGGAGAGGAAGCCCAGGACCCCTGAGGAGGTGTCCCCACCTGACTAAGCTTTCTTCCCTCCAGGGGACCTTCGCCTTTAGCTTCCGAAAAGCCATTAGCTCCAACAGAGTGTCAGCCGCTCCCGCCACGCCCTCGGAAGCCAACTGATCGCCTGCACCACTTTCCAGAAAAGGCTTCAAAGGGCATCCTCTGGTAGGGACAGGGACAGGGAGCCCAGCCATGACCTCATTTGGCCCAAGGGAGGGAAGCTTTCCCTGAAGAGGTCCAGGTACGGCACCCACCCCTCCTCCCCACCTTCGCTCGAGCCTACTCCGGCCAGCACCCCCTCCAACCCACCAGGCCCCAGACCACCCCCCTCAGTGGCCCCACACACCCCTCCTTCCCTGGGCACTCACCCGCCCTCCCAGCCACGGCCCAGGTCCGTTGTGTCCACTGCCATTACAAATACAGGGCCCAGGCTGGCCAAGACCCCTGGACACAACTGCCCATTTGTCTTTTGTGAATTATTTCCCTCAACCTGGGGAAAATTTATCTTGAACAAGACGCAGATGCTGATGGGCCTCGGGGGTGGGCTCAGTGCCACGGCCCCTTCCCCAGAGCCCGGGGCCCAGCCTGGGCAGCTGAAGAGGGAGCCTGAGTGTTAGACCCTGCTCGGCCTCGGAGAACAATGTGCCCAGGGTTGCGAAGGTCATTTCAGTTCCTGGGATGGCAGGGTCCTCGCTGTTAAAATCAGGACCTATCTTTAAAGCCCCCTGCAGTTACTATGGTCTGAGACTTCTATAGGTCATCTTTAAACAGGAATGATGGGAGAATGTCAAGGGCAGGGCTCCCACTCTAGCTGCTGGGGTTCCCTCTGTCGGGGCCACATGTGGCAGCCCGCCTCCAAGCGGGGCCAACCCCAGGCCTGTGCCCCCACTCAGGGTCCCAAACCTCCCATCTGAAGCCCCCATGAACCCTCCAGCTCTCGGCCTCCTGTCCTCAGCAGTGTGACTGACCCCCCAACCCCACCTGGCTGGCAAAGTCACCAGGCCCCTCTTCGGGGCCCCAACTTCTTCATCTGCAAAATGGGAGCAAGTAGGATAGATGACAGGATCCTCACCTGGTCTCTGGAGCTCAGAGATGAGGCCTGGGGCTGCCCTTCCCTGACAACAGAGGACAGGGAGGTGAGGAAGGGTGGGATGAAACTGGAGGTGGGGGGCGGTGGCAGAGAGGCGGAGGGAGGAGGGGAAGTGGCACTTGTGGGCCCAATGCCCACAAAGACAGGAGGTGGGTGCAGGGTGGGGCTTTTTGGTGGCACCTGATTTGTGTCTTTTGCAGAGCTGGCCCCTCCCCGGGTTTCAAGAGCTGCTCGTCAGATCACAACAGAGGGTATGTGGAAAAGGGGGGCGGCGGGGGTCGGGAGAGGCAGGGGGTTCTGGACAAACTGGCACATACACGACAGATGTTTGCTCAGAAAAATACAGTAAAATCGTCATGCAAATGTAACAGGGAATCTGCTTTCTCTCACCAGTGGCTTCTCCGCCTGCTTGCTTTTCTCAGTTTTGCCAATCTGGGTGTGGGAAGGGGTTGGAGGGCAGGTTTGGAGAGCAGGGGAGGTCTGCTCTGCATATTCATGCAACCCCCTCCCCTCCTCTCCCCAGGAGAACAGTCCTTTCTTTGCAAAGGTCACCCCCAAAGTGAGCCTGGGCTTGGTCCGTCCTCAAAGTGGGTGTGAGAAAGAGAAAGGCACTCAGTTGAGCCCTGAGGGCCCTTCCCTCTGCAGCCCTCCCCCAACCCAACCCCCAGCAGGGAGACCCTTGGACCCCCCCGGCGGATGGCACTAACTTCCCAGTCAGACACCCCCCAACACTACAGGCCTTGCTCCCATCCCAGTGCCCACCCTCAGCCCACAACCACACTCCCCTAAATCTCAAGAAGCCCAGCTAGGTGACAGGCAGAGCCTGGGGTCTCTGGCAGGGGTGGAGGGAGAGCCCAGTGGGCCGCTCCTCATCCTGAGGTGGCTGGTGTGGGCGCAGGTGGACAAAGCTTCCCAGTACAGCTGTCCTCACCCACCACTGGCCCACCTCCCAACCAAAGGTGAAGGGACGACAGACTCTGGCCCCTGGGCATCCTAACAATGTTGGAGACTCCACAACTTCAGAATCCCGGTTTTGTCCGCCCAGAGCTGGCCCTCAGGAAGCCTCTGGACCTTGAGAAAGGCAGCATTGCCCAGTCCTGAGCTTCCTCGCCACCCCCTGCCACCCACACTGAGAGAACTCCACAAGCCCAACGGTAACTCTGGGCACCAACTGCCAGCCAAAGGAGTTGCCATGGCGACAGAGGCTGGCCAGAGAGGGGGAGGGGCTCCAGGAACCCAGCCTGTTCCCCACCCAGGGGAGGGGGAACCTCACTGTTTGTGCTTTGTTCGATGTTGGGTGGGGGTCAGAAAGAGGGGAGGGACCATTCCCATGGAAACATGGAAGTCCCTTGGGCCAAAGGTGGGGCAGGTATAGGCAGCCAAGAGGGGGTGGGGGGAACCCCTCCTTCCTCTGGCAGGCTCAGATGCTGCCCTGAGACCCCATGATGGGGGTCAGGCAGATAGGAGGCCAGGATATCAGGGGCACAAGCAGGAAGCCCCCCATTACACCCACCTCGTTTCTCCCACCCATCACAGGCTCTGCTGCTCTTCTGGTAGGGGTCCTGGGGGCCGGGGCGTGGGGCCTGCCCACCCTACTCTCCTCAGACCCCACAGGCTGCTTGGAAGACATGAGGGGCAGGTGGAATGTCCCCTTGTCAGCTCCCTTCCTGTCAGCAGGACTTCCCTCCTCTCCTGGGTGCTCGCGTTGGGGGCGAGGGTCCCCCAGGGTTATGAACCACAGCTCCACACTCTGGGGGCGTTGCCTTGGGGCTTTCTAGAAAGGACAAGCACCTGCCTGACTCTCAAGTCCCTCAGACCCAGGAGACCACGGCTTTGGAAGGGGATGGTGGGTGGATGGAGGGAGGGGGCCAAGGAGGGGTCCCTACGGATGGGGGAGACTTAGATTCTAACCTGCTATGTGACCCCAGGGTTATCGTTTCCTTTCTCTGGGCCTCAGTTTCCCCATCCATAAGTGGAAGGAAATGATTCCCAGTGTTCATCTGGTGCTAAATCTCCAGGTGATCTGTCACCAGGCTGGGAGGTGGGGACCCTCTCTCTGCCCCAGAGGGGCTTCAGTCCATCTCTGCCCCAGGCCCCTTCGTCCCCAAACCTGCCCTGGTCCCAAACCCCCAGGCCCCACACCCTCTTTTGGTGTCCTGACCTGCCCGCCCACCCACGCCCCCCGCACACCCCAGCAGAGTCCCTGGGCAGCACAGTAAAGACGACTGGTTTCGGTATCAGTTTGTAAACTTTAAGGAAAATGTGTCTTTGTTTTCCTGTCCGTTATTGTTGGGTGTTGGTTTGTTCACAGTCAGGTGGTGGTCAGGTGTGTGCATGGTGCGTGCGTGCGGGTGTGCGTGTGCGTCCACTCCTGCGCCTCGGTCCCTGCTCCGCCCGCCACCCCGGCCACCTGGCCCTCCCCCGCGGGCCAATCCCCGCCTCTGACCTCACCGGGGAGGAGAGGGTCACAGCTTCTGCTGGGCCGAGACCCCCTTCCAGTAATCCAGGATGTCGTGCAGGTCCTCGTCCTTGGCGAACTGGACTTTCTTGCGCAGGGCGTGGCCGGCGGCCATGTACACCTCCTCCCGGTGGTGCTTCTTGTAGGGCCGGAAGCGCTCCCAGATCTTGTGCGTGCTCTCGGACGAGTACTCAGGGCTGGAGGAGTAACCTGAGTAGTAGTGTCTGGGAGAGAGCTGCGAGTAGGTGGAGTCACGCTTGGAGCGGGTCAGGGGCTTGAGGAAGGACACGCGTTGGCTCAGGCTGTCGGCACCCTCCTCGTAGTACAGGGCGGGGAAGCTGTGCCGGTGCTCGCTGCAGTGGTAGGCCGGCTTCACCTCCAGGTGGTGGATGCCCCCGCCGCCACCCCCGCTGCTGCCCGCTGGCACCAGCGGGAGGCGGTCCAGTGGGCTGTTGAGGGGACTGCCCTTCTCGATGTACTTGGAGTCACCCTTGGCCAGCCCCGAGGCGGCTGGGTGGTCTGGCACGTCCAGGCTGAAGACCTTGGCGCTCTTGATGGAGCCGCTGGAGGACACACTGCAGGTCTTGCGGGTCACAGCGGCATCGGCGCTCAGCTGGCGCTGCAGCGGGTGGTGGGAGCTCTCCTTATAGGGGGGTGAGAGGAAGCTGGGCCGCTCCAGTGCCCCGGGTGCAGCAGCCGAGGAGGTGGCAGCAGCTGCAGGGAGAGACTGGCATTCAAAGGCCAGCTCAGGGTCCCCACCACTGCTGCCACCCCCCAGGAAAGAGGCCGAGTCCAGTTTGAGGGCATCAATGCAATTATTAATGATCTGGTTGACCTTGTCCACCTCCTTGGCAATGGTGGAGATCTCCGCGGCCGAGCCCTGGCCATTCTCCAGGTCTGGGAGGTCATCCTCGGGCCGGGCCAGGCCATCCCCACCAGCGCCTGTGCGCACCTCCATGTAGTTGCCTTTGGTGGCCACCTTGGGCGTGTCCAGCCCAGCCTCCATGCCCTTGGCGGTGGGGAGCTTCTCCCCAATCATGGAGGGGAGGGAGGGCATGCGGGCCACAGGCAGTACAGGGGGCTCACCCAGCTTCTGGGCAGCATGGATGATGGAGCCGGCGTCCACGTCTGCCCCGTAGCGCATCTCCAGGATGGTCTTCTTGACATTGACCGACTTCTGCTTCTCCTCCTGCATGCGCCGCTTGCGCAGGCAGTAGTAGACGGCGCCCAGCACAATGACCATGCCAAAGAGGCAGCCCAGGATGGTCATGATGTAGTGGGTGGTGGTGGAGGTGCTGGGCGCCAGGTCCCCCGGCACAGGGTCCCTTGTGGTAAAGGTCAGGCAGGTGTGGTTAAAGCGGCGGCTGTTGCGTAGGGAGGTTACGCAGAAGGTGTACTCCGTGTGTGCCCGCAGCTTGTCGAGTGTGACGATTTCCTTCTTGTTCTTGAGGGTCATGACGTCGGAGAAGTAGCTGTTGTTGTACTGGACCAAGACGTACATCTTGCTGTAGGGGTGGGGGATAATGACCACCAGGGTGGCTGAGGTGAAGGTGACATGGTGCAGTTTGATGGCAGGACCCGCGGACGCATCTGTGGTGGACGAGGCTGGCGGCTCCACCGACAGGATCTCGTCAGGGTTGAAGCCCGAGTTCTCATCGGGCTCCCTCTGAGCGTCGGTGGAGTAGGGCGTGGGGTGGCTCACAGGCCGGACAGGCAGCGAGCCATTGCGGCACTTGGCCTGGAGCACGGTGATGGCATTGAGGCTGTGGTAGGGCCGTGGCACGAGCAACGGGTAGCCGGCAAACTCACGTGGCGACTCACACTGCAGGCGGTCGTAGTTCTTGGTGACATTGTTGAAGACCACAAGCCAGGCCAGGAAGCCGAAGAGATCGCACTCACAGTTGAAGGGGTTGCCAGCCAGCTCGCACACCATGAGGCTGGAGAGGCTGGCGAAGGTGGCGCCGTCGAGGCGGCTCAGGCGGTTGGAGGACAGGTCTATGCTGATGAGGCTGGGGCACTCGGAGAAGGCGGTGGGTGTCACCACCTCGATGAGGTTGTGCTGGACGAAGAGGAACTGAAGGCGGCTCATGCCGCGCAGCATGCCCTCCGTCAGGTTGCTGAGCTTGTTGTAGCCCAACTGCAGGACCTGCAGGCTCGACTGGCCCAGGAAGGCGCCATCTTCAATGTAGGAGATCTCGTTCTTGGTGAGGTTGAGGTCGGTGAGGTTCCCGAAGCGGTTGAGCGAGGAGTAGAGCACGGCCTTGAGCTTGTTCTCGTTAAGCCGCAGGTCGTGCACAGTGCTGTTGATGTGCTGTGGGATGGTCTCGTAGGGCGGCTGGTTCTGGCTGCAGATGGCCAGCCACACATAGCCCTTGTCACCCTCGATGAGCCAGCAGTCGGCGCGCACGACGCCCGGCCGGCACACGCACAGCAGCGCAGCAGCGCAGAGCCCCAGGCGCAGCATGGCGCCGGCCGCAGCCCCCTTGTGGGCCAGGCACGGGGTGAGGGGCTGGGGGCTGGGGGGCCTAGCAGCTGGAAGCTGGGGCTGGCAGCACAGTCCTCCCCGGGGCTGCCACCATCTTGGGGGCGACCCCCAGCTCGGGAGCCCCAGATGAGGTGGGCACGGCCAGTGCCAACCGCTGGTGGCCTTCTGGGGTGCTACCCGCTGGGCGCTTCGGCCTGGCCTGGGCCCGAGGAGCCCACAGCCTGCTCCCCAGCTTCACTCCTCTTCTCCTGCCAGGAAGGCGCCTAGGCTCTGGGGGCTCTGACTTCCTCTCCGCCTCCTCCTCTTCCTCCTCAGGTTCTGGCTCAGAACTTCAGGCGATTGCCACAGGAGGCTGGAGGTGGAGCACTAGTGAGGGGGGAGCCGAGAGACGGGGGGAGGAAGGAAGAGACCCATCTGTACCCTGGTTCCTGGAAGGAAGCACCGAGAGGGGGTGACAGATCAGTGTGAGAGCTCCGAGCAGCCCTCTAAACTCTACCACGGCCCCACCCCTATTCCACATTCCTCCCAGGGGCTTCGCACCAGGGAGCACTCTGGGGTCCCTGTTACACATACAAGGGAGGGCTGATGGGTGGCAAGAGGGGGCTGGGAGGAGGGAGACAGAGAAGAAACAAGGGTGGGGCAGAGGCTGAGGAAGTGGGCAGAGAAGGGAGACCGAACAGCACAGGTGGGTACAGGTGTCCACACACGCTCACACACCCATGTCCACGTCCGTCCACTGCCTGCACAAAGACCTACAGGCCCCCATGAGCCAGAGCTCCACAGCCTGCACACAGACAGGGACACACACACACACACACACACACACACACAGGGACAGTCTGTACATATGACAAACAAGCCCATACACACCCGGCCACGTACCCAAGCGGGCACCCCCAATCCAGATACAGAATTAAGAAGCCCAGCAAAATGCCTCCTCTCCTCCATGCCCAAAGATAAATAATTCATTTGTTGTGTAACTGCTCTTGTTCCAAAAATAATTCCCTTGTCTAAGCTTCTATGGGGGAGGGGGAGTAAAGAAGCATAGCTGTGGGCCCCCCGAGCTGGGGGATGCAGGGGCTGGGGTCTCCTACAGGGGGAGGGCGTGGGGAAGGCTCATCTTACGGGTGGGAGCAGAGCCAAGGAGGAGAGAGGGCAAGAGTCTGGAAGCCAGAGACAGCCCCCAACATTACCCGCCCAAAGTGCCTTCCAATAGACAGCCCTGACCCCGTAGAGGGGCCCTCAGGCAGGTGAGGGAGCCAGAGGCTTGGGGAAGAGTGTGGCCAAAGGCGTCAGCGGCCAGAGAGGAGCAGGGATTTGCCCCAAGTCACACAGCACAGCCTGGGCCAGGAGCCTGGAGGCCTGGAGACCCATCCCATCCTGCCACACCAAGTCTCTAAGCCTGTTTCCACATCTATAAAGTAAGGGCAGGGCCCTGCCCCGCCCATTTGCTGGGAGGAAGAAGTAAGGTGACCTGTGCTGTCCATCCCCAACATGCCGAGGGGCAGGGGAGGCCAGCAGTGGTCAAACCAGCAGAGACAGTGGCTCTTAAAGGCCATGTGAGTCAACCCTCACTTACAAGTGGGGAAACTGAGCCCCAGACCCAGGGGGAACTTGCCCCAGTCACCCAGCCAGCCAGACGCAGACCTCAGGGAGACCAGGCTCTGGCCCCCACCCTGGTGCTCTCTCAACTAGGGTAACAGCCCAGTTCTCTTGCCTCTGGGCAGTGGCCAGGGGTGTGAAGATTAGGCCGGAGAAATCCGTGTTTGGAGAAAGAGAGCAGAAGACCGTTCACAAGAACCTCCTCCATCTCCTGTGTCTCCTGCTCCTCCTTCCTGGGAAAACTCGGAAAGAGCGCTTTGAAAAAAAATTTAAACCTGTGCCATTAAAGCAAAACCAATTTACAGCACTGAGCCCCAGAAGGCTGGAACAGAGAAAAGGGAAGCAGGGAGAAGGAAAATCCAAAAGGAAGTCCGCAGAGGCTGGGGGAGGGGAGGGGCCGTTTTGGTTGGGGAGTCACACAGGGCGTCCTAATGAGCCCTGGATTGGAGGCTGGAGGCTGCAACAGAGGCTGTGAGGACCAAGGGCTCACTCCTCCCATCCCCTGCAGGGCCAGCGTTGGCCGAGGGGCCAGACAGGCATGGAGAGGGGTGTGCCTCAAGGCAGCCGAGTAGGAGGGGGCGTACTCCAGCAGCAGACAGCATTTTGTCCTCGGTTGTGCCACAAAAAGGTCTCCGGCTGGAGTCAGGAGACCTGGACTCCCGTTTGGCTGGGCCTCTGGCTCCTGGGGAGCCCTGGGCCAGTCCTACCCCTCTCTGGGCCTCATCATCCCGCAGGCAGCAAGGCTGCACTGGAGGAGGCTGTCTCCCCACTCGCCACATCAGGGACCCATGAGCCTGCCTGTCAGAGAACCCTGTCCAAGAATGGTCCCTCCTCCTCCTCTGACTGGGCATGTGTAGGGGCCTCACTGGCATGCAGGTGTGAGTGCAGTGCGCATGCAGGTGTGTGGCTGGCTCAGAGTGCCCATGCAGGGATGTACCAACATGTGCATGCAGAGGATGTGTGGGCAGGCACGTGTGCACATGTACACTCCTTAGGACATGTGCACACATGGACAGCTGCAGGCGTGCTTGTGTGTGGAGGGACAGGAAGGCGGGGGGGGCATCTCTGGGGACACAGAGAAACACCTGCTTGTATGTTGACATGTTTAAGTACATGTGTGCACACAGGCAACTTTAGCCACACGGAGCCCCCACTCCCACCCCCTATCTTCAGGAGACCCCACAGCCAGGCCCTGGGGTAGCAGGAGAGCTGAGCTGCCTGGAGTCCTGGGAAAGCCCAGGCCACACAGAGGCGGAGGGTGAGCAGAGAGAGGAGTCAGGCTTGGGGAGGACTAGCTCTGTCCCCAGCCCTTCTCTTCCCAAACAGCCCAGGGTGAGCAGAGGCCCAAAGTATCCCACCCCAGCCCCTCTGAGCTCTGCCCACCTGAGCCCTCAAGGTGACCTTGCCCCCGTGGCCCTCTCTCCCCTCCTCCTGCACCCCACCCCCAGCACTGTGAGTCAGACGGAGGAGGAGGAGGCTCCCCTTCACCCTGTCCCATGTGCGTCAGCCACCCTGTCCCTGTCCCTGGGCTGCCTGCCCACCACCCGGCCCGCCACCAGTCGAGGCCTGACGAGGCCGAGAAGCCGCTGGCAGCAGCGCTTGGTCCCTGGCTGCCAGCTCACCCACTCAAGGTGTGTGTGTTGGGGGGACCAGCCGCAGCTCTCTCAGGCCTGAGCGGAGGGTCCCAGGGTCAAATGGGCAAGGTCAACCTCCCCTTCTCCCGTGAGAGTGATTCCCCAACACACACACTAGTGGGCAGAGCAAGGCCCTCACCTCTCACACCTGGGGAGCGAAAGGAAGAAAAGAAGTGAGGGAGCTGAGGGGAGAGGAGGTGAGGACTGAGGAGGGAAAGGCAAAAACACCAGGACAGCCCACAGGGGGCAGATGAGCGTGGTTGAGACAGATTTGCAGAGAAGGAGCTGACCGTGGCTCCGGCTGCCCGCCCAGGGGCCACAGAGACAGATGAGCACAGGACCTAGCCAAGCCCCCAAAATGCAGCCAGAGCCCACAGGGAGGAGGAAGACGGGCAGGAAGCAGCTGTTGGGAAGCAGAGGTCTTTTCTGCCCAGGCCTAAGTGGTGTTAAACTCGCCGTGGAAGCATGTGGGCAGGCGCACGGCTCCCGCTGGCCAGGCCTGAGAGACAGGCCCCTGGAGCCACCTCACCTGGATATCCCTGTGCCTCTTCCCATACGCCCCGGCCCCACCTTGCCTGACATGGCACTCTCCCGCATGGGTGTGGCAGGAGCGTGCCAGAGCAGAGGCACCAGAAGTGCCGCAGCACCTCTTGTAAAGGTCCTTCTCTCCTTCCACCACGGAGAAAAGGAACATGTCAAAGTCGGGGGGCAGCGTGTTGTCAAGGACTCTTGGGGTGGGCCCTCAGCCTGGGCGGCTGCACACCGTATGATGTCCCCTCCCATGGGGACACGCTTGGACAGGGGAGGAGGGTGAAGAATCAAGAGACCAGATGGGCAGTCGGCCAGGCAAGGCCATTGCTTTGTTGAGTCACTGGGGGCGACAGCCGCCCCTCGATGGCCTCAACCCCACCCGTAAAAGTCACCAGTTAATCCAGTTGGTCTCTGTCCCCTTCCCACCCATGTGCCACCAGGTTCCTGGCCCCTCACTTGGTCCAATCCCAGCCCTTCTCAGAGGGGCAACTGAGGCCAGGATGGGAAAGGGATATGTTCGGGGTCCCACAGCAAGCTGGTGGCAGGTCAGGCTCAGGTGCCAGGGTGGCACTGACAGCCAGATCCTGACCCACCAACCCTGCATTCCCTCTGTGGGGATGTGTGGAACACCAGACATGCCATTTCACCCTCCTTGGCCTTAGTTTCCTCACCCATGAAGTGAGCGAATAGTCCCCATCTCGAGAGGCATCACGACGATGCAGTGTGCTAACGTTGCCCAGCACACAGTAGGAGCCCTCCGCCATTATTTCCTCACAACCCCCATCACCCAAGATGAGGATTCCCCTGACTCAGGCTCACTGAACCCCTGGGTCACATTCCCCCTGACACCCCCAAGCTCCCCACTCAGAGGGGAGTCTTGAACTCTCCATCCCAGGGAGAGCCTTCCCTGCACTGGGGAGAGGTGTGAGGGTCAGAGGGTCAGAGGGGCTGCTCCCCCAGGTCACCTTCCCAGCTTCCCTCTCTGCTCCCCCTCCCTGGGCTGAGGTGAGAGCAGGGGATGGGTGAGGTCAGCCTGAGTGTCAGAGTGGGTGCCGTGGCACCTCTGGTTCAGTCTGGCAAAGGGGGTATGGGAGGCGGGAATGCGGGAAGCCGAGGTCAGCAGGGACAATGCCAAAGTGGCCAGCTTCGAGAACTTGGGCAGGTCTCAGGCCCACTCCAAGCCTCAGTTTCTCCATATGTAAGGCAAGGTGAGTGCCACCCATCTCCCAGGGCTCCCTCAAACACTGGGACATGGGGGAGGCGAACATGCTCCATACAGGACAGGAGGCCCCGCACATGGGTGGCCTCAGGCTCCTGCTCATACAGCCACACTTCTGCAGGAATGCGGGTTGGCTCCAGGGGAGGGGCATGGAGGGCGGCAGTCCCTGCTCCAGCCTCCCAGGAGCAGGGGACGTGAGGCTTAGCCAGGGAAATCTCATTTGCAGCAGCTGATAAGCCCTGGCATGGGCTCCTCCCTGGACCAGGCTGGCCAAGTCTCCCCGAGGTATCACTGTCACTGTCCGTGTCGATGCCATTATACAGGATTAGGAGGAACGAGGACTCCTGGGACCCAGCCAGAGCTCGAGGGGCAGGCGGCCACCTCACCTCTCAGCTGCAAGTACAGTACTAGGTAGGGGAGCGGGGTGGGGGGTGGGCAGAGACAGGCTACTTTCATTTGCCCCCAGGGCAAAGCCTGCCACCCCCTCAGGGCAAAGACTCAGGCCTGGGGGCCGCACACTGGGTCTTGTCAAAGGTTCTTCGGGCACACTGCTCCTCTCTCTGGGTCTCAGTGCCTCGGCTGTAAAACGGGATAATTAAACCTTTGCCACTGAACTATTTGCTAAGTTAACTGTTCAGATTTCAGGTGCAATGAGCCCCAGCTGCCGGGCACAGAGGAAAAAATATGGATCTTGGAAGCAAAGAGTCCTGGGAGTGGATGCTGAGCTGTGTGGCACTGGGCACGTTAATTAACCTCTCTGGTCTCCTTGTCTGTAAGATAGTCATAGCTGCCCCTTACCCAACACCACCTTTGTGTCTGACATTTTACACTGCTTAAATCTTGTATCAACCCTGCATGGCTGGTATTGTTAGCCTCATTTTACAGATGAGAAAACATTTTACAGATGAGGCTCTCTCCTGCCCCGGCTTCCTCCAAAGAGCTGGGCCCACCACAGGCACTGGACATGCACTGGCCGACTGGTGGGTTTTTAGCCCTTGATGTAGGCACCTCCCTCCCTACCAGAAAAAAATGTGCAAGCAGCCTAGAAGGACTTTGATACCCCCATCAACAGGAAAGCCTTATTCCAGGCCAGCTGTACTCCTCAAATCCCCCCGGGGCACAGTCCCACCTCAGGGCCTTTGCACATGCTATTCTCTCTGCCTGGAATGCTCTTCCCCCCAATATTCACATGACTTGCTACCTGCTACCTGGATTCATTCAGGTCTCTGCTCAACTGCGCCCCACCCCCCTCAGGCCTTCCCTGATACTGCATCTAAGATAACCCACTCACCCTTGGCTTTGGTCCCCTCACAACACTCAACACTATCTGACATCATTAGTTCTTTATTACCTGCTCTCCATTCTGCCCCCAGCTTGAAAGCAAAGCAGGGCATTTTCCTTGTTCACTGCTAGAATAGGGCCAGGTGCACAGCTGGTGCTCAGCACATGGTGTACAGAACAAGTACTCAGTCCAGGGCCAGGGACTGAGGGGAGGGGGATGGGGGAGATCCTGGAGTCTCTGACTTCACTGAATCAGGATGTTAGATATCAGAGGGAGGGGCCTCACTACTGACAGCGGCTCACAGTGTGCCAAGAAATGTGCTGAGCCCTCTTTTCATCTTCATGACTCCCCTTATGATTCTCACTTTACAGATGAGGAAACTGAGGTTCAGAGAGGAGCAGTGACCCGACCCACTCAAGACCACACAGCCAGGAACCCAGGTCAGCCTGAGCTCTTAAAACTACCAGACTCTCCAGGATCCCTGCAGACTTCCCCTGACTTGCATACCTCTAGTGATGGGGATCTCAGCACTCGTCTGATGTTATTTATTCCCTTCTTGAACAGCTCTGATTGTTAGCAATTTCTTCTTAGATTACAAAGCCAAACAAGGCCAAGCCTCCCTACAAAGGCCCTTCCAATGTTTGCTAATCTGTTACCACATGCCCCTGTACTCCGCTAGTCCAGGATGAACAGCCCCATGTCCTAAACCTGCTCTTCCTATGTGTAGTGTCAAGTCCCCCCACCCTTGGGTCCAGCTGCCCCGGGTCACACTTGATGTCAAGGTCCGTCCTAAAATGTGTCACCTGGAGCCCAGCACCAGTGCCTGGTCTGAGCAGTGACCGGCCCCAACCCCCCCATTTCCCTGGTTTGGCTCCATGCTTCTGTTAATGCAGAGCAAGTGTGGACCAGGGTTGTGTCCTCATCTTATCCCAGATGTCAGCCAAGTCCCCGGGCCCCTTCACGTGTACCACCAGGCAGCCTGACGCCCTCGGAATGTCCGCTGGCAGTTCTGGGCAGTGTCTGTTTGAGTCTCACCCGAGGTGCTGGGTTTCATCCACCCCCATTCAATCACGTCTTGTTAGTCTCAGCCCTGCATACCAGCTGCTCCAGATCTTGTGGGACCTGGCTTCTGCCCCTCGCTGCCTGGGCCCTTGCTCCTGGCTCTGTGTCACCCTGTGCTGAGTGAGCAGCCCCCAGCTGCTTCCGTGTCACAGGGAAACGAAGGCCCGGCCGGGGCCAGAGACACTGCCCATGGCTCACACCTGGGCCAGGCAGGTCACACTGTCCAATCAGCCACACACTCACCCATACTTCTTACACATTCCATGGGCATTTATTGTGCACCTATTGTGTGCCCGGCACTGAAGCAGACAGACACGCCCTGCCTTCCCTGAGCCTCCACATTACCCAAAAGATCTTGATGAGAAGAAGAGCCCAGCCTCAACAGCAAGAACCGCTGACAGTTATCAAGGGTTTAACTGGGTTTTCAAGGCCTGGATGTATTGAGCATTTATTACCAAGCCCGGTAACCTTAGCAAAAAAAGGGGGTGGGGCAGGCTTGCTGTGCCTGGACTACCACGGCAACAGCATCAATTCTGAGTCAGACGCACTGATGTCAGCTCACTGTGTGACCTTCGGCAAGTCACTGCCTTACCTCGCTGGGCCTCAGTTTCCTTGTCTGTTTGGGGAGTTGGGGAAGAGCAGTGCACCCGTGCCTCACCAGGGTGCTGGGGCCACACCAAAGCCCCCTCTAAACTGCCCACTGTGTCTTCCCCTGAACTCCCCTGGTCCTTGTGCTTTCTGCCCCTGCTCCCAGAGCCGCCCACATCTGTCATTCAGCACCAACACTACAGCCAGGCCTCGGAGGAAGGAGATAGGAGGATGGAGAGGCTCTACCCAAATGCCTTGCCTCTGGAGGCCTGCCTAGCAGCCGACAGGTGAGGCTCCCCACTGGTTCTGTGGGTTCGACCCACTCGGCCACTCCCCCACCCACTCCGTAGCCCGAGCAGCCCCAGCACCCCCCACCCACTGCCATGTACTGGAGTGGCATGTGACCCTCCTGCCCACAGCCAAGGACAACCTGTATTAAAAGTCCACCTCCTAGTCCCACCCCAGGGGTCACCTCCTGGCTTTCCCAGAATCCTCCAGGTTACTCAGGGGACTGCCTCCCCATCCTGGTCCCCACCTCCCCCATCTGACCCACCACCACCACTCTCTGGTCCTGCCTCCCCCACCTGACCCTCAGCTCTCCGTCTCCTGGGCCCCACCTCCCCCACAGACTCTGCCCCCCTCACCTTAATCCCACCTCTACCATTGGACCCCTGCCTCCTGTACCTGCCCCTGCCCACCCCCACCTGGCCCCTGCTGGCCTTTCAGGCCCCCGCTCAGCTGTAGCCCCTGAGCACTACTCACCCGTCTCCACTGGACCCGCTCTTGAACCAGTGCCTGCGCACACGTGGCTGCCTCTGCCTGCACGGCCTCCATTCATTCATTCAATAAACATTTATGGAGCACCTACTATGCACCAGGCACCGGCTAGGCCTGCCCTCCCCGGCTCTTCCTGCCACCACCTGCTCCTCCTCCAGGTCCCCAAGGGGTGGACATATCCCTGCCTTCCAACACCCTCGGAGCTGTCCCAAGGCGCAAAGACAGCTCATTAGGGGGCTTCCCGGGGGAGAAGTGAAGCCTCTGGGTGCCAGAGATGACTGACAGCCCTGCCCAAGAGGGTCGGCCACCACTCAGTGGGTGACAGAAGTCATTGGCATTACACAGCTGGGGCCTCAGCACTTCTCATGTTAACCCATTCAATCCTCAGCACAACCTAGCATTTTGCCCATTTTACAGATGAGGAAACTGAGATCTCACAATGGCTATTCAGTGGCTTGGACCCTCCTCTGGGCCAGGCCCTGGGTTCCTAGTTTGTGTGGAGAATTGGCTTTAGAAAGATTTTAATTAGTTGCCAACGTCGAAAATTTGGGAGGTTTTATTTTAAAAAATCCCAGTGTCTGCAATCCATGGAAAACCTGACAGATCTGGCTGCCCTGCAGGGTCAGAGTGGGTGGCACTGCCCCTCCCATGGGGCCGGAGCACGTGCCCAGTCTCCTGCCTGCCTCTGGTGTAAGTTGCCCTCTGACCCCTGGCTGCTGGAATTTGTGAGGCCAGCTGCAGGGGTAACACCAGTGTAAGGACAATTAGCATCCCAACCTTCATGAGGGGTGCCCTGAGCCTCCCAGCCTGGGACCCAAGGTAGCCCCAACCCTCTGCTGATGCTGTGACTTGGGGTTTTGAGTCCTGGGACACTCTCACAGCATGGGTCCGTCATTTTCAGGGGAGTTTCTGATTATAAGTCTAGGTCTCAAGGGCTCTAAAATGTACCTATAGTTCTCTGAATCTAAACGTCTACTGTTCTAAGTCTCGGCCTCTGTGGGCCACCAAGTCTAGAGGACCTTAAGCTGCCTGACCTGCTCCCACGGCCTCCCCAGAGAGGGGACCCCAAGCCAGGCCTCCCCAGTCCTGTCTGCTGCCTGTGGGGCCTGCTTCTCCTTGGCCCTCCGTGGTGCTTCCTGGACCGCTAAGTCAAAGCTACATCCAGTCCTCGGTAGAAGGAGACAGGCTGCCAGTCGGCCTGGGCCGAGGTCACAGCCAAGGCTGCTGTGAACCCCAGGAGGCCTGGGACCTCAGCGGCTGAAGCCACAGTACAAGGAGGGCCTTTAGGTCACCCCAGAGTGGAGCCTGCAGCAAAGGGCTCTGGGATCTCTGGAATGGCCCTGGCTCCCGCCTACCCTCCCCACTGCCTCTTCCAGGCGGAGCACCCAGGGCCCTGTAGACACAGCCCATCCACCCTCTGTTGCCTCAGAACCCTGAACTGACACCACCCTGGATGATCCAACATTCCCTCTCCTGGTGATGAGACCAGGAGCCTGCGGAGCGGGAGGCCACCACAGACAGAGGCTGATGCGCCAACCGCAGTGCCGCAGCTGTGGCATCAGAAAACAAGGAGGCTCTGTCCTTACCAGGTGGACAGTGCAGCCCCGGAAGCACCCGGGGAGGGCCATCCCATGACTGCTGGCTGGGCAGACTGTCCAAGGGCCCAGCACCCAAACCATGGATGGAGAACATGTGACTATTGTGACCGCTCCTATGTCCACCAACTCAGTGTGGCCAACTCATTGAGATAAACTTCCCTTGGTGTCCCCCCCAGGGGCGGGGGCCACATGCAGCTCAAGTCTCAGCTCTGCCACTAACTGTGCGGCCCGGGGCAAGTTACTTCTTTCCTTTGAGTCTCAGTTTCCTCTTCTGTAAAATGGGACTGAGTGAAGAGCTTCAAAGAGGGCCTGGCACATAGTAAGTGCTCAATAAAGTTAGCAGCCGCTAGTATTCTTATCTTGGCCTGGTTCGTGGAGCATGGCCACCCACTGCTGTAACAATGACAAGAAGGAAGGGATGAGGCCTGGCCCCTGAGAGCAATGCACCCCTCTTTGCCTCTGCCCCTGCCCCCTCTCTTGGGTCCAGGCCCCCCAAATGCCTGCTACCCCCTCCCCAACCGCCTTCAGCCTCTTTCACAGCCTCAGTTTCTCTCCCATTGCCAGAGCACAATGGCTGTTATAATTAACGGATTATCTCAGCGCGACAGCTGTGGTCGTTTGAAAATTAGGTTGAATAACAAGATCCTGGCGTATGGTAATTTCTTTTCATCTCTGGCTCCCTCTTTCTCTCTCCCTGACTTCAGCCTGGCTCTGCATGCAAATGTTTTTTCCCCTTTCTCTCCTTCCCAAACACCTTCCTCCTCCACTGTCTCCTAAGGTTCTGCTTTCCAGTGACAAGACAGGTGGGAACTGGCCCTCAGGGGCCCCTCCTATGCGCCCTGCGCAAGGCAGAGCGCCTGACATGTGCAACTTCAGTCACCTCCAGCTGCCGTGAGTCCTGATGGCCACATCTCCCTCCTGGAAACGTTCCCCCCCAGCCCAGGGACCTGCATTTCTGCTCTTCTCTGACCTCTCAGGCTGCCCCTCCTCAGTGCGCTTTACAGGCGCCTTTTCCTCTGCATGCACTTTAAGTGTGCCCACCCCTAAGGTCCTGGACCCAACACTCTGCTCTTCTCCAGCCTGCTTGCCCCCTGGACAGCATCTCAGCCCCTCCCAAGGCTTCTGTTATCAGCTCTGTGCTGACCACTCCCAAATCACCATATCCCAGCTGCCTCCTGGACTCCTCCTAGCGCCTGACCCAGCCAGAGGCCTCAGCACCTCCTCGGTACCCCACCACTTGAGGGTCTTTCTGCACCCCATCTTCACTGCTCCTGCTCTGGTTCTGCCTCCTTCCTTCACAGGGCCCTTCTCCAGCAGCATCCTCACTGGCCTCTCTGCCTCCAGTCCTACCTGCCCATCTCACTCACAGAGAGGGAGGGAGCATTCTAAATCGTAAATCTGAACATGGTACTCCCCTTCAGAAAAGCTTTCCTTGGCTCCCCACTGATCCAAAAAAATTCCAGCAACATCCAAAGCCCAGCTCATGTGGCCTTGTGAGGTCTAGCTCCCACTCTCCTCCCCTGCCCTCCTGCCCTCCCCGCCCCCACTCCATCAACTAAAACCCACCTGTGGGTCCTCCATCACAGCTGGGATCCTAACTGCTGCTTTTACCCCTGGACTGAGTTCTCCCAGGAGGGTCCCTGAGTCCCCATTAGAGCCAGCACCGGGCACCCAGTTGGTACTCAATAAATATCCGTTAACGACTGAATGAAGTAGGCCTGGGCTCTCCTCAGAGATAAGGAAACCAAGGCTCAGAGAATTAACTTGCTCAAGATCACACAGTTGGTACGAGACAAAATCAGAGTTTGAGCCCAGGTCTGTGCCTCCGGGGTCAATCTTTCTACTGCCTCCAGCTGCCTTGTTGGGTGAGGGGGTCAGCTTTTGCACACATCTCAGGGGACGTGAACCCTCCAGCCTCAGCCGGATGAGGCTGTCACTTGGACAAGCCTCTGTCCGCTCATCTGGACTGGAGAAGGTGCCCCTCACTCCTCATCTCAGAGGGTGGCTACCAGGGCAGAGACTCAGGTCTTGGGGAAAGCTCATCCTGCTAACGACATCTGGGGATTTTCCTACCATGATCCTTCACACCCAACTTCGTTATCCTTGGCAGGAACTCCCCAGGACTGGGAAGGGACCCCCAGGCCGGGAGAGGTTACACAGGACAAAGACTCTATGGTGGGTTTGTGGGTCAGATTATGAGCTTGGGCTTCCCTCTCTGAGCCTCGGTTTCCTCATCTGTGAATTGGGCCCACTGACGCCCACTTGATGGAGTTGCGATGAAGACTAATGTGTGAAGTGCCCAGCACCGTGCAGGCACACTGCAGGACACCCCGCTTCTTCCTTGGATACTATGCCTACCATGGCCACATGGCTGCCAGGTTCTCATGAAGTGCACCCCGGGGAGAAGGGGGGGACCAACCATCTGTTCCTGACCCTTGCTCCTCCCATTGCCCCCAGAACAAAGCTCACACCCCCACATGTGGCCCTCGAGCCCCTCCGCCTGGGTCCCTATCTCCCTCTCTAAGCTCATACCCAGCGTGGAGTTGCAGGGAGGCCCACCTGCATGTCCTCTGGGCCTTTGCTCCTGCTTTTCCTGCAGCCTAGGGAACCATTCCCACGCATCTCTACCCCCCGAGGCCCAGATCTCTGCCCCCTCTTCCCTCTCAGTGGGAAGCATGCCCATGCTGAGATTTCCCCTCTGCAGGGATGCGTGGGAGTCTCCCTACTCTGCCTCCCATCCCTCTGATGTGTGGCCCATGGGTTCCTGGAAGGGTCCTAGAGATTGTCTCACCCAACCTTGCCTCCCCCCATTTTACGGATGGGGAAACTGAGGCACAGACGAGGGACAGCAGCTCTCCAGTGGTGTGCTTGGACCCAGGTCTCTCTGCTGCTTCCAGCCCTCCCGGCAGCTTCTCTCCTGGTGCTGAGCTGTTCAGCCTCTGCCTGTTTTCTCCACGCCCCCCAGCCCAGAGCTACCTGAGGACAGGACCCCATCTTCCTCTCTGTACCCCACCTCGTGCCTAGCCTAAGGCCTGGCACATAGTAGGCACTCAGTAAATGTCTGTTGAATTGAATTGCGCTCAGGGCGGCCAGTCGTCTTTGCTCTGCAAGAGAAGCATAGAGTTAGTGGAGCTGTTCCAATGACGACCAGGGGTGGGAACCAAGCTGGCAGGGGCCCCAAGGACCCATAGGCCCTGGGAAGAAGAGGGGGCCTGCGAAGCTGGAACATTCGGACTTCAATGAGTCCAAATTCTGCACTGATAGGCTGCGTGGCCCTGGCAAGTCACGCCACCCCAGGACCTAGGGGGCCCCATCTGTCAGATGGGGGTGATATTCCAGTTCCTATGGGCTCTGAGGGCTGCTGGCAGTGACAAATGTGAACAGTGACTTCCAGCTCACAAGTGCTGAGGGCTCAGCACCTGACATGCAGGAGTCGGTGGGAAGTGTGCCCATTCTACAGATGAGGAGACTGAGGCTCGGCGAGGGGGGTGGCCATGGAGCCCATGCACTTGATCCCACACTGTATACAGAGCATCCCTGCAGAGCCAGAGGAAAGTAAGGCATGATAACAAACCCAGACGAAGACGCTGACCCCGCCAAAGGGTGGCCCAAGCCAGGCCCGGCTGACAGAGTTTCTCAGGAAAAGGGCCCAGCGTGAGCCCCAGGACGGTGAAGGGAAAGGTGAGAAGCCACATTCTCCCTTTGCCACAGGGGTGCACTCTGAATCCTGGGCCCCAAGAGGGTTCAAAGCTGTCTCAGATCCTCCGGAGGCTGCAAAGGCCTGGGCAGGCCCCAGTGTGAATATAGATCAGCGAAGACTATAAATACATAGCCAGGCCTGGCTCTGCAGGCGAAACCTCAGAAGCAGACAAGGTGGGGCTCAAACGCCAGCCTGGCTCGCACCCTTGGCATGACCCTAGCAGCCCCTCCCTACTCTGGGCCTCAGTTTCGTCCTCTGCACATAACCATGACGGTTCTTTACCCAACAAGCCACAGTTCTCTGACCCCAGCCAGGCCGGCAGAAGGGGAGTTCCTCCGGGGTCCAGGCCAGAGACCTGGGGAGGAGAACAGGAGGAGGCATGATGGGGATTGCCCTGGCTACCTAGGACAGCGAAGGGGGAACCCAGGAGAGGGGCTAGAGGCCAGCCATCCACTCGTTCACTCTCTCATTCATTCCAGCAACCATCTTGGAGTAACTCCTGCTGGGAGCTGAGAACTCACAGCTGCACTGAGGAAGACAGTGATGAATTAGCACCTCTTCCCCTGGGTGGGGACCATCCCCTGGCTCCTCTCCCCAAACCCAGTTTGCATCACAGGGCACTGGTTTCACATCTGCCTTCTGCCTGGACCAGGACCGTGTCGAGGACAGGGACAGGGTAGGTGGTCTCACTCACCCTGTAAACCCAGGGCCACGCATCATCCAAGAGGCTGAAAGGATGAATGTGGCACCAGGGGAGCAGACAAGAGGGCCCCACATGCAGGGACGCGATGTGGGCTGGGGGGACGGACGAGCTCATCTCGCCTGGCCCCAGCCTTGTACCAGGCCCCACGCACTTCATATACAACAGCCATGTCGCTATTCCCACTTGGAGGACCAGCAAAGCACAGGTGGGAGAGAACAAGAGCCGCGCCCAAGGACCCGCTGCTCCCCAGACACGAGACAGAGCTGATGCAGCAATGCCTGGTACAGATGTCCTGAGCCTCAAAGGGATGCCATGTGCAACATCTGGGGTTGCCCTAGGCCAGGCATGTAAGGGGTCGGCATCCCATCTTCTCATCAAAGCCTCAAAACCACCCTGAGTGGCAGACAGACCCTCTCATACAACAGGTCGGGAAACTGGGGCACCAAGAGGTGATCCCATCCCCCAGTTCCAGGCCTGACAAATACTTTGAAGGTGTCAATGAAATCCTCCTGCTTGCTGGCACGAGGAGTTCTACCTCCACCCTCTCCAAAGTTCAAGGACAAGAGGTGTGGACCTGGACTCACTGGCTGGGTGACCCAGGAAATGACCGCCCTCTCTGAGCCTCAGCTTCCTCGACACCAACCTTCTCTGCCCCACAGCAGCTGCAAGGAGCAAACAGGTAGACCAACAACGGACCCCCCTACAAACTGTAAAGTGCAGTCCACATTCAAGCGAATTTCACTGTTACTGCCATCCTTTCCCCAGTCCTACCCGGCCACTTCTGCAACCGTTTTCACCAGATGCTCACATTGTGCCAGCCCCTGTACTAAGTAAAGGCTTTTCATGCATTTCGTCCTCAGAATCCTAGGAACCAGGTATCATTTTTATGCCCATTTTGCAGATGAGGAAACTGAGGCTTGGAGAGGTGAAGTAACTTGCTCAAGATCATGAGGCAAGAAAGTGAGAGTGCTTTGTTACGACGTTACACCTGCCCTGGAGTGTCTGTTCTCAGCCCTTTGTGGCTGCTGGAGTCTTCGGTTCTGTAGTGCCCACCTGCTCCGTGGTTTATCCGACTTCCCAGATGTATGCAATATTCACACTTCCATCATCAGTGCTCACACACCCCTCTCGGAGGCCTTCGGGAGCCCCATTAATCATTCAGACACACCTGCATATTCATTAACTTCCGAATTAATACAGGGCCCCTTATTACTCTGGCCATGCTGCCTGCATTAAACATACTTCAACTTCATTCATTATTAAACTCCCCTGACAAATGATCACAACTCTCCTTTGCCTGAGCCGCCAAGCCAGCAGCCCAGCATCAGCTGCTGTGTGACCTTGAGTCAGGCCCTTGCCCTCTCTGGGCATCCTGCATGTTGACCTAGTAAAATCAGGCAAAGGAGAGTCTTGAAGCCCCACCCAGTCTTGTTGAGATGGCCTGTCTCATTCTTCTGCGAGGTCCTTTGTCTCTTCCCTGCTCATATGTGCCTTTCTTGGATTCACACATCTCCTCTGTTCTCCAGGAAACTGGAACCTGTCTGCTCTGTAGTTTTCCTGACCCTCCACCACACATGGGCCTCAGCTCTGCAGCCAGTGAGCCTTGGACCCTAGCACTGGCCCACCACCCCCAGAGCACAGTCTGCCACTTGGGTAACCTGCCTTGGCAGACCATGACACATCCGAATCAGAGGCCAGCTGACCCCCTAAAGCCACTGAGCATGGACTCCAGCTGCCACACACCAACAGTGACAACAACAATAATAATAATAATAATAGCACCCAGCATTTCCTGAGCACATACTATGTCCCAAGCCTTGTACTAAGTCCTATCCTTAGAACAACCTCCACTTTATAGATGGGGAAACTGAGGCCAGTGAGGTTAAGTCCATCCAACCAGGAAAGGCTGAGCTGGGCTGCGAACCAGTTCTCCCTCCCGTGGGGTCCTGAACTCTTTACCACCACACACACCACCCAGGGCCTGAGGCTCAGCCGCCATCTTGCCCGGCCCCATCAAGCCCTCCTTCCCTAGCTGGTTCACTGATGAGCAGATCCCCGCCTAATGGAGCTGCAGGCAACACAGGATGGATCCCCATTCCCTGGAAGATGCCCCAGTCAATCTTCATTATGCCTGGCTCTGAGCAGAGCCTGCAGCTGCCCTCCTTACTCTGACCTGTCT
This sequence comes from Trichechus manatus latirostris, assembly GCF_000243295.1. Classification (NCBI taxonomy): domain Eukaryota; kingdom Metazoa; phylum Chordata; class Mammalia; order Sirenia; family Trichechidae; genus Trichechus; species Trichechus manatus. The sequence continues at coordinate 15,755,422 of NW_004443963.1, forward strand.
TCCACCTCCTTCCATTGGCTCCTCTACGTGCTGAGCTGCTCACCTGGCGGCAGGCCCACCAACATTAGCAGGCCAAGTCCCTGTACCCTACAGATGCTGGGCCTGAGGCTTCGCTCCCCAACCTACTGTCTGTGAGTCCACAGGTCCACCGCCGGACCTCTCTGTGCCTCGCTCCCATCATCTGATTCACCCTCTCTCTCATCTCCAACCCATCTCCGACGTCTACCCATACCACACACCTGTCTGACCACTGCTGCCCACTAGTCCAAGCCACTGATGACTCTTGGCTGGATGGCAGCAACTGCCTCCCTGGGTCTCGTGATGTCCCCACGGTCCCTCCCTCCCCTTGGCTCAGCAGCCAGAGTGAGCCTCTCAAAATGCCCACACTGAGGGTCCCTCTCTTAAAACCCTTCCAGAAGCCCCTGTCACTCCCAGGCTGAAGCCAGACTCCTCCTGAAGGTCAAGGCCCACGAGGCCAAGCTGGCCACCAGCTCTGGACCCTCCCTCCTGCTCTCCCCTCATGGCACCTCCCAATGGCTGCTAACCAAAAGGTTGGAGGTTTGAGTCCACCCAAAGGCGCCTCAGAAGAAAGGCCTGGGGATCTACTTCGAAAAATCAGCCATTGAAAACCCTCCAGAGTGCAGTTCTCCTCTGACGCACAAGGGGTTGCCATGAGTCAGGGTCGACTACTTGGCCATTGGTTTTTGGTTTTTACGGGGATAAAGGAGTCTGTGAGTGGTGTAAATGGTTAAGGTGCTCAGCTACTAACCAAAAGGCTGGAGGTTGGAGTCTACCCAGAGGCACCTCAGAAGAAAGGCCTGGTGATCTGCTTCCAAAGAATCAACCATTGAAAACCCTCTGAAGCACAGTTCTACTCTGACACACATGGGGTTGCCATGAATCAGAATCTACCTGAGGGTAGCTTGTTTTTTATAGCCCTGTGTATTTTCCTAAAATACCCATTTTAGGAAACCAAGCCCCAGAACAGTTAAGCCACTTGCCCAAAGACATACCACTAAGAAGTGGCAGAGCCAGGAGTCACACCAAGTCATAGGTGCCAAGCTATTCTGCCCCTCCAGCTCTGCTCAGACGTTCCTTCTGAATGTCTGTCCTGGGCACCCTGGGGTGAGAGGTGTCCCTTGCTGGTTCGGTAGTGATCCCTGGCTCCATAGCAGGGAGAACTTGAGCAACATCCTTTCTTTCTGGGCCTGTTTGTTCGTATATATGGTAGTAGATGAGACAATCCCATGTACATTATCCACACACCCATGAACTTACTATGAACCAGACTCTGGTCGGACACCAGGGTCGGCAGAGATGTGCAAAACTTGTATCTGGCCTGCAGGGGTTCACCAAGGGGTAGGGGACCTGGAGTGGGGAGGGGGCAAGGAGTCACCTGTTCAGGGCTCCAGGGACCAGGAGGCCTGAGCTCCTGCCTGCTGTCAGTAAAAGCACCACAAGCCAGCAGGAGGCTGGAGGTGAGGTTCGGGCGAAGCCGACCCCCTAGAATCCTGGAGCTGATGATTAATGGCGGGGGGTCGGCACTTTTGAGGGCCTGGCCACCACCCAAGGGAGCTAGAGATCCCCAGAAGGGGCTGCACTCTGCCAGCTAGACATCCCACCTGTAACGAGCACCTACTGTGCACCTGGGGTTCCTGGCACACAGTGGAGAAAACAAAGATGAGCAAAGAACAGGCTCTGAGAAACTCACAGGCGTGTAGGGGACTCAGGCACGCAGAAACTCACCCTAAACACATCAGAGATTTTGCTATTTAAGGAAACCCTCCTGCAAATTATTTTGTAAAATAAATAATCAGTCTCTAATTTCTCTTATAAAACATCTGGATTTTTACAGAGTAGGTTTGCCTGAAGTGAGAGAGCATTCCTGGCTCTCTGGGTGTGAGCACCAAGGGTGGGGGCCCTGGCCGAGTCCCTGCTGTGTCCCCCAGCCCCCAGTACAGTGGCCGGCATGCAGAAGGTGCTCAGTAATTCCGGCCAGGCAGGCTGCATAGACCTCCATTGGCACACTCATTTCCATCCCCCAGGATCAAAACTACTTCGGTGCGTGTCTGGGCCCTACTTCACCTCCACTGATACCACCCCAGCCTCAGCCTGCTCAGGCTGTCTGGTCAGGCAGGTACAGAGGAACAGGGGAAGGGAGGGGACAGTGACGGAGCACCAACCAGGAGCCTCTCCTGAGCCAGGACCTTAACAGAGCTGACCTCATTGGAGCCCACGTGGGCCTCTTAGCTGAGCTCCCTATTTACAGATGAGGAAACTTAGGTTTCAAGGGCAAGCAGCTGTCTCACAGATAGTGGGGCCGAGCTCAGGATTAGAACCGACTCCCACCCAACTTCCCCTGTGCTGGGTCTAGGCACTTTCTAAGGGGAAGGAGGGGATGCACATGTAATGAGCATTCTGGGTCAGATGTTTGTGAGTGTTCTGGAAGGCCCCAGGCACCCAGGAGAGCATCACATCCGGGGTAGGGTCAGCACAACCTAGATTGAGACCTTTGCTCCATACCCCTCCCAGCTGTGTAGCGCTGGGCAGATGCCAGCTTCCTAATCAGTCCCCAGTGATGCAGGGCTGCCCAGCAGGGCTGCTGAGAGTGTTCAAGGAGATTGTAAGGACGACTGCCAAGAACTCCCAAGCACCTCCCAGGCCAGGCTCTCAGTGGATTATCTCATCCAGCCCTCACAATGACCCCAAGAGGTAGGTTCTAACAGCATCTCCATTTCACAGGCAGCAAAATGAAGGCCCAGGGGTCCAATGCCTTCCTAAAGTCCCACACGCTAAGTGGTGAGCTGGCATTCGGTGCTGGCTAGAGAGTGCCGGAGTCCTTAATAAATGATATTCCTTTCTAGCACTGACCTTTTCTTTATCTTGCAAAGGCACCCTGAGCGGGCTTGCCTTGCCTCCGTGCCTGGCCTCTCCACCTCCCAGCTTTTGCAGCGGCCCATTCCAGCCACGTGCTGTCTTTCCTTTCCACCTCCATATAGCCAAACCTCCCTTGTGCTCTGCCACCCTCTCTCCTCTCCCTCCCCTTTGCCACTCCCCGCTCCATTAAAGCCCTGGTGGACAGGTATAGCAGTCTCCTCCCAACTACTCTGCCTCAGCCTATTCTAAGCACAGTTGCCAGAGGAAACCTCCTGACACAACTGGGCTCATGTGGCACATCACATCACTCCCCTGCTCAGAAGCCTCACTGCCCTTCTTGCTCCCTAGCCTGGCATTCAAGGCCCCTCATGACCTAGTTTGGCCCTGTCTTTGCAGATCTGCCCCCAACCCCTAACCAGAACAGATGACACTGCCAGAACAAGCCGCACAATGCACACGCATGCACACATGCGCACACACACACACACACACACACATGCACACACTCATGCATGCACACGTGTGCAACACAGCTACACACACTGGCACTCACACGCACACCCCATGCACACACACATATGTCCGCGATCATGCACACCCCTTGTTTAGGGCCCCTCCCTCAACCACCTCCCCACTCACCACCAGCCTCTCACCCTTCCAACCCTACCCCAGACCAGCACCCCCAGGCAGCGCTGGTCCAGGAACCCCCTCTATGCTGCATCCTGGAGCATGTCATCCACATCCCTCATTTTTCAATGCTGGGCTTTCCCCCTGTGACTAGAAGACACAAAGTCCAGATTTATTCTCCTGGCCTGGGGGGAGCTCACGAGCCCTGCCCTCCCCTCCTCCCTGAGGCTCCTGATCTTCCATTCCCACTCCCAGGCCCTGGCACAGAAGCATCTCGCTCCTCTCTGAACTTAGGAGTCCTCCCACTCCCCCCAGCCTTTCACCTTGGAGTGCCCTCCTGCCTACCCTAACTTGTGAATGCCACTCATCTCCAGGACTCAAGGTCACCTCCTACAGGAAGCCCTCCAGCCTAGCCAGGGCATCAGTCACCCTGTAAAGACTGGTCTCCAGTCTGCCTTCCCCATTGGCTGTGGGGTCTCTGACGGCAGGGACTGTTCTGATTAACTTCCTGATTCTCAGCCCCTTACACAAAGCTTGGCCCACACGCTTAAGAACTGTCTGCTGTATAAACGCAGACCTTCCCTCCTGACCCAGGTTCAATTCCCGGCCAATGCACCTCATGTACAGCCATCACTCATCTGTCAGAGGAGGCTTTCATGTTGCTATGATGCTGAACAGGTTTTAGCAGAGCTTCCAGACTAAGACAGAATAGGAAGAAAGGCCTGGCTACTGCTTCCAAAAATTAGCCAATGAAAACCCTATGGATCTCAATGGTCCAATCCACAACCAATCATGTGGGTGGCCCAGGACCGGGCAGCATTTTGTTCTGCTGTCCATGGGGTCGCCATGAGTCACAGGCCGACTTGACAGCAGCTGACGATAACCCCTCCTGTGTCTTCCCTGAGCCCCTGGAGCAGAGGGATAAATTCCTGAGCCCACAATGACCCACGTGAATCCACCCCTCTCCCCACCTCCACCGAGCCTCCACAGCCTACACGTAAACTATTACAGCGGCCGCCTCACCTGTCTCCCTGCCTCCACCCTCACCTGGGCGGCACAATCAACCATCCACTGACTCCCAACAGGAGGAAATAACATCCGAAGCCTCCGCCAACTTCATTATCCTTCCCCCTCGCTCACCATGCTCTGGCCCCCGAAGCCCTGCAACATCCTCCTTGATGAAAGAACAAATGAAGGATCTGCAGACACCTGACCGAGTGCTTCACATGCCTTAGCTGACTGAATCCTCACTAAATTCCTGAGATACACGTATTAACTAGCATCGTCCCCAATGTACAGATGAGGAAACCGAGGCACAGAGAAGGAAAGAACTGCAGAGTGGGGCCCGAGTCTGTAACCACCTCACTTCCTGCCTCCAAAGGCCAAGCCCTCCGTGCCCCCAGTCCCTGGGAAATGGGGTGGGTGGAAGGGGTGGGAGGTGGGAGGTCAAAAGGGAAGACAAGGTTGTGGCCTCAACCTCCCCCCAGGAGCCCTCCTCCCAAAATGAGAACAACCCCATTCATGTGTCTACCCCATCCTACCAGCTCCAGCCCTCAGGCCCCTCCTCTTGCTTTTCCCCACCCACCCCTGGCCCCAGGTCGGGTCTAGCTTCACCCTCTGTCCAGAGACAGACTCCCATTGTAGGACCTCCGTCCCTGACACAGCCCTGGGGGGAAACAGTGGGGGCTCTCCCTCCCTCTGTGCCCCAGCCCTGGTGGGGCAGCAGTGGACTAGGCACAGAGGAGGTAGTCCTGAGGCCTTAGGACCTCTTAGCAGGCACCTGGTGCCAGAGCTCCCCCATCGCCCCAACTTTTGAGACTCACTGCCCATGGGAATGGGAGGAGGCTACGGTTCTCTTAGCTGACACGCATTAGACTCACAGGAGACTGAGGACTGCAGAAATGCCCAAGGCTGTCAACCTCACTGGGGGCTCTTTCCTCAGCTCGTGACCCTCGCTGCTCCCGACCCTCGACCCTCGACCCTCGCTGTCTGAGTGCAGAGCTCAGGCAGGGCCTTGTGTGCTCCTCCCAAGATCCCTGGCCCTGACACAGACCAGGAGCTCAAAAGGGTTTTCTTGAACAAACAAACGAGTGAATAAATGAATGAGTGAGTGAATGAGCGAGGGCTGAGTTCAAATCCCTCCACCTCCTTGTCTATCACTGCAGATCACAGTCCTTGACTTGCCTTCTTCATGGTGGGAGAGGTGGGGGACACAAGTGGGGGGTCAAATGAGGTCACTACCAGAAAGGTCTTTGAAAACCATAAATCACTATACCCCTGGTAGTGGTTCTTGTTGGATTCTGACTCATAGCGACCCCATGTAACAGTAGAACTGCTTCATAGGGTTTCTTTGGCTATAATCTTTATGGAAGGTGATCACCAGCTCTTTCTCCTGCGTAGCTGCTGGGTAGGTTCAAACTGCCACCCTTTTGGTTAGCAGCGAGCACTTAACCATTTGCACCACCAGGGTTCCACCCCTGGTAACCAAACCCGTTGCCATCGAGTTGGTTCTAATTCCTAGCGACCCTACAGGACAGAGTAGAACCACCCCATGGGGTTTCCAAGGCTGCAAATCTTTATGGAAGCAGACTGCCACATCTTTCTCCCGCACAGCAACTGGTGGGTACCCCTGGTAGAGGCTATTCCAAAGCAGCAGAAACCTATACTGAGGTTAAGTCTTTCATTCATTCAGTACAATTTCTCAAGCCCCTACTATGTACCAAGCCCTGGGCTAGGTGCTGGGAACCCACAGTGATGAGGACAGATGTCCCGCTGCTCTGAGGAAGCTCACGGCACTCAGGAAACCAGTAACTGCAGGTGTGAACGTGGGAGAACTTGAACATGGCCTTGAACATGAACATGGCCTTGGGGGGGTGGTGTCAGGACTCCTAGAGGAAAGGTCATCTAGCTCTCAGGTCCATCGGAGACAAAGGGCCTCCAAAGAGTCAAGTCAACTAGCAAAGGGGGGACTGTATCCCCCAAAAGCCAATGCCATCTCAGGTGGGCAGCATCTATAGATAAGAAGAGGAAGGGCCATACTGGAACCCCAGGTCCCCACCCAGATGTCAGAAAGGGCCCCACGCCCCCTACACAGCCTCTTGGCTCAGGACACCTTAGAGGCCTACGGCCAGGCAGGAATGGTGGTGACCAGCTGAAGGCGAAGGCCAGGAGGAAGGACATCTCAGAAGGACAGGAAGGGGCTCACCCTCAACCACCAGCCTCGGGTAGCAGTGCACATGCGAGGGTTTGGAGGTGGCAGTAACCACTGAGAAAGGCGTTGTGGTTTGCAAAAAGCCTCCACACAAGAGAATCCTCCAAATCTTGCCCTTATGGCCCCTGGTCCCAAATTGGAGATGCCACCAGGGCCCAGCCACCCAGCACTGGCTTGAACCATCACAACCTCGAGGGTCCAAGGTGGCCAAGAAGATGGTGACGACTAAGTAAGAAGAAAGGAGGCTAGCATTTCTTAGGCTCTGCTCCGAGCACTTTTCCTGGATTAACTCATTGAATCTTTCCACCAACCCCATGAGGTATGTACTATTTATTATCATCCCCATTTTACAGATAAAAAAACTGAGGCCCAGAGAGCTGAAGCAACACACTCCAGGTCCCACAGCTCTCGGGCAGGAAAGCTGGTAGCATTTGGGTCTCCTGAATGTGTGGCGACCCCTGGTGAGGCTGGAAACAGTTTCTAGAACATTCAGCCTCTGAACTAAAGAACAAGCCACTGCTGAAGCAAGCCTAGCAGGGAAAGAGGAAGCTGTGGCTGCCCCAGGCCAGTGCCAGGCACACAGTGGGCTCTCAGAAAACACAGCCACTGCTGGATCTGAAGGAAGCCCCTAAAACAATCAAAACAAACCCTCCACATCAGGAGCTACCTAATGCGAGCCAAGGGGCCGATGCCCTGGGAGGTGGTGAGGTTTCCTGGTAACTCCGCAGGCCGAGCCAGCCCTCTCTCTAATGCATGCAAATGAAAGGCATAAATTTCTGCTTACTTAACTTCACAAATGTTAACAAGCTCATAAAAAATAAGTTATTCTTCCTCAGCTCCACAACACCCTGTGTTTGTTTAATTTTGTTTCTCCTCCCTCCCCTAGTATCCCCCGTGAGAGAAACGAAAAGCTGCAGATTTCGGTGTTTCCTTGCCAAGTGGGGTTGCCCCTCCCTCCCATCAGCCTACCCCAAGGAGGCTGGGGGTGAAGCCCCCAGATGAAGACTTGAAAGGTCCAGGGGTGAGCCTTGTTCCCTCCCAAGGCGGCTATGTGACCTTGGGCTCGTGACTTAACCCCTCTGTGGTTTAATTGCATCACCTACAAAGAAGAATAGAAATCACACCCTGCCTGCCTCAGGGGTGGTGTGAGGATCAAACAAGATAATCCAGGTAAAGTGTTTAGTCTGCTCCTGGCACAGAGCAGGCCCTCAATAAATGTCAGCCCTTGTTATTATGTAAAGGAGAGTTAAATACACCCCCCTCTCATTTAATTCATTTGGAGAGTTTGCCTTCTGGGGCAAGCTGGCAGCTCCAAATGCAGCTTGTGGATCCGTTTTGTTGGCCGGCTCAGTGATTGATAAAAATCCAAGTTCTGATGCCATTAAGCAGAGCCCAAGATAGCATTTGCCACAGACCTCACCATACTCTAATGCCTTACTCCAACCAGATGCGCACCTTTAAGCGACCTGGCCCCTGCGAGCATCTGAGTTTGCCACCCCTAGTTTATGCCTCTCAAAAGCTTTCCAGCTGGTGATCTCACTGGATGCATCACTAGGCCCAGCTGACAGGTGAGGAAACTGAGACTGACGGAGTGGCAGCAACTTGCCCACGGCCCCTGGGGGAGGGGCTATGGAGCCAAGGCCTGGCCCGTTACCTCTCCCAAGTCCCTGCCCCACTGTGCCAGTTTGAGAGATGCCTCCCTGGCACATAGAGGAGCAAATGGCCTATTAGCCAGGTGGCAGGAGGGGCTGCGCTCGGCCTCCACGGGCTCAGTGTGTTCCAGGACCAGGTCAGCGGCTGAGCAGGAGCCAGGGCAGTCCCAATGGGAGGGGGTGTGCCAAGCCAGGGTAGTATTTCTGTGTGCCAAGCCCAGTGCAGAGCACTGAGGGCTCTGAAAGATGGAGGCAGGTCACCTCTATATCCTCCTCCTCAAGTCTGTCTCCAGGAATGGCCTGAGCACACATGCAGCCCCTTGTGCTGGCACAAAGCATAAAAAGTCACGGCCCCAACCCTCTTCAGTCAGTTACCACCAGCGACATCCTCCCCATGATCCCCCATCTCACAGACGAGGAAAAGGAAGCCCAGGCAGGTGCAGTGGATTCCCTAAGGATGCACCAAGGAAGACTCGCACTCCGGCCTTCAGAGATTAGCTTATACCACCCTCTAGCCAGCGCCACCAGCAAGATCCAGAACACAGTGTCCAAACCCAGGCTAGAGAGGTCAGCCCCCGCCTCACCAGCTACCCTCTCCAGGCCTTAGTTTCCCCATCAGCAACAAGGCTGAGCTCTGATGCAGTGAGCTCTTTTTAGAGGAAGGAGGCTGATGGGGAGCACATGGGAGCCCCAACACCGAGCAATGTGGCCATCTGTGCACGAGCCTCAACTTCCCAGGGAAGCGGGCAGGACAAACTTCTGTCCCTTCTCCTTCCCAGATCCCCTCTCACAGGGGACCCCGGCCTGCATCCAGCAGCGACACAAGAAGCAAGCGTGGTTAACACGACTAGACACCATGCCAGGGGCTCTCCACGGGGCACTACGAATCTATGAGGTGGGTGCCATCATGCCCATTATTCAGATAAGGAAACAGAAGCAGAGAGAAGCTGAAAATTTTGCCCGAGGATGGAAAGACAGGACCTTGGTTAGTGATGTCCAGGTGAGGCCTTGGTGGGATACCGGCTCAGGGGATGAAAGAACAAGGTAGGGATGCAGGAGAGGGAGTGAGTCCAGAGCCTGTGGCCAGGAGAGGTGGCCCCATAACTGCTGTCAACTATTGAGGCTGCCAGCCTCTAACAAGCATCCCTCAACCCCAGACCTGCCAGTGTGCAGCCCCAGGTCCCTATCCGCCTCAACAACACATCCCTTCTAGGCCACTTCCAGTGGTTCCCTGGGTGGTGCAGACAGTTAAGCCCAGAGCTACTAACTGAAAGGTTAGTGGTTTGAACTCTCCCAGAGGTGCCTTGGAAGAAAGGCCTGGCAATCTAATTCTGAAAGTTCACAGCCTTGAAAACCCTACGGAGCGAAGTTCTACTCTATATACATGGGGTCCCCCTGAGTCGGAATCGACTGGACAGTACCAGGGTACTAACCAAAAGACTGGTGGTTCAAACTCACCCAGAGGTGCCTCAGAAGAAAGGCCTGGCAATCTGCTTCCAAAAGGTCACAGGCATGAAAGCCCTATGGAGCGAAGTTCTGCTCTGCAACATGAGTGTCGGAATTAACTTGATGGCAACTGGTTTTGTTTCGTTCTGGGTGGGGAGGGGTTAAGCCACTTTCACCCTTTCCCCTCTCACCAGTCTCGAGTCCCTGCCTCCCCTGGCCCTGCAGGCAGGTCCAGCCAGGGGTCCATTCCTTCCACTGAACAAAGCGTGGCTCCCAGAGGTTCGGGGACAGGCCCAAGGTTCCACAGCCAAGAAAATGCAGAGTGGGGACTCCAACCCAGGTCTCAGACATTTACCCTCCCACCCCTGCCCCTAGGTTTTAGAGGAGTGCCCAAGAATATCCCAGCTGCTGCAGGAAGAGAGAGAGGGGTCAGGGCCATGAGGGGCTGGGCCACAGGGTGAGGGTGGGGCCAGGAGGCTAGGAGCAGGCCGAGAGAGAAGGCTGGATCCCAGTCCTGGGTACCAGTTGCCCTGGCAACAAGACTAATTAATTCTGACTTAGGCTCCATCTGTGCCTTGGCTGGATGGGCGGTTTGGGCTCGCGGGTGTTTGTTTTGAAGCAAAGGGGAGAGAAGCAGGAGGAGCTGGGAGGCTGCGCCCCCGGGGGCTGGCGAGTGGCTGACATCCCCTGGGTTCACATAGAGCATCCCTACCCTCCAGGAAAAGGCAGGCTGGGGCCCCAGAGACCACCCTGGCCTCCTCTCCCTGAGAAGGCCGCTCGTCCCAGCCCAGACACCACCATACACAGACAGCAGACAGCAGACAGCAGTGCTTGCCGTGTGGACACATGTACACACACACACACACATAGTGTGTGGCAGGCTCCAGAATGAGACAGACTTGGCTTCCGATGCCAGCCTAAGCTTTCTGAGTCCCAGCTTCCCCATCTGCAAAATGGGCAACACCCCCTCAAAGGGCTCTCAGGAGAATCAGAGGGTCATCCCGAGTGCAGATGCACCTCATCTACTCGGCGGTCAGGGAAGGCTGTGCTGAGGGTGAACCCAGCCAGGATCGCATACACAACACCCAGAGGGTGGCACTTTTAAGGAACTGGAACCTGGCCAGGAGGGCTGGATCAGGGTGTGGGAGAAGGAGAGGGAGCCCCGAGGCAGGAGCCCCACGGCCCGGCCAAGTCTGGCAGGTCTCAGAAGTGAGGGTGAAGAGTCCAGACTTCAGCCCACAGACAGAGGGGAGGCAGGGGAGCAACATGCTGCAGAGAAAGGTGCAAAATGAAGCAGAGGGGTGGTGCGGCAGCAGCCAGCCTCTGAGGAGCTGCTGCTATGGTCCAGGCTGGTGATGGCGACTCAGAGGCAAGGCAGGGCAGCCGTGTGGACAAGCGATAGGAGGGTTTGAGAGCCAGGCTTGGTGACTTACAAGATAAAGAGGGAAGGCCTAGGGCAGAGTTCAGGGATGACTCCCAGGGCCCGGGCAGGAGTGCAGGAGGAGAGAGGGGGAGGGTTCCAATGTGGGACAAGTTGAGTTGTAGGGGCCAGAGGGACACCCCAAAGACCGTGTCTAGTCATCAGGTGGCCACACCAAATGCCTGACAGTCAAATGCAGGTCACAGTAGAGGACAGAGACCTGGGCATCCCCTGCATATGATGGGTAAGGGAAGTGGAGACACCGCCCGAGGGCATGTGGACAAGAGCAGTGGCTAAGGACAGGCCAGGAGGACCACTGCTTGGGGACAGGTGTGGCTAAGAGTAGACACAGGAGATCAGGAGGCTGCCACACAGTGACACTTGGAGCCAGACCACCTGGGTTCGAATTCCAGCCCCAACGCTTCCCCAGCTGTGAGATCCTGGGCAAGTCATCTCACCTCTCTGAGCCTCAACTTTCCCAGCTGTGAAATGGGAATAAAAGCAGCACCTGTCCAGTAGGTTATGATGAGCGCCTTTCCCCTAAGTCCCCCAGCTTGAGTCCCAAAGATGCACGAAGCAGGGATCAGCTCTTTCAGGGAGGAGGGCAGGATACTAAGCTTTATTGAGCACCTACTATGTGCACCTCACATGTGTTAGACAAACCAAGTGGTGATCAAGGAGGACAAGCCTGGGGTCGAGTCCTGGTTCCCTCCTTACTAAGTGTGGGACCAGGGCAAGGGCCCTCACCTCGCTGAACCTCAGCTTTTTACAATGTAAAATGGGCATAACGAAGGTGCCCACTTCATGGGGTCCTGTGAGGATAATGTAAGAAAACATGCAAAGTGCTTGGCACCTGCCGGGCACATGTCAGGGACTAAATAAATCATCTTCTTCATTATTATTACTCTTACTGTTACTGCTTCTCCCAGCACCCCAGAAGGTGGATATACTGATCCTCACGTAGCAAATGAGAAGGACAAAGGCCTCACCCACCCTGGTGTCCGGGACCTGGACTTGCCACCATCTGACCACAGGGTGCCCCCCCAGCCCAAAAGGCCTCCTCAGCACCCTACCTCTCCACCCCCAATTCTGCTCATTCCTCGGGCCTAGCCCAACAGCCGCCTCCCCCAAGAAGCCCTCCCTGACCACCTCAGCTGCCCCCTGGGAGCTCGAGGCCCAGCGCACCTGAATTTCACCCCTATCTCTGACATCGGCATACTGTCAACACTGTCCTGGGGTAACAGCTTAGCTTTCCCCAAGAACAGGGACCCTGCCCCCCACTTCTGTACCCCATCATGCCAGCAGAGGGTGGAGGGGAGGGCAGAATCAATTCATGTGCGACCAGAGCTGGGCACATGACCCACCCAAGCAGAAAAAATGTCCCCCGACTCGCCTCAAGTGACATCTCCTCAGGGAAGGCCTCCTGACTACTCCTTGAAGCAATGGACACTTAACTATGAAGGACTCGCCAAGTGCAGGGCCGTTTGAGGTCTTCCACATGGATTAACCCATTTTCATCTGGCATCAACATGTTGAGGGAGGTGCTGTGATCTCTCTTTTTACAAATGAGGCACAGAGTGGTTAAATGTCTTGCCCAAGACCACACAGCTAGTAAATGCAGAACTGGGATTCGAACCAGGCAGTCTGGCCCTTGAGCCCCACCACCTCTCTGACTGCCTCTACTTCCTGGCAATTTTACATTTGTGAGATTAAATGACTAATCTAACCATTTAATCCCCCAACCCATGCCTGAACACTCCCTGGGGGCGGGGTCACCTCAGTTTCAGTTCACCAATGAATCCCTAACCCTGTGCCTGGTATACAGTAGGCACTCAATAGCTGTTAGATGTTTGCCTGAATCTCAGCCCTGCCCTGCCTCTGATACTTGGCCCCCTCCTACTCCCTCCCCACCAAATGGTCCGCGTCTTCTGCTTGCACACCTCTCATGACTGGGAGCTTACTACCCCTGCAGCAGTCTGTCCTTCAGCCTCACAGCACTGAGTGTTATGTTGTCTTCAGGCTAAACTGCATCTGCTTCCTCTACACCGTCCCCTGGGGCTGCCCAGAATTCGGTCCACAGAATTCCACCCCCACCCCAGACTGCTCTGGACCCAGCCCCCACCAGGCATGCCGGCTCCTCCCCAAGACTTCCGGCTCGAACCTGCCCTACCAGAGCACACAGGATAGCAGCCTTCCAGCCCTGATGCCTGGCCTGGGTGGGACTACAGAGGAAGGCATCAGACCCCCGTCCTGGTCTGACCCCTCCTCTCCACGTGCATGCGCAGAACCCAGCTCTCCCAGCCTCCAGGTCACTCCTTCCACTCACAGCAGCTGCCCCCAACTTCCCAACAGAGAGAAGCAGCCCCCCATGCAGATCCCTAGAAGGGCCTGTCACAGCCTGGGCCCAGCACCCAGGATAGGGCTGCATGAAATAACCGGGGTCTGAACCCTGCCCTGAGCCCTGCCTGCCCTCTCCCAGCTGTGTGGCCTTCCTTGGACAAGTCACCTCACCTCTCTGAGCCCTAAAAAATGAGGAAACTGATAACCGCACCACCGCCATGAGGACAGAAAAAGGCAATACGTGAAAGGCACCCAAGCCAGTGACTGCACACAGTAGGTACTCAGTGCATGTCAGCAGTTCTGATTAGTGATGGAATGTGAAGGAACGAGTGCATACAAGCACTCACAGTGGAGTCTGAGGGTGTGGCACCCTCCTATAGCAACGACATACACACACTCCAGGAGGCTGACCATCCAGGGGGTCAGCCCCCAGGGCACCATCCCCAGCATTCCCCCACCAGCGAAAGGGCAGAGGGGATGGGCCTGGACTGTGCCCCCCACCCATGCCTGCCTTGCAGCCCCTTGTAGTAAACGCACAGCCGTGTGCCCCCCTCCAGCCCTGTGACCAACGCCGCAGCCGTCCCCCGCCTGCTCCGCATCTGCTCAGCTAGGGAAACTGGGGAGCCAGGGAAACAAAGACTTAATTTCTGAGCTAATCAGCCTGCCTCATACTAATTACTATCCTCCCGGGCATTAGGGCAGACTTCCTGGGGGGAGGCTGTTCCCTGGAAACAACATCCCCTCCCCCTAAAGCCTGAGTCAACCCAGGGATTGTGGGGGCAGTGGGAGAAACCAGGAGGCTTGTTGGGCAGGTGGGATTTCAGGGTGGGGCTCAGTGGGTGGGGCCAGAGCAGGACAGAGAGTCCACTGGATACAGAGCAGCAAGTGTGCCTGAGGAGGGGTGTCCCCTGGGCTGGTCCCACCCTGCCGGGGCTCCCTCCGGGACTCCTGCCCCATCCTGGAGGCAGCCACAGGTTGAGGGGAGGCCCCAGAACAGGTGTCCCAGTTGGCGTCCAGCCCACGGTCTTGGCAGAGAGATGGACAGATGGACACTTCTAGGCTATAAAATTGAGCAATAATCGGAGGGAAGCCTTTGGGTCATGGCATAGTGTCTGTGCATTTGTGTGTGTGTGTCCCTGGGTGGCCCAAACGGTTTGTGCTCAACTACTAACCTAAAGGCTGGCAATTCAAACCCACCAAGCAGTGCTGTGGAAGAAAGGCCTGGCAATCTGCTTCCATAAATATTACAGCCAAGAAAAACCCTATGGTGCACTTCTACTCTGTAACACATGGGGTCCCCGTGAGTTGGAATCAACTCAAGGGCAATAGTTTTGGCTTTTTTGGTGATTGTGCACACAAGTGCCCGTGTGTGTGTATATGCACGCACAAAACGAAAGGGCTCAGAACTGGGAGCCAGAAGGCTTGGGTTCAACACCCTGCTCGGGCACTGAACAAGTCCCCGCCCCCTCTGAAATTCAGACTTCACTATGACAGAGTTGGAGGGGATGTCTCTAAGGCCACTTAGGCTTCAATAAATGTTTATTGAGCACCTATTAACCAGGCATTAGGCTCTGGGCTGGCCGCTTCAGGTACAGGTACAGACAAGCTCCCTGTCCTCACGGAGCCCCCATTCAGCGGAAGGGCCAGGAGTGTTGGATGGAGAGAAGGGCTTCGTAGGGAATCGAACTGCAGGATGTGGATCAGTGTGGCCAGGACAGGGCTACTAGAGACAGCGTTGTCATACTAATTTATAGAAAAGGTCCCACCCAGCAATTAGACGTCAGATAATCTGAACTTACTGTGGGTCCCAGTGCAAATCCCCTTCCTTCTTTGGGCCTCAGTTTCCCCATTTTCATACACGAGGGAGCTAGATGAGATGGTCTCCAAGGGTCATTCCAATTGGACATTCACAAGGGACGGTTCTGAGCAGCTTCTTTATCTACGTGTGTGTGTGCGCGCACGAGTCTGTGTGTGTGACACCCGGGGACTGGGGTGTGGCCACACACACACACACACAGCTAACCATGTCCCCTGTCCTGGGACCAGCCACAAGATAGATGCACCAGTTGACAGGGATGTGCTCGGTGATGGGAAGAGCGGGGAAGGGAATCCCTTGGGCCCGTCCTCCTATCACAGGCTCCCGGGGCACCCACCTAACTTGGCTGGACATGGTGTCTCTGGAACCTGTCTCCCTCTCACTCCACCATGGAGCCACCACAGCTGCCCTATCACATGCTGAGCACTTATGGTGTGCCCAGTGCCCCCCACGCCTCATTGCACTGAATTCTCATGACACTTCTGCCAGGAAAGTATTATTACCCTGTTTTGCATATGGGAAACTGAGGCTCAGCGAGGCCAAGTGACTTGCTCAGTAAGTGATAGGCTAGGGACTCCAATCTAGCTGGATTTTAAGCCGCCACACCTACTTTTCGCCAGCACTACCTCCCTGGCCCATTCTCAAGGCTCAGGCCAGGGGACCAGGCTGGCCCAGCCCCCGCCCAAATACTGCTCTCCACGGGTTACTGAGGACCTTCAATGTGCAGGATGGGTAGGAGAGCAGCCTGGGAGCCAGACAGCCTGGGTTCAAATCCTGGTCTCACCACTGACTTGTTGTATGACTGTGGGCAAGATCCTTAACCTCTCTGTGCCTTGGTTTCCCCATCTGTAAAATAGGGATAATGATAGCGTCTACCTTGTTAGGTTGTTGTGAGAATTTAGTTAATTTCTAGAAAGTTCTTAGAACTTAAGTGTTACTTAAATGCTGTTAAATAAAAGGAATAAATGATTCCCTTTGAGGCTGTGGGCAGCCTGGGAGAAAAGGGGGCATTACTCTGGTTGGGATGAGTTCACTGGAAGCTAGAGAGGTTGACTCAAGGTCCCATGGAAGGTAAGGGGCAGAGCCAAGACTCCAACCCTGGGTCCAGGACTCCCTGTCCAGTGCCAAGGTGGCATCGCCAGCTGAGCCAAGAGAATGAGAAAGTCCCAGGCCCGACCCATGGCCTCCTGGTGGCTCAGGCCCCAAGAGGAGAAGAGACTGGGTGAAGACTGGGAGGAAGATAAGGAGGGGACAGAGGGCCAGCCCTCTGACCCTGCTCCTGCCCCTGCATGTTCCCTCCCTCTATGGCTGGCACTCACCACCCCCACCCCCAGCTCCGGAAAACCTGGGGCACTCCTACTGGCACTTCTGGGGCCCTGGGCAGTCAGGTCCTGAGCAGACCCCCTAGTACCAAAGACCCCAATGCCCAGTGATGCCTGGGACACAGCAGGCAGGGATCAGCAAAGGACAATGTGGCCTCCCAGTATCTGCCACAGCCATCTGACTGCCTGGACCCTCTGTCCCTGGGAACAGCCGCACATCCCACCACTCCCCAGGTCTCAGAGAGCTCCGCAGGTAGTAACCTCATCCCGATTGGGGCCCCCCCCGGAACCGCTCAGCCAACAGCTGCGAGAGGAACACGGATGTTCATATTTAACCTGGGAAGCAGACACCCTCCAACCAGACCACCCCTCCGACCAGCCTGGACCAGGGGTGCGTGCTCTGAAGCCGGGCACTGTTGGTGAGAGTGGAAAAACCAAGACAACAGGGCTGCCCCCAACAGGGACACCGTCCCTGGTGCCAACCAGGGAAAATGTGGGGTGTGGGGTGCAGGGCTGCTTGAAGCTGCAGAGCTGGCTGTGAGGCGAAGCCACATGGGTAAGGGTAAATGGCGTACATGTATTTGTGGGTGCCCAGAAACATGGAGAAGGCCCCGCAGTGATGGCCTGGGTGGGTCCTGGGGAGAGGCAGCTGCTGTTCTATTCTGCGCATAGCAAGCATGTCTCAGCTCCCAAGTTAAAAGGTAGTCTGCATGCTCAAACATTCCTTTACACAGACACCCTGTAACACAGAGGCACAAAAATCACTCAGCATGCACCAGCCACAGTCCCTTCCCTCCACCTCCCTCATGCAGCCCCCAGGGAGGGCCAGAGAGAAGGGTAGGGGACACAGAGAGGCAGAGGAGGAGCTAAGAAAGCTTAGCTTGGTTCTGGGTGACCCTGCTCAGAAGCAGCCACTCGAGGCCGAGGTTGGAGCCTGCCCTGGAGGAGGGCTCGAAGCACACGGAGGCTGGGCTCCAGCACCCAGCAGACTAGGGCCAAATCCCAGCTCACACTTCGTGTGCTGTGTGGCCCAGACTGAGTCACACAACCCCTCTGTGCCCGGTTTTCTAAAGGGCCCACAGGGTCATAGAGGGGCAGGCCCCACAGGGTGGGCAGAGGATGCAGGAAGCACTTTGAAGCTGTCAAGTGAGGGCAGACCACCTCCCTGGCTGATCTCCAAGGCCAGCCAGGGGGCTCTGGGACCCTTGGGCAGCCTTCCCACTGAGCCTCCCACAGCCCCTTCCCCAAAAGGGAGCCCCTCCCATTGCCTGGAGGAGAGGCTTGCCAGAGGGGAAGGCCACATGCTCAGCCTATGACCTCAACAGGTGGGCCTTAGAGAGGTGAGAGGTTGTGCCCAGGTTCCAGGGCTGGGGAGCAGGGTGTCAGCATCCTACACCTCAGAGGCAGGGCGGCACCCACAGGAATTTAGAGGTCATTACTGTGAGGCAATGAAGGAGCCCTCGTGGCACAGTGGTTAAAGCACTCTGCTGCTAACCGAAAGGTCGGCGTTTTGAACCCACCAGCTGCTCTGCAAGTTAAAGACGTGACAGTCTGCTTCCGTAAAGAATTACAGCCTTGGAAAGCCTATGGGGCAGTTCTACTCTGTCCTACAGAATTGCTGAGTGGGAATCGACTTGACGGCAGTGGGGTTGAGGTTCAGTCAGGGAAGGGGCAACTAGAGATGACACAGCCCACACGTGTCTCCTCAGGCCCAAGAAAAACAGCCCTCACCAGTGCTCCCCAAAGACAGAGGGAGCTCGGGAGGGGAGCTGGGGCCATGCTCAGGAGACTGGTGAGGAGCCTGCCTGATGTGCCCAAAGGCCAGGACTGCCAGGCCTTTCTTCCTGGTCTTAGTGTAGAAGCTCTGCTGAAACCTCTGCAGCATCATAGCAACATGCAAGCCTCCGCTGATAGACGAGTGGTTGCTGCACTTGAGGTGCAGATTTGTCCTTCAAGCCTGGTAATCTGCAGGGGTGAGTGTGTGAGAAGGAACTGCTGGTGCTGAGCTGAGTCCAGAGTTCCTGGGGGGAAGCCCTCATGGGGGCACCTAGGCTAGGGCAGTGACTGCTGCAGGGCCAGCTGTGCCAAGAAGCCCAGGAAAGGACCACGAGCTCAGCTTGGGAGCACCCCACCCCACTCATGCCACCTCTGGCTCCCAAGGTTCATCTCTGGGGCTGTGGAAAGTGGCCAAATTGTGAGCCGGTGGACAATCCGGATTCTACCCTCAGCCTGGCCACTCACAGCTGTGTGACCCCCAGGCCAGCGCCTTGCCTCTCTGGGCCTCAGCCTGCTCACGAGTGCGGTGAGTGGGTGGGAGGCCTGCAGCTCCGACCCTCCAGCACTCTGCTCTGGGGTCCTGGTTCCCTGTCAATCCCCCACTCCTGCCTCCCCTAGGCCCCTCAGCATCTGCAGCCACTCTGCTGGTCCCCGAGAATGGCCCCCCAGGAGTTCTCTCTGGAATCCAGGACACAGCGTCCAGGTCAGCTGCCATCTCAAACAACCAGGGGACCCTTGCCTGTTCCCAAATGCTCTCACCCCCAACTCTAGCACCAGAACAGAGAGGGAGAGCAGGACAGTGCCAGGAGAAGGAAAACCACTGTGAGCAGAACACCCAGTGAGCACTAGGGGACAGTGGGGGGCACATCTGACTCAGCTCCACCCTCCCAAGCATCTGCAGAGGGCCTGCAAACAACAGGTGCCCAATATGTACTTATCCAAAAAAAGTAGATAGTAAAAGCTTGTGAGTGGCCATCTAAGATACCCCATTGGTCCCACACTGTCTAGAGCAAGGGAGAATGAAGAAAACAAAAGACACAAGGGAAAGATTAGTCCAAAGGACTAATGGACCACAATTACCATGGCCTCCACCAGACTGAGTCCAGCACAACCAGATGGTGCCCAGCTACCACCACTGACTGCTCTGACAGGGATCACAACAGAGGGTCCCGGACACAGTGGGAGAAAAATGTAGAACAAAATTCTAACTTGCAAAAAAAAACCAGACTTAACTGGTCTGACAGAGACTAGAGAAACCCTGAGAGTACGGCCCCCGGACATCCTTTTAACTCATGCTGAAGTCACTCCTGAGGTTCACCCTTCAGCCACAGATTAGACAGGCCCATAAAACAAACAGTAATAAACATAGCTCAACCACATATAAAAGACTAAATGGGCACACCAGCCCAGGGGCAAGGACGGAAGGCAGGAGGGGACAGGAAAGCTGAATGAATGGAAATGGGGAACCCAAGGTGGAGAAGGGGACAGTGTTGACATATTGTGGGGCTGGCAACCAATGTTACAAAACATTAGGTGTATTAATTGTTTAATGAGAAACTGTTTTGTAAACCTTCATCTAAAGCACAATCTTAAATTAAAAAAAAGTAGAAGGATGCTGTCTTCCTGCATCATTTCATTTAATCCTTATAATAGCTCTTGATCCCATTTTCTAGATGAAGAAATTGAGGCTCAGAGAACAATCTGCCCAGAGCCATACAGCCAGCCAGCAGCCAGCTGGGATGGAACCCACACCGCTTACTCCAAAGCTCATGATCTCTTTCCACAACATCTTGTTTGGCAGGCAGTGGGAGAGCTGGAGGGGCCACAGAGGCAGATGCTCCCATATTTCCTTATCCAGTGCCCCAAGCCTTGGGATGCCATAGGCCACAGGCTGTCCCCAACAGTCTCTAATGCCTGGAAGGACCACTGAAGCCACTGCCTACCTACCCCACCACCAGGAAACCCAGTAATTACAGAGTTAGGATTTACTGAGCACTCCATATGCTGGGCATGGCACTAAGCACTTTGTAATATCAATCCTATAAGGTAAGTACTATTATTATTATTCAGAGCCCTAGTAGCACAGTGGTTAAGAGCTACAGTGTTAACCAAAAGGTCAGCAGTTCAAATCCATCAGCTGCTCCTTAGAAACCCTATGGGGCAGTTCTACTCTGTCCTACAGGGTCACTAGGAGTCGAAATCAACTCCACAGCAACAGATTTAATATTATTATTCCCATTTTACAGATGAGAACACTGAGGCACATAGAGGTGAAGAATTTGCTGGTTATGAGTAGAACTAGAAGTTGAACTCAGGCAGTCTGACACCTGAGCTCACTTACTGACCACTGTGTCACCCAGTCTTACAGCCCTAGAAGTTTCTCTCTTTAATCTGCCACCCCAAACCAACACCCCGAAGAGGGACTGGCAGGGGCGGGAAAGGCCTCACTCCCAGAGGCTCTCCTTGGATCAAGGGCCCTGGAGCCACCATCGTCAGGGGCACGTGCTCTGCTCCGCCAACCCCTCCCAGGATGCTCGGGGTCCTCAGCAATCCCCCACCTCCATCCTTGAGGTCCAGCCCTGGGTGGGGAGGGGAATGTCTGTGTCTCCCCACAGACCTCAGATGGTGTCCTCAAGGGCAGGAGCTGGGTCTCAGCCTGGGGCCCAGAGAGGGTGTGAGACTAGCCAGGGGCACACAGCAAACAGGAGGCAGGAAGGTACCCTACCCTCCTCCCATGCTGGGGTGGCTGAACTGTGGAGGCAGGGGTTGAGGTGTGGGGGTTCTCAGCGGCTCCCAGAACTCCTCAGGCCCTAAGACTCTTGGTAGCCAGCCATGCAGCCCCTGGCAGCCATGCAGGCCTACTGTGTGCAGGCCCTCCTCCCTCCAGCCCCATCTCATTCCATCCCCCCCAGGAGCCCAGCAGTGTCCCCATTTCACAGACAAGCAAATTGAGTCTTAGGTACACATACCCATGCCCACTCAGAATCAGGATCCTAACCCACTGTGCCTTGCTTCCAACAGCAGAACAGGTCCTCCCACAGCCCCTACCTAAAATCCAACCCCTTCTCAGCCCTCAGGGACCATCTCTCCTAGGAAGTCTTCCCAGAACTCGGACAGCCTCCACTCATTGAAGACCATCCCCTCCTCCTACACTCTGAACACCCACAGCACCTCCACCCTCAGACTGGGGCTTCTGGGAATCAGGGCTCTATCCCCCCTCTGACAAGGGGCATCCTGAAAGCAAGGCCTTGTCTCCCTCAGACAGGGGTCTAGATAGCACAGTTTCTTCCCCACTAGGGGCTCCCTGAGGACAGGGCCACATGCTCCCCCTCCCTCAGACTAGGAAGTCCCAATGGTAGAACTGCCATCTCCCTCCTCCTTCACTTCCATCTGCATAGCACCCCTCCCCAGAGTGCAGGGCTCTGCTCCAAGAGGACAAGCAGCCCCCATCCACCAGGGTGCCCAGAATTCAGGCAGGGAGCTAGACCCCAGGCCACACCTCAGCCTCTTCCCCTCACTCCCTCCCTCCTCCTTGGTGCTCCTCCAGGCCTGGCTGTACCAGGCAGGCCACCCCCCTCCGCTGGCCCTGTCTATGAATCCCAGCTCTGTTGGGCACCACAGACCCCCCTTTCTCCTCCCCAAACAAACAGGGTCTTGAGAGAGACACATGGACGACCACATACAACGCCAGATCTATTCCCTGGACTGGTGGGGCTTCCAACAGCTGGGGGTAGGCGGGGAGCAGGGGGCACAGCCAGGCTGGGGGTGCCGTCTGCCCATTCCACAGCCCCTCCAGTTCCAGCCTCTGAAATCAGGGGCCGGGGTGCCCTAAACCTCCGCCTGTAGGCTGAGACCAACAGCCCACTCCCCAGGGGAAGCCCCAAAGCAGGCCCATCCCAGGCCTTTCTGTGCCATCTTCTCCCCTCTCTCCCTCCCTCTAGGGCCCTCTTCTGTCCCCTTGCCTGACACAGTGCAGGCAAGAGCTTCGGACCCTCAGTCCAAATCCCTGCTCCCCAGTCTACTAGAGAACTTCCCCAAGCCTCAGTTTGGTCATTTGTAAAATGAATATAACATCCCCTACTCTGCATGGGCTACTGGGACCCTGAAAGGGGACTCTTGCTGTTGTTGTTAGCTGCTGTGGAGTCCAGCAGGATCTGACCATTGTGCTCCATAGAGTTTTCATTGGCTGATTTTCAGGAGGAGTGCCAGGCCTTTCTTCCTACTCCATCTTAGTCTGGAAACTCCACTGAAACCTGTTCAGTATCATGGCAACATGCAAGCTTCCACTGACAGATGAGCGGTGGCTGCACTTGAGGTGCATTAGCTGGGAATTGAACTCGAGTTTCCTACATAGAAGATGAGAATTCTACCGCTGAACGACCACTGCCCCCAAGAAAGGAGGTGATGGGCAGGAATGTCCCTGGCACACAGTATGTGCTCAGTTAAAACCAGTTTCCTTCTCTCATCTGTCTCTCTTTCCTCTCCGGACCTAGAGCAGTAAGAGGTAGGGTTAGAAGAATGGGGGCTGAGAGAGCTCACATGGCAGGACAGAAAATGGCCTGTCCCAAGCACTTACAATGTCCTCATCCAGGAGTAAAAACTTCAAATCCTTCAGGGCCCAGCTGGGGGAGTGCTTCTGAACTAGGGCTGGGGGGCTCAGCAGAAGCTGTTTTCCAACCTGGGGAGAAGGTCTTGGAGTCAAGCCTGCAAATCAGAGCTCAAATCCCACTGCCTTCCAGAAACCAGCCAAGATAGGCTATTTATGCCCATTTTACAGACAATAAACTGATACACAGAGTGGTTAAGTAACTTGCCTAAGATCACACAGCAAGGTAACAGCCGAACTGATTTCTTTTGACAACTCAGGCTGCTACCAAAAGCTCCTCCTGACAGCACGAACCTTCCCTACTAGAGAACCTTCTGGAATTTTGCCTCTGTGTTCAGAGTCAACTCCAAATCTCTAGCCCTCAATGCCAAGCCCCCCAGCAAAGCGGGCTAGTGCAGCTGAAAAAAACACTCCACCTGGAGTCAGCCCAACCTGGGATTGAGTGTCAGCCCTGCCACCCAGCTCCAGCTGGGTGGACACCAGGCTATTTACCAGGCCTCCTAGCCTCGCTTTCCTTGTGTGTAAAATGGAATGATGGGCCCAACCTCCCAGGTGGCTGGCAGTGTTGCCCATCCATGCCTTCACCCCACATTTATTGAACATCGACTATGTGCCTGGCCCCATTCAAGAGCCTGGATAGAGCAGGAAACAAGAAAGAAGGTGGCCCTGGCTTCATGGAGCTGATAAGTCTACAGGGGCAAGGGAGGGGCTGATAATAAACAAGCAACAAACAAAACAGCATCAGGTTGTGTTAGGGGCTGTGGTTGTTGTTAGGTACAGTCAAGTTGGTTTTCGACTCATAGCGACCCCGTGTGACAAAGCAGAACTGCCCCATAGGGTTTCCAAGGCTGTAATCTTTTTTTTAATTTATTTTGTATTTTTATTGTACTTTAGATGAAGGTTTA
>NW_004443963.1:15779519-15788230 GCF_000243295.1 Trichechus manatus latirostris
TAATTTATTTTGTATTTTTATTGTACTTTAGATGAAGGTTTACAGAACAAATAGTTTCTCATTAAACAGTTAGTACACATATTGTTTTATGACATCGGTTAACAACCCCACGACATGTCAGCTCTCCCTTCTCAACCTTGGGTTCCCTATTACCATCTTTCCTGTCCCCTCCTGCTTTCTAGTCCTTGTCTCTGGACTGTTGTGCCCCATTAGTCTTGTTTTGTTTTATGGGCCTCTCTAATCTGTGGCTGAAGGGTGAACCTCGGGAGTGACTTCAGTACTGAGTTAAAAGGGTGTCCGGGGGCCAAACTCTCAGGGTTTCTCCAGTCTCTGTCAGGCCAGTAAGTCTAATCTTTTTTTGTGAGTAGAATTTTGTTCTACGTTTTTCTCCAGCTCTGTCTGGGACCCTCTGTTGTGATCCCGGTCAGAGCGGTCAGTGGTGGTAGCCAGGCACCATCCAAGGCTGTAATCTTTATGGAAGCAGATCGCCAGGTATTTCTTCCACAGAGACACTGGGTAGGTTCAAACCGACAACCTTTTGGTTAGCAGCTGAGCCCTTAACAGTTATGCCACCAAGGCTGTGCTAGGGTCTGCAGGGAAGCAAAAAGCGTGAGCTCTCTGAGGAGGTGACAATTAACCAGAACAGAAGACAGTTAAGCAAGGAGCCCGGGGAACAGCAATGAACATAGAAGGAACAGCAATTCCCATAGAAGGAACAGCAAGTGCAAATCCAGGAATTAAACGAGATAGGAGCATGTGTAAAAATGCCCGGCACATGGCAGATGCTCATAAACAGCAGCTGTTATTACTACAGTAAAACCCGCAAAAGTCGGAACCTCTGTCAGAGAAGGAAAACTCAAATAGTCTCCACTAATAGAGAGGATAGAAAAGTGGTAAGCTTGTACCCTGTCAAAGGCGGAAAACTTGCGAGACCCAGAAGAACAAGGCAGTCCTGTTGAGTTCCGGCTCTCACAAGTTTCACTGTATAAACCCCTAAGCATCATGCACCTCACTTTCTTCTTCCGGAAAATAGGTTGCTGTGCAGATTCAAGGGAATTGCAGGTCTCTTCTGCATACCTAAATTCACTTACGTTCTTCCAATTTTGCAAGTGAGGAAATCAAAGCTCCCAAGAGCTCACAATCAGTAAATGGCAACATCAGGACATGAGCCAGGGTCTTGTAATTCCATACTCAACCCTCCTTCCAGCCTTTTGTAGCCTTGCCTTGCACGGAGCACTCACTACCTTCCCCCATCCCATCTCAAGACAGTGCTGACAGAAAGTTCCTTATTCCGATGAACTGATGTCTGTGCCGGTTGGTCCCACTTCCGCCCTTTGGGGACACGGAGGGTAGCCCTCTCCCCTCTTCCCCAGGACAATATGAAACATGAAGAAGCCTGCTGCTGCACCAAGCACTTCCCAAGTGCCAGGTGGGCTTTACTCCACCTCCATTGTACGGATGGAAAAACTGAGGCCCAAAAAGGTGAAGAAATGTGCCCAAGACCACTGGCTTGGAAGTGGCAGAGCCAGGATCTGAACTCAGATCTTCATCACTAGAAAGACAGTCATCCTGCCTGTCACTCTTCAGGCCCTTTGAATGTCCCTTTTTGGACACTGCCTTCACTCCCTGGCCTGGTCTGTTCCCTGGTGGTGCCAAGGAGGTGGACAGAACAGACTTCCCTGAATTGGTTATTCCCAGGCACAGGCAAGGGTGGGCTGAGGAGGCTTTGAACCTCATCTCCTGGGGCTGTGAAGGAAGCTAGGGAGCAAGGGCTCAGGCAACAGCTGGAGGACAAGGCTCACATGACTAGATCCCATACACAAGCCCCTGGTGCAGGTAGGAGAGGAGCGCTGGACAGGGAGCCAGCACACCTGATTCCATCCCGGCTTCACTACCAGGCCGTTAAGTGACCATCAAGGGGCCCTATGCCTCTCCAGGCCTCCCTCCCTGTTACCACGAGGCCAGGACAACACCTCCGCCATTCGAGGGTTGTGGGGAAGGGTACAATGAGGCAGATCTGGGCCAGAAGGCCCCGCTGTGCTCCCCACACATGTCAGAAAACGTGGTACCATTTTTAAAAGAAATTAGGATGGCGGCGATGGTTGCCACTTACTGAGTGTCTAGTGTGTGCCAGGAACCACGCCAGGGGATTCCTGGACATTATCACAAATGACAGCAGCCCTGTGCCACATGCACATCATCTCCATTTTACAGATGGGGAAACTGAGGCACAAGGCCATAGAGCTGTAAATGTCAGAGTCAATATTCAAACCCAGAACTTGGGGCTCTTCCATGCTGTTCCCTGTTATTATTATTTAAATGAAATGTGTGCTTCAGGGAAAT
This sequence comes from Trichechus manatus latirostris, assembly GCF_000243295.1. NCBI lineage: Eukaryota > Metazoa > Chordata > Mammalia > Sirenia > Trichechidae > Trichechus > Trichechus manatus. The sequence goes on from NW_004443963.1 coordinate 15,781,863, forward strand.
GCATGGGGACTGAGGGAAGAGACAGACGACTTTGAGCTGGGGTGGCAGGTGCTCAGCAGGGTCGAATCCTAGCACCAGCACACGTCTGCTGTTTGACCTTGGGAGAGTCACTTCCCCAATCTGACACCTCAAAGGTAGGTGTCACTGCCAGGCTCCCTGGAGTGCAGCACTGGGCCAGCAGGTTCTCAGAAGACATGGAGGATGGGGAAGAAGTCACTTGGAGACAAGGAGGGAGCATGCGTCCAGATGGGGGCTGTGTAATCCCAGGCCCAGAGGAGGCAGAGGGTTCAGGAGGAGGCAGAGCTGGTGAGAGCCTGTCCAGAATGGGAGGGAAGGACACGGGCAGGAGACGGCCAGGGAGCCAGTGGGCCCGGGAGGAGGACAACCCCGACGGTGCAGGCAGATCTCCAGCCTGCCAGGCCCCCAAGAAGAGGGAAAGACCCAGCAGCTGGGCCACATGGACTACAGGATGAGCAGTGGTAGGAGGAGCACAGCATAGACCCGCCCACTGGGCCTCCCCCTCCTCACACACTCCCCCCACCCCGCCCAAAGGACCCCACTTCAGCCTGTGACAGCAAGACCAAGGCCACGGAGGGAGCACCCTCGCCTCTCCCTGCACAATCCCCCTCCACAGTGACCATCACCACCCTCCCTAGAACTCCAACTCCTCCATGCAGCCACAGCCCCTCCACGTGGGGACCACCACACCTTAGCGACACCATGGCCCTCCCCTTGGCAACCGCCAACCACTGCCCAGACAGCTATAGCCTCCCAGTCTCCTCCTCTTTCCATGGAGACACAATGCCACAGAGGCAGCTCCCTCGCCATGGCAACAACTGTCACTCAGTGCCGCCTGCCTGGACAACAGCTCCCTCCACGTGGCTACCACCAACACAGCCACAGTGACAGTGACTGCTCAGCCTCTCCTCTCCAGGGTAGCCACCAGCGCCGCCAGGGCCAGGGTGGAACGGCGCCTGCCTGCATGTCTGCGGCCTCCTAGTGTTGGACTGCTCTCCCTGCCCTCCCTGCCACCTCCAAAATTCAGGGCCTGGACTGCTTCCACTGCAGGCACTTCCCCTGCTCCCGGCTCCCTCCCAGCCCTTCAGTCTGCCCCCCTCTACAGTGGGAAGGCCCCCAGCCAGCAAGCCAGACTTCCACTGGAGGCAGCTCCCTACCCTCTGCCTGTGCACAGATGCCCCCTGCCCTGCTGGGGTGCAGCCAGGCCTGGCTTAGCCAATCTTCTGGTGAAGGAGCAAGGGCTGCGGCCTCTGCACCTGTCCTGCTTCCGCCCTGTCCCCCCTCCTCCCGTGGGCCTGTGCCAGCCCCCCAAGGCCTGCCACTCCGCCAGCCACCTCGCTGGGGAGGGGCAGCATGGGGGTGCCCGCAGCTGGGAGGGACAAACAGGAGGCTGGGGCTGGGCCACATCACAGGTTTGCAAGGCTAGGTCGTGTGAGCTGTGCTCACACACAGCCACACATACAGGCAAAGGGACCCTGTCCTTACCAGATGTCTGAGTGTGGAGGTGCCCCTTGGGCCCAGCAAGCCTCCGTCCCAGGCCTGGGCCTTAGGGAGGTCCTCACGGCAGCAGTGCAGGTGGCAATGGGGTCTCAGGTCCTGGCTGGGGTGGCAGCAGCTCCTCACTCAAGTCCTCTCCTTCTGCTCTTCGAGAAGAGGGGGAAAGGAGGGGAGGGAGGGAGCAGAGAGGAGGAGAGAAGGAGAGGGAGGGGGACAGCAGGAGGGAGGGAGGAGAGAAAAATGCTGAAGTCTTGAAGGGTACACTCACTTCTTTCTTAGGTTTCCCATGGCAACGGAATATACCACAAATGAATATCAGTGTGAGAGAGAGGGAGGAGGCAGAGGGAGGGAAGAGATGGAGGAGATGGAGGCAGAGATGGAGCGAGATGAGAGCAGAGATAGAAGCAGAGAGATGGGGGAGATGGAGGCAGAGAGATGGAGAGAGATGAGAGTAGAGATAGAGATGAGGGCAGAGATGGTGAGAGATGAGGACAGAGACAGAGGCAGAGAGATAGGGACAGATAGATGGGAGAGATGAGGGCAGAGATGGAGGCAGAGAGATAGGGGAACAGGGGCAGAGAGCTGGGGCAGAGATACAGGCAGAGAGATGGAGACAGCAAGATGATGGGGCGAGAGATGGAGGGAGAAGAGTCTCAAGACCCAGGTGGGCTCCCCACCCCGTTGGGCTCAGGGGCTCAGCAGTGAGGCGAGGGGCCAGGGCCACAGGACTTTTCAAGCACTCTCTAGGCAGGAGGGGCAAGCAACAAATGGGTGGGATTCCTGGGAATTGAAGAGCCCCTACTTCCACCCCTGTCCCTCACTCCCTGCTCACCCCATAGCCTAGAAGTGTCCCCTAAGTTTCATTCCCAACGTCACACCCCACTCACAACAACAGACACACACATCACACCGGATAGGGACAGCTGCATCCATCCCCAACACCACCCCACACTCACCTGACACCCAGTGCCCACACACATAGTTCTCACACCCCCTCAATGCCAACCATGACACCTTCTTGGTGGTCATCCCTAACACTGGCACCACCCACTCCCCTCACCACCTGGGCCCAATCCTCTCTGCTGCAGGGCACAAGGACACACCATCCCCCAGCACAACCTCTCTGGCACACACCACTTCCCCCAAAGGTGCCCACAGCCTGTCCCCACACACAGCCTTCCAGGTGTAATACCTCTGCCCACCTTCCCGCCATATGTGCTCACACACACCCTAACAGCCATGTACCTGACCTCCACCTGCAGACACTCACACGTCCCCACAGGCAAGCCTCAGCCAAACCTTCCCTCCATCTGTGCACACACGTAGACACACGCACACACACTCAGCCCCTTCCCGACGAGGCCTCTCTCCCTGTCTAGCCCACAGCCCCCACCAGCCCCATGATGCTTCCGGCCCTCCCCCGCAGCAACCCCCTCCACTGTGAGCTAGGGCTCACACCTCGGGCCCCCTCGACAGCACCATTCACAAACATATATAGACCTACCAAATGCTGGCAGCCAGTGACTCTGAGAACATAAACATACACACAGCCCCCTGCTCTGCCCCAGTTCCATCTCCCCAACCTGAGGCAGGCAATGAGAAAGCGAGAAAGCAGCAAGGACCTAGCAGGCTTGCTCCAGGAAAGGACTCTTGGCCCAGGTCCTAGGGACTGGGGGGTGGGGGGTGGGGGTGCAGGCCCAGAGGCATCTCCACCCTAGCTAGGGGGCCCACACTTGACCCTAAGCCCAGTGGTCAGCAGGGATGGCATCCCAGGGCACACACTATACACACACACCAGCACCCACAGGGCACACCCACAGACAGCAGCCAACACACTGAAACTTAACACTTCCTCAAACACACGCGTCACAGAACCAGACACCGTGCCCACAGAGCCGGGCACACAGGGTGCCCCGCACAGACACATGCCCCAACATGCAGGACCATACATATGCCAACATGTATGGGGACACCACACAGACACATGTCTACGCTCCCCCAGAAACACACAGAGCCACCGGTACTGAGGGAAACACAAGTTTTACCACACACATGTGCACACACACGCCCACCTGCACGGGGCCACCCTCCACGGACTCACACGCCCACACACACGTGCCCTAGGCATGCCCACACACGGGGGGGGGGCCGCCGGAGGGCACTCCCACACACGTGCCAATACACATGTGCCAACACACATGCCAGCACACACATGACCACGCCTGCACCCCGCTGCAGTGCTCCCAGGCCAGCTCAAGGCGCCCCCTAGCCTGTCCCCACCCACCTGCCACACACACACCCTTGCCCACAACTCCGTGGCCCTGGCTCCCGCTGCTCCCAGCCGCTGAGTTTCCGACCCCGAGCGCCGCGCCAAACCCAGAGGCCGTGAAATTGGCTGCAAGCGTCTAGGGATGCGGCTGCAAATTCTAAGTACAGGGAAGCAAGGCGGAAACCCAGCGGTCCAGAGGTCGGGAGGCGGGCCAGGAGGTGTGCGGCGCGAGTGAACACAGATCCCCCGGGGCTCCAGGCGGCTGAGACTACGAGCCGGGGCAGCAGCAGAGATGCGGGCGGGCGGCCTCCGCCCCGCCGCGTGTCCGCCGCCGCAGTCCCCGCCCAGAATGCCGCCCCTTCCTCCGGCCCCGCAACCACGCCGCGGTTGCGCCACGTGGACCAGCCCGAGGCGGATACGGCCCGGACATGCCCCACCGCCCCCCAGACCCAGGCCTGCCCCGGTGGGAGCGCCCACGGGAGAATGACGCCGGCCACAGCGACTCGTCGCTGCGCCGCCTCCTCTGGGACGCCTTCCCAGCTCGCAGCCGCCTAGCCGCTCCTCTGCTCCCGCCTCCACACCCGCCGCGTCTGCCCTAGGCCACACGCACAGCCTCAGGCTCAGCTCCACCCTCGCCCTAGCACGGAAGGAGGGAGAGGGCAGGAGGGCGTTAGGAGAGGGCAGGAGGGCGTTCATCATGTCCAAGACGCCGGGACAAGCCTTGCCACAGTCTCACTACATGCTGACACCATCGGGCCTGTGCCAGCTGCGTGGCCTTGAACTTATGACCGCAGACTCGGCCTCCACTTCCTGGTTGGTGCAGTAGGAATGAGACAATGGTCCTTCTGAGGATGTAATCAAGGACGCCTTGCAAAGGCTTAGAACAGGGCTGGGCACAGAGTAAGCAGTCAGTGAGCACGACTATTATCAGTCAGTATCAGCCCCAGCTTGCTGCTTTGTCACCCAAGGTGAGGCATCTCACCTCTCGGAGCCCAGGCCCCTCCTGTGGACAGTGAGGATGGCTTCACTGACTCCCGGGGTGTCTGAGAGGAGACTGGAGATCACAGAACGTGCAGCAGCCATCTAACTAGGAAACAAGTGATTTAATCTTCCGGAAATGTGTTAAAAATGCAGGTAACTGGGCCCCACATCAACCCTACTGAATCAAAATCTCAGCAGGTAGGGCATAAGAATCTGCATTTTCGCAAATGCTCAAAAGACTCTGATGCTCCAGACAAAAAGGAAAACGATCAATTCCTTAGCCGGTGTTCATGCTCCTGGCTGGTTTTTCCCCAAACGACATGTCCAGGCTTATCTTCCCAAAATCCACTCCAGACTTTCCTCCATCCATGCCTCAGCTCACGTGCTTGAGTCACCTGGAGTGCCCCTCGCCATCGGGGGGTGGCGGGACCTCTTTCAGGAATCCTCCAACCAAAAGTCAACAAGATAGTCACGATTGTCCTGCCCTCTGCCCGGCACATTGCAGGTGCGCAGTCACGGGAATGGCATCCCCACCTCTCTGCCCCTGCTTACAGTATCACCCCCTCAAGTTTGGGTTACAGACACAAGAGACCCACCTGTCAAGCAAGCCCCTACTATGTTCAGGCCCCATTCTGGGTACTGAGCGGATGTTCTGTGTATTATCTCTGTGTGTTCTGAGTGTTAATCTCTCCTCCTGAGCTGTGAGCTCCTCCATGGAGGGGCTCAGCTCTGGGGGCTCCTGCCTACATCCTGGGCCCAGCAGCTTTCTCTGGATGAGGCACTTTAGAAGTGCGTGTGCATGCGTGTGTGTGCCAAATGCGAATGCATCAACCTATCCTCAGCAGCATATAGATGAAAGAGATTCGTTCAACAAGTATTTATTGAGGACCTACTAAGTGTCCACCTGCGTGGAGCCGACATGCTAGTGGGAGAGAGAGACAGGAAATGGCTAAACAAACAGGTCCATGCCGTCCCACCAGGTAATGAGAACAGCAAGGGAAGGAGGCAGGCTGACCCCACAGCCTCTGTCCTCCAAGGTCCAGGGAGAATTGTAGCGAGAGAGAGATGATAGAGACAGGCCAAGGAGGGAAACTGAGTCAGGCCTGAGTCTTGGGGCTGGGCACAGAGCAAGATGTCAGGCATCCGTTTGAAATTGCTCCCCATTTCCTCTGGAGAGAGGTGGTGACCAGTGTGCACACACACAGACACAAAGATAGGCCCCCCCAGCCTCTTTGCACACCTCAGCTAGGGAGTGGGCAGCTCCCAGGCTCGCCTCCTCACACTTCCTCAGGCCTCCCAGCCTGACCTCCAGGAATGTTTCTATACGTTTCAGGGGTTGGAAAGTAGAGGCTGAAAAAAATCAAACCAGTTGCCATTGAGTCAATGCCAACTCATGGCAATCTCATGTGTGCAGAGTCTATAGAATTGCACTCCGTAGGGTTTTCATGGCTGTGACCTTATGGAAGCAGATAGCCAGGCCTTTCTTCTGAGGCACTTCTGGGTGGACAAGAAATGCCAGCCTTTTGGTTAGCTGCCAAGCACGTTAACCATTTGCACCACCCAGGGTCCTCAGAGGCTGGAAAGGGAGGCTGGAAAGGAAGGG
>NW_004443963.1:15788347-15809937 GCF_000243295.1 Trichechus manatus latirostris
CATTCCAGGGAACAAGGAACGAAAACAAATAAAGGAAACAGATGGAAAAGGGAAGGGAAATAATCTGACACCTACTATGTGCCAGATATGATGCCATACCCTTGACAAACATCCTCTTAGGTGCCTGGAAGGCTTAGGAATTTGGTACCATTAGCCCCATTTTACACTGAGGGAAATGGGGCCTCAGGGAGGTGAACTTACTTGCCCAAACACACACACACATCAGTGAGGAAAAGAGGCCAAATTTGAACCCTGCGCCCTGCCCTTTCCACAGGCAAGATGGAGGAGAGTGTGGCTGAGTGGCCCAGGGGGCCACAGCTGAGCCACAAAACTCTCAGGGCCAAGGGACGACACGGATCCTGGAGCAGCCACCCTCTGCATCACCCAGGGGTGCCCTTACAGAGTGCCTACTGTGTGCCCGGTACTGCGCCAGACACTATGGGAGAACAAGGGAGCCTTCAAGACTTCACAGGTCATGGTGGGAAGGGGCACAGGAGGAATAAGGGGGGCTGAGACCCAAAAGTTGTCCCCAAGGGCCCTTCTGTCCCTGCAGCCATCACAAAGTGCTTCCCCCCACTTGGCTTGGGAGTCTAAGTAGCTGCTACTGTCAGGGGGTTCTCGGCCTGGGCCCGTGGCCCCGGCACCCCTGCCCCCCACCCGTACCGCATGTACTTCCCTGTCCCTTCTGCGGGAAGGGACCTGCTGGTCAAATGTCTCTCCCTGCATCCACTGAACAGGGGCCCAGACCATCAACAAGCGCTCAGGAAATTCACATGCAAGAACAATCAACAGATGAGCGCACATCATCCTCCAGACCTCAGTTTGTTCATCTGTCAAATGGCCACATAATGGCAGCCAGCCTACCCACCTCACAGGACTGCTGTAAAGAGCCAAGGAGAGAAAAGCTCTTTACAAAGTTAGACTTAAACCGAAATGGGGGAGCAGCTGTTCTGGGCCGGGAGGATGGGATGAGTGGGGATGGGGCTCATGTGGACTCCCACCTCCCATGTGCAGGACTCTCTTGGCCCAACACTTCCTGTAATCCCCCCTCGCCCCTCTAACCACCCGCCATATTAGAGATGGGAAACAGGCTCAGAAAGGTGACAAGAACTCCTAAATCACAAAACACAAAAAGTAGCAAAATGGAATTAGAACCAAAGGTGTCTGACTCCCTGGTTGTGGCTGTTTTATATGGTCACATGCCCTCACGCACACTCACACACACACACACACACCCCCAAGGGCCTGTGTGTCCTGGCAGGAAGGGGAAGAGAACAGCCACTGGCTGGGACTCAGGACGGGGGGAGCAGTGGGCGCAGAGGAGATATGCTATTCAGGGGGGTAGTCCTCAAGGAAGGTGTCCCACACACACCTAAGACCTGGGAAATGGAGCCTCTGGAGGGGGCCGCCCACCCTGGTGCTCCATCTCCTTCCCCTCCTCACCTCTTACACACACTAAGGACAGACCACACTCAGCCACACACACACACACAGTGACGTGTCCCACACCCCCACTGGCATCACACACTCCGGCCGGTGGGGGTGACCCCTCACACTGCTGTCCCAGTGACGTCACCAGAAGCTTGGGGCTGATGTCACACCCAGAGGTTCTCACTGATGTCACGCCCACAGGCCCACACTGACGTCACACGCACACTTCTCCCTGATGTCCCAGACACTCCCCCTACCGTGGCCCCTTTCAGTAACTCCCCTTTCTCCCTGCCCAGGGGCTGACAGCCCAGAGATCTCACACACACACATGCACACACGCAGACACACACACGCACACACCGGAACACGAACACACTCAGCTCCTGGAGCACACAGCTCACTCGGGACAAGCACTTCCCAGCAGTGTGTGCGTGTGCACCCATCTCACGAAACACACACACACATGTGCAGGCCCCCATGTCCTGCCAATGGCCTAGACATGACACACATCCTACAGGTGCCTGCAGGCCATGGCACAGGCAGGTGTGAGCCATGCACCCCCACAGACGCCTAGTCCTCCCCGTGATGCAGCTTCCATATTAAATGTTCCTCAATGCTGCCAGCATTAGCCTGGGCCTGCGGCTTCCACCACATTCCTCCAGGTGCTAGCGGCACCCCCACCCCGCCTCTGTCCTCCGAAAGCCTGGCCTGCTGACAGCAACAGCCGCAGCCCGGACACACACACACACACACACACACACACACACACACACACACATACTCCAGCCCAACACCTGTGTCTTTCTGCAAGGGGACCGAGCAGTGCCCTCCAGAGGCGGAAGGAGCCTAGAAGGAGAGGGCGCAGCCCAGAGCCCAGCCCTGCAGAAAGTGCCTCCAGCAGAGGGTCAGTGCCCCTTCTGTCTCCCTCCCTGCTTAGGCGTGCCTGACACAGCAAGGCCTGGCTGCCTCTGCCCTGGGCACCAGCTCTGCAAGTGCACGCAGGCAAGCACACGCTCGCGCGCACACACACCAGCTGTCTCCCCTCCATTCTAAGGCAACCCTGCTGAGCCACGGACTGTGTGTGTGTGTGTGTGTGTGTGTGTGTGTGGACAGAGAGAGGGTCCACCCCTGCACACAGCTCTGTGTGCACACACTCAGCACACACATCCCTCCCCACGTGCACACACCACCCCCAGCCAACACGCCCACCCCCCCCACCTGTCCCCCTCCTCTGCCAGGCACTGGAGCCCACACAGGAAAACACACACACACCCGCGAGAGTGCACGCGCACACACGCGCCAGCACACACACACACACAGAGCCGGCAGTGGCCCGGGCCCTCCCAGAGCTGCAGTCCCTGCCGATGTATGCTGCTTCCCTGGGCTGCCTCCACACCAGCAGCAATGCCGTCCTGAGGGTCTCCAGCCCCCTGGAGGCCCCACCCCCCAATCCTGGTCCTCCTACCAAACCCGTCTCCCCCGCCCTGCGGGGAAGAGGGTAGAGCCCCACCCTAATTTCGCCCCTGGAGCAGTCACCAAGCACCAGTCAACCCCCCCTTACCAACGACGAAGATGAATTCTTTGACCTGGCAGCGCCCCGTAAAAGAGGGGAGCTAAGGCCCCCAGTTCGCAAAGATGGGCAGAGAGGTACAGTGTGGCACTGGATGTCACAACAGGTCCACCACCAAGCCTCTGCACCACCCCCAAAATCACCAACCGTCCTCCGCGTCCTCCCACCCCGCTTCCTCCCACCTTCCCATCCCCCAGCGTCGGCTGGTCCCCCGGGGGTCTCACGGGGATTCCCAGACCCAGAAGGCTCAGGAGTGGCTCTCCCGTCTCCTACACCCCCACTGGCGGGGAGGGTGCCCTCTGGCTCCAGCCCCCACTCCGCGGTCCCCGCCAGCCGCGGACTCTGCGCTCCGGAGGAATCCACTCACCTCGCTCACCGCCGGATCCGGGCCGAGCCGCCACCCGGCACGGCTGCTGCGGGCCTGCCGCTTGCGTGTGAGTGCGAGCGTGGGGCGTGTGAGCGGCGCCCGGCTGGCTTGGCGCGCCCGGCCGTGGCTCTGTGCGTGTCGTGTGTCTGTGGCGTGGCCCGCGTGTGTGTGTCTGGGAGCGAGCCTGTGCGCGCAGACACCGCCACCCCCGCCTCCCCGCCGCCGCACCTCTGCTTAGCGTGGCCCTCCGCCGCCAGGAGGGGGCCGGGGCGCAGCGGGCGTCAAGGGCCGCGGCGGACCGTCTGTCTGTCCGCCCTCGCCAGGCCTTTCCGCAGCCGGTCCCCGCCCGCCCCCTCTCGCGGCTGGCTTCTTCCACGGCCGCACGCACGCACACTCACAGACACACACCCGCGGGCGGGGGCCGCGCCCGGCTCGCCGCTGCAGCCGCAGAGCCAGGAGAGGCGGCGGCGGCCCCGCGGACCTGCTGAACCCAGGCACCGTGCCGGTTCAGTCCCCAGCCCTGCTCACCCCGCGGGGTCCAGGTCCTGCCGCCGCTGAGAGCACATTCAACAGCTGGAGGCAAAGTTGCCGCGGGGCGGACCGCCCGGGCTGCGCAGCGCCCCCCAGCGCCAGTCGGTCTGCCTGAGGACGCCCCTACCCCCTGGACCCCACCTTCCGGGGGCCCCCTCCCCATCACATCTTCTGTTGCCACTCCCTGCTTGCTGCTCCGCCCGCAGTCTTGGTGATGTGGTGAGGCATTCCCATTTTACAGGTGAGACAACTGAGGCTCAGTGAGAGGAGTAACTCCCCCAAGGTCACACAGTGAGTTTAGTAACAGAGAGAGTGCCAGACCCCAGGGCTCCCTGCCTTTGTGCCAGGGCTCTTGACTGCTGCTAATTACTCTTCCCTACCCCTAGGGGAGTATGAACAGGAGGATACTGGGCTCTGCTGCAGCCAGAATGGCATCCTAAGACCCCGTTCTCGGCCAACTCTCCCCACACACACCTGTGCCACCTTCTGCCTCAGGCACACAAGCCCCCGGTGGGGAGGCTCGGCCGTGTCACACGTGCAGGAAGAAATCGGTGCCTCTTGGCTCTTGGGGCCTGTAATTCCAGCCACCACGGTCCGGCGGGGCAGGCCCTGTTCAGCTCAGTCACTTTTATGGGCTCACACGTGTCAGTGTCTGCCTCCAGGTAAAGCACAACAGAATGTTAAGCCCGGGCTGCGGGACCTCCCAGCAGCGGTGTCTGGTCCAGGCCAGGGGTCAGGGAAACTCCTTGGAAGAGGATACTGCCTGAGCTGAATCTTGACAGTTTGATCAGCTGAAGAAGGTGGAGAAAGGTGTTCCAGGCTGTGGGAACAGAATGTGCAAAGGCACAGAGGCATGAAACATGGCTAAGGGTGCAGGGAACTCCACGAAGTGGGGTATTACTAAAGCAAAAAGAATAGGCTGTTTGTTTAGAAATTCCTCCCTCCTGTCAGTTGAGGGACAGAAAGCCGGCCCAGGACGGGGCTAAGGGGTAGGCAAGCATTGGGACACAGGCTAACCTTATCTCCAGGTGTGGACAGTCCACTTCTGCCCTCCACGCCTGCACCCCAGGCTGCCTGGCACACTCCTACCCACTCTTCAAGGCCCCTTGCTGCAGACTCAAACAAATCATTAGTGTCGTCTCTCCTCTCTAAACTGAGCCCTCCTAGAGCACAGGGACTGTATCAGACGTACTCTGCTTCCCCTGCACAGGGCTGGGCATGGAGCAGGGTCCCAGCCCCAAGTCCATGACTGAAGAGCCCTGGCCCCCACCGCCCCCCTCAGGCCTCCCTGACTCCACTCAGCGGCTGCACATCGGCCCCTGCGCCCTCTGGCGGACCTGGCCGGCAACTACAGAGAGCTCCCCAATCTACCAGCCTGGCTTGGGCGCTCACAGTCACCGATGGGCACTGACATAGGTCCTCCTAATCCACTTTGGACCCTCAAAACTGAACAATGACCAGTGGTGTCACTAGGGTTGGTGTCACCCAGTGTGGTGGCTCATGATGTCACCTCCCCTGGACCATACAGAATCCTTAGTAACTTCTTTTGTACTAATGTTTATCGTAAATCTTAATTCCCTGTGTATCACTCCTTCTTTTCCTTTAATTACTACTTCATTCTCAAAAAAGTTATTGATATAGGTTCACAAATACTAGTTACCTCAATATTGTGGCTAAAACACCAGAAAATTTGACAAAATCAGCGACTATAAAAACTCCAGCAGCCTCGAAAACTACAGCGCGCTTGTGCCGATGAAATCACGAGATTTGAAGCTTAATTGTAATTGGGTGATAAACGACAGCTCTGACAAGAGAGCATTGGAAAGTTTAAAAAGCAAATTAGCATAGCATTTTAGCCTTGTAGGTATACGGATACACGTAAGCTGGGCTTACGAATAATGTTTTTGTTGTTATAACTAACTACAGGAATATTTTTATAGAGAGTCATTTTGGTGTCACCTGATGTGGTCCACGCCCCCCCCCCCATCCCCGTAATAACGCCCCTGGCGTGACTCCAAGGAATATGAGGCAGCCGCTGCAAAATAGCTTCTTCTGGATCCGTTTGTGTGGCTTTCCCAGCCATCTGCCAAAGTGCAAGTCACACCCCTCTCTGAGCCTGTTTCCAACTCTGCGAAAGGGGAATAACTAAAGCAGCCCAGAGCTGGCCCTCTCGCGTGGGCATTCCCTCCCCCTGGGCATCTCTGCATCTGGCTGGATTCGCTCGAAGGTGATTTTGAGCTCTAAAATGTGCTAAGATTCTCTCTTTGGAGATTTGCCCTGACTAGACAGATGTAAGGAGCACTGGTAGGTGCAGTGGTTAAGCGCTCGGCTGCTAACCAAAAGGTCAGTGGTTCGAACCCACCAGCTGCTCCTCAGGAGAAAGATGTGGCAGTTTGCTTCTGTAAAGATAACAGCCTTGGAAACCCTATGGGGCAGTTCTATTCTCTCCTATAGGGTTGCTATGAGTTGGAATCGACTCAATGGCAATGGGTTTTAGACAGATGTAGATTGGCAAGACTTGCCCATCCCATGGGGGGAGAAGGGGTAGCTTGCTGCAGACTCTTAGCTCCGACCCACCATCCAGACACTTGACTGGGCATTCCCTAGACCAGTGCTGTCCAGTAGAACTTCCTGTGATGGTGGGCATGTCCTGTATCTGCACTGTCCAGCACAGTAACCACTAACCACATTGGGCTATTCAGCACTTGAAATTGTGGTTACTGCAACTGAGGAAGTGAGCTGTTCATTTTAATTACTTTAAATCTAAATAGCCACATGTGGCTAGTGGCTGCCTTATTGGATAGTGCGGGTAGAGAATTAAAGCAAGTTCCTCACTCAGATGGAGTCCAGGGCTAATACACACACACAGGATCCAGGCACCCTGGCCAGGCCAGAGAAGACTGCATGGAATCTCTAGGTGGGCCAGTAAAATTGAGACAAACAGGCCACCCCACAAATCTCTGCCCTATGCTAGACCTTGCCAGTTGCACCTGGACATTTGAAACAGCCTCCCTCATCACCTCCCTGCTTAAACCCCCCAAATAGCTCCCCAGAGCCCATGCAGGGGAACAAATACGTTCCATTTCAAATGATTGGCAGGAGCTGACTGGGGGCTCGCTCTTTGCAAAAACAGTGTCATGATCGACTGGCAATGCCTGCCTCAGGTGCAGACACAGAGAACAATGGTCCATCTTCTCTGCTAGAATATGAAATCCACACTCCTTATGAATAAAGCCCTTTGCAGTCCGGCGCATGATTATCCTTCCAGTATCACCTCATATCACTCCACACATGCTCTGGGTCCAAGCGACACCAGCGCCTGCCTTTTCCAGAATATGCCATGGATCTCCCATCCCATAATCTCCACACCTCCAAGCTTTGGGTCTTGCTGGTCCCTCGGCCTGGGAAGACTTTCCTCCTCTCAGCTCCCTTCCCCACCTGTCTATTTCCGGCCTTTCATCAGCTGTGATCAAAGACACCCCCCACACACACACTTAGTGAAAGCCTCCTCTGATCCACCTCCCTAAGCTGAGCTTGTCGAGTTAGTTCTTCCTCTGCTGCTTCCAGAACATTCTGTAGAGACCTCAGTGACAACACGCATCACATCGTGTTATTATTCATTGTCATATGTGCCCCTCACTCTGACTTATTTTTCATTTGATCACCTCTATAAAAGCAGGTATGGGGCAGTGGTGATTCTGTGGTAGAAGTCTTGCCTTCCATGCAGGAGACCTGGATTCAATTCCTAGCCAATGTCACGGTGGTTAAGAGCTCAGCTGCTAACCAAAATGTTAGCAGTTTGAATCTCTCAGGCCCCTGGGAGCTGAAGGTCACCAAGCTTGTCACCAGGCGCTCCTTGGAAACCTTATGAGGCAGTTCTACTCTGTCCTATTGGGTCACTATGAGTCAGAACCGACTCGACAACAACGGGTTTGGGTTTTTTTGGTGCCTCATGCACAGCCACCACCTGTCTGTCAGTGAAGGTTTGTGTGTTGCTATGATGCTGAACAGGTTTCAGCAAAGCTTCCAGACTAAGACAGACTAAGAAGAAAGGCCTGATTAATGGCAGCTAACAACAGTAAATAATAGTAGCTACTGTGTATGGCTATGAGCTGGAATGGACTTGACGGCAAAGGGTTAGGTTTTGACTGTGTATCAGGGGCTTGCTCTGGGCCAGGCAGAGGGCAGGACTCTTTTCACACATTATTCTTATTAATAAGCCCGAAATGTGGACATTTGGGGCTTTATTCTGGCACCCGGAGTCCATCCTCCTTTCAATCAACACCCCGATTTCCTCTCTCCCCATTACTGTGTACAGTTTTCATGGAACTGTGACTCAAGGTGCTGCCCCTACCCCCAGCTAGGCTAATTGAGTGGTGGGTAGAGTGATGTGTGGACAGGAAGGACATCCAGAAGTGGGACTATCCCAGAATCCTCAGTGCCAGATGACATGACAGGCATTTCTGGCTGTCTGGACCCCATCCTGCTTCCAGATCCCCTTCTCCTCGGGTACCTCCCAGCCTGACAGCCCACCAATCATGCCCTTTGTTTTCCAGAGTTGACCAAATGTGACTCATGTTCCAATGACCCCACTACCCTGACCATATGGTCATGAGGACCTTTTCTGGAAGCCGTTCCTTTCTGCAGGGCTTACGGCTCAGAACAGTGAGAGGTACACATCAACGCTAAAAGCTTCATCCACTGTTGAAAGTGAAGAGCAAGATCTACCCTTTGCACTTGGATGAATTTTTTTTTTCACTTGGTCTACATGGCATTTTGAGTTTGACACTAAGAAAATGAGGTTAAGTGATTCTCTTAGCAAAACACACACACCAGGGCGTACAGGGGGTGTAACTTTCCTGTTTTGGATTCTGACCAAAAATCAGAGTTCCTGCTCTGCCTGCAGGGCTGGAACTGAGGGTACGAGTCACTGTGGACAGGGACGAGTGATGAGACACAGAACCTAGAGGGAAAAACTGAAGATTTCCCCACAAAGCCTCTGCCCCTTGCCCACCATGAAGCCATCTCAAATGGAGTATGAAAAGAGAGAGGCTGAGTTGACTTCTCAGAAGGGAGGTCCCCTTATCTAGGGGTCTTTGTTTTGCTGGGCACTGTGACAGGTCAGGGTATCAAGGATGAAGGTAGGGATTAGGGAACAAAAAATTGCTGGGCCTAATAAGAATGAAAGGAGCCCTGGTGACTCAGAGGTTAAGCACTCAGCTGCAAACTGAAAGGCTGGTGGTTCGAACCCATCCAGTATCTGCAGGAGAAAGCCAGTGATCTGCTTCCATAAAGATGACCCATCGCCACTGAGTAGATTATGACTCATAGTGACCCTGTAGGACAGAATAGAGCTGCTCCATAGGGTTTCCAAGGCTGTAAATCTTTACGGAAACAGACCGCCACATCTTTCTCCCACAAAGATTACAGCCCAAGAAACCCTATGGGACAGTTCTACTCGGTCGCATGGGGTCTGTATGAGTCAGAGTCTACTTGACAGCACACAACAGCAATAAGGATGAGAGGATTTGAAGCTGGGGATTGGAGGAGGAGACGGGGTAGAGACAGAAGAGACAGCAGGTCAGGAGAGAAGTGAGAGGGAGGGAAGTCCCAGAGAAGGCCTGGCTGTGAAGGGATTTTGGAGAACATACACGTTTCTAAAAGGAGTTTCAACTTATTTTGCTGTGGAGTATTGCATGTAGGAGCCCTGGTGGCACAGTTGTTAAGAGCTCAGGCTGCTAACCGAAAGGTTAGCAGTTTGAATCCACCAGCCTCTCCTTGGAAACCCTATAGGGCAGTACTACTCTGTTTTATAGGGTCGCTATGAGTCGTAATTGACTCTACAGCAACGGGTTTAGTTTTTCTCATGGGTTTATTGGGTGTAAGGGCCACTTCCCCCACTTCAGCTTTCCCTATCTCTTTCCTCTCCTACTCCCCATCAGAAAAATCTACATGTCCGTCATATTACTGCAGTGTAACAAATCACCTCAAAATTTATTAGCTTAAAACAGCAACGACTATCTATTACTTCAGTTTCTGTGGGTCTGGAATCTAGGAGTAGCTTAGCTGGGTGATTGTGGCTTGAGATCTCGCATGAGATTGTAGTCAAGATGTCACCTGGGCTTCCAGTCATCTGAAGGCTGGACTGAGGCTGAAGGATCTGCTTCCAAGATAGTTCATCCACATGGCTGGCAAGTTGGTGTTGGCTGTTGGGGGGAGGACTCAGTTCCTTGCCACGTGGACCTCTCAATAGGACTGCTTGAGTGTCCTCACAACATGGCAGGTGATTCGCCCAGAATGAGAGCAAGGAGGAAGCCACAATGTCTTTTATGACCTAGCCTCAGCAGATACACACAGTTATTTTTGCAACTTCCTGTTGGTCACACAGATCTGTCCTGTTCTTTGTAGGAGGGAACTGTACAAAAATGTGAATTCTGGGAGCAGGGGATCATCAACATCTTGGAGGTCAATGAGTTTGAGATCAGTCAATTATATTTGGGGAAACTGAGGAAGTTCTGAGTTCTGCATGAAGATTGGCAAAGGCAAAAACAGAACTGGAGGTGTGGATGCTGGAGCTGGAGTATCTGTTTCATAGGATTCTATGATTCTGAGAGCCTACCGTCCTCACAGTCCATGAATCCAGGGCAGCCTAAGGCTCATTGGGCATAAAGAATGTGCATAAAGGGCCTGATAAAGCTGGACAAAAAGGTGACCAAGCATGTGGCCCTGATGAGAGGCTGCCTGCAGGAGCCAGAGACCAGGGCTACATGCTAGCGTGTGACCAGGTAGATACCCTTTGACCCAGAGAGCCTCATTAGGGTACCTACGGTGCCCTGCACGCCTAGCTTGAAACTGAGATTATTGGGCGGGGAGGTTTGCCAGCATGCCTCAGCAGAGAAGGCCTGGAGAGTGCCCTGGGATGGGGAGGAGGTGCAAGCCCCCCTGTTGACATACCTGGTGCCTCCACAAGAGGATGAGGCCGTGTGTGTTGCAGGTCTGTGGCCTTGGTGCCCCATCCCTCGCCAGGCACAAAGGGAGAACTTGGGGAGGCCCCTGTGAGCTGCCCCAGTGGTGCAAGGGTCAGACAATGGTGGGGTCTGCAGTGCATTGCAGGCCTGTGGCAGGAGTGCCCCACCCCGCTTCCTGAGCCAGGGCTCTCCCCTGAGACAGGGAGAGCTGGAGAGGGTGAAGGGAGGCTGGGGGTTCTACATCTACCTGACTTTAACTACACACTAGCCAGAGGTCACTGACCCTGTGCTGCCAGGGTGTCTGCCTTGTTGTGGGGCCCCAGAATTCTGCCACCCTGGGATTCTGCTGGAGCCTCAGGCCTGGGCCACAAAGCCATAGCAGGCGATGGCGGGAGTCTCAGCTAGCTCAGCGGCCATGAGGTCAGCAGGCAGCCTGCATTATTAAACTATCTATCCACTCTGCCCGAGGGGGTGGGGGCCGACTCGCTTCTACTGCGTGAGTTCTGAACTGGGGCAGCCCGGGGCCCCTGGGAGCTGAAGGTCACCAAGCTTGTCACCAGCTGACCTGCAGCATGCTCCGAGCTTCCGGAGGCTGCAGGGACTGGACAGGCGCTGACTGGCTGTTTGTTCTCTGCTTGAAAACTTCCAGGCTCTGACTCCACAGGGTAAAGTGCCACCTCCTTATATGGCATCCAGAGTTTTCTGCAACCTGGCCTCACTCTACCTAGAATCATAATAATAGCTTGAAATGGGGGCGTTTACTCTCTCTTTCAGGCCCGATGCCAAGCGCTTCCTATGAATGAAAGTCTCATTTGATAATGACAACAAGCCTACGAGGTATTTGTTGTTATTACTCCCATTTACTGATGAGGCTCAGAGATGGTAAGCAACTTGACTGAGATGGCACAGCGAGGAAGAGGTAATAAACACCGTGAGCACCCAGGTTTTCCTGCCAACAGTCAAGCTGTGCCCGCGGGGCTCTATGGGTATTTTACCTCATTAGTCCCATGTTTGGAGCCCTGGAGGCACAGTGGTTAACAGCTGGGCTGCCCACCAAAAGGTCAGCAGTTCGAATCCACCAGCTGCTCCTTGGAAACCCTATGGGGCAGTTCTACTCTGTCCTATAGGGTGGCTATGAGTCTGAATCGACTCAACAGCAATGGATTTGGTTAGTCCCATGCTTAGCTCCAGTATAGCTTGCCTTTTCCCAGCACCTGGCTTACCTCATGTTCTCTCAGTCTAGAATCTGGGGTCTGAGGGTCCCTGTGGGTGGGCGTGTTCGCTTCCTAGGCTGCTGTAACAAAGTACCGCATCCTTTCTTGTCTTTCCCAGCTCCCAGTGGACCCAGGTGTTCCTAGGCTTGCAGCTGCAGCATAACCCTGCACTCACATGGTCCTTTTCCCACTACCTTTCTGTCTCTCCCTTTTTATGGACACCACTCAGACAGGATGAGGACCCACCCTACTCCAGTAGGACCTCATGGTGATTTAACCAATAACGTCTTCAAAGACCCTATTTCCGAACAAGGTCACATGCACAGGTACTGGGGGAGACACAATTTGAGGGGACACAATTCAATCCGGAACAGCGGGTGAGTATGTGTGTGTTTCCAAGGCTCTGTGGAGAATAGGAGGTTTGGGTGGCTGTTACCAGTTTACTCAGGCCCAAAACCCAGGTGCCACCTTGATGCCTGCTGTGCTCTCCCAAATCTATTCCAGCAAGTCCTGTCAGTGCTGACTCCAAAATGTGTCCTAAACCCAACCCCTTCTGAAGTTAAAAAAAAAAAGTCATTGAATTGATTCCAGCTCATGACAACTCCATGTGTGGCCCTCCAAAAACACCTGTTCAGTAAAATAATTAAGTGCATGCCTGAATGAAGGAAGGAAGGAAGGAAGAAGAGGTAGCAAAGTGATGAAGGGAAATGATGGGAGACCAGAAAAGCAGATGAATTCCATCCTGCCCCGGGGTGTAGGGCTGGGGCCCCAGGAAAAAGGAAACCATCTCACAAGAGGCGTTCCAATCATCTGCCAGCGCTCCAGGTGGAGAGGGGCATACCACAGAGCACATGGAAGGAACAAGGCTCGGAGGTAGGACGTGGCACAGCGGCCTGCTGGAGGGGCTGTGAGAGAGGCCAGGGCCTGGGGGTGGGTATCACTCCACAGACCAGGAAGCTGGAAGGGCCTCCAGGAACGCGATCTCTCCATTTTACAGATGGGGCCACTGAGACACAGGAAGGCGACCTGGAAGCCTGCCCTGTCTCTCCTTGAGCTGGGTGAGGTCCCTTCTGGCACAGGCCCAGTTTCCTCCCCCTGCAAGGTGACTGCGCACCGTCCATTCACTCCCTGGATTTCCCTGGCGACATCTCTCCCTTCCTGGCCCACAGCCCAGCCTAAGATAAAAGACCGACTTCTGCCCTTTCTTACTCGAATCCTTCTGATCACTCTGACTATGGTTTGTCTGAAAACTTCCCCGTTTCCTCACATCTTCTGCTCCCCCTGCCACCCTGGGACCCAGATCACTTGCCTGCTTGGGGACCATGGAACTCCCATCCCCACAGCCCCATCACATACATTCTCAGAACCAGCACTCGTAGGTACCTTGGGCTCCCAAACACCCAGCAACACCTGGATTCCACTGGGTCTGGCCAAACTAGTATTGGGCTTTTCCCCCACTTCCGAGGAAGGAATTTTCTGCCGTAGACCAAGTTCCGTTTCCTCCTCCCTGATGCCTCTCCCAGAGCACAGCCCAATCATGGTTGCAAACTGCCAACACCAGAGAGGAGGAGGCAGGGAGCAGGGCCTGGATACGGGAGGATGTGTGAAGGCAGGTGGGCTTGTCCAAGCAGGACGTCCCACTCAAGAGGCTGAGCATGGCCAGGAAGGGAGCAAAGCAGGTGTCAGGGGCACAGTTGAGCCGGGTGGAGTTGAGGGCAGGCCCCAGACTTCTTGGGAGAGGATAGCAATCTCCGTCACCATTTAGAGAGTAGCTACCATGTGCCACGGAGTCCCTGGATGGTGCAAACAGTTAAGCACTGGGCTACTAACCATAAAAGTTGGTAGTTTGAACACCCAGAGGTACCTCGGAAGAAAATCCTGGCAATCTGCTCCCAAAAGATCAGAGCCATGAAAACCTTATTGTCTTAGTTATCTAGTGCTGCTGTGACAGAAATACCACAAGTGGATGCCTTTAACAAACAGAAGTTTATTCTCTCACAGTCTAGTAGGCTAGAAGTTCAAATTCAAGGTATCAGCTCCAGGGGAAGGCTTTCTCTCTCTGTTGGCTCTGGAGGAAGGTCCTCGTTGTCATCAATCTTCCCCTGGTCTAGGAGCTTCTCAGCACAGCAACCCTGGGTTCAAAAGATGCACTCTGCTCCCGGCGCTGCTTTCTTGGTGGTATGAGGTCCCCCTGTCTCTCTGCTCACTTCTCTCTTTTATATCTCAAAAGAGATTGTCTCAAGATACAATCCAATCTTGTAGATTGAGTCTTCCCCACACAATTGCTGCCTATACACCACATTAACATCATAGAGGTAGGATTTACAGCACATAAGAAAATCACATCAGATGACAAAATGGTGGACAATCACACAATACTGGGAATCATGGCCTAGCCAAATTGATACACATATTTTTGGGGGACACAGTTCAATCCATAACACCTATGGAGCACAGTTCTACTCTGAAACACGTGAGTCGGAATCGACTCAACGGCAACCAGTTTGCCATGTGCCAGGTTATATATGTGTGCAGTACTATCCTCATAACAACTTGAGAGGAAATTATCAGTCAGGACTAATTGGTTGTAAGTGACAGAGACCCAATTTGAGCCCAGTTTGAACTGGCTTAAACTCAAAAGAGGATATATTCCCTGAGATAATCTTTAAACCTTAAACCAAAAATATTCCCTGACGTCTTCTTAAAACCAAACAATAGTTTAGCTTAACTAGTAAAGAATGTCTGCCTTGAGCATTGTGCTCTTTTAAGATCTATCTCTATGGGATCAAATTGACAACAGCAACTCAAAAGATTAGATGGGAATCTTAGGGGGCAGGGAATTTATGTTAATGGGGTAGGAACAATTCAGAAAAGGAGGGTGAGAATGGTTGCACAACTCGAAGCATGTAACCAATGTCAGTGAATTGTACATGTAGAAATCATTGAATTGGTGTGTGTTCTGCTGTGCATATTCTCAACAGTAAACAAACAAACAAACAAATAAACAACAACGAAAAAACAGTGAAAAAAAGAGGATATCTTGCCTCCTATAACAAGGCAGGGGGGGGTGGGTCTGCTTTGAAAAAGATAGGAAAGGAGGAGGAGGCCATCTTGAATGCCATCAGTATTCTCTTTTTCTTTATGGCTTAGTCCTCTCAGGCTCACTGTCCTCACTACACTGGAACAAGGAGAACCCACTGCCCAGGATTACAGCCTTATCGACTCAAGGGGAGAGTGAAAAGAGCTTGTCTTCTAATTCCCATTTGAACAATTCTAGGGAAAAACTCTGATTGGCCCAGCTTGGATCACATGCCTACCCCTTAGACCAATCACTGTGGCCAGGGTGATGAGTTGCAGATTCATGGCCAACCTCGGTCAGGTAGCCCTGCCCTTGTAGGGGGAGGGGAGGAGGGCCTGTCAGCAGAGGAATGGGGAGAGACACTCCGAGGACAAAAGCAATAGCCGCTGCACGGGTGTTTTTGTTTTGTGTTTGTTTTGATAAACATTTAATTTTGGGATAATTTTAGATGTACAGAAAAATTACAAGGCTAGTTGAGAGAATTCCTGTATACCCTTCATCCAGCTTCCCCCAGTGTTAGCATCTTACATAACCACAGAGCATTTGTCAAAACTAAGAAATTAACATTGAACATTACTATGAACTCAACCCCAGACTTCATGCGGATTCACCTGTTTTCCTACCAGTGTCCTTATTCTGTTCCAGGATCTCATCCAGCACCCCACATTGCATTTAGTCCTCATGTCTCCTTAGGATCCCCCGGTCTGTGACAGTTCCTCAGTCTTTCCTTGTTTTTCATGACCTTAACAGTTTTGAAGGATACTGATCAGGTGTTTTGAGAATGCCCCTCCATCTGTGTGCGTCTGATGTTTTCTCATGATTAGTCTGGGTCATGGTGGGGAAGAACACCACAGAGGGGTGGTGACTTTCTCACTGCTGCATAGCAGGGGGTACATGACATCCACATGCTTCTTGTTGTTAGCTGCCCCTGCTCATGATGACCCCGTGTACAATGGAATGAAACGCTGCCTGGTCCTGCACCATCTCTATGATTGGGAGTGGATGGGACCATAGTGATCCATAGGGTTTTTATTGGCTGATTTTTGCAAGTAGATCTCCAGGCCTTTCTTCCTAGTACACCTTAGTCTGGAAGCCCTGCTGAAACCTGTTCAGCATCATAGCAACACAAAAGCCTTCACTGATAGAGAGGTGGTGGCTGCACATGAGGTCTGTTGGTCAGGAATTGAACCCAAGTCTCCCATATGGAAGGCAAGAAGTCTACCATTGACTTACCACTGGTGATATTAACCTTGGTCACTTGGTTAAGGTGGGGTTTTCCCCCATTTAACAGATAGGAAAACTGATGCTCAGAGAGGTTAAGTTGCTTGAGCTAGACTGAGTGGTGAGACAGGATGTGAACCAGGGCTTATCTGACTCCTACTATTCCACAGTTCTTTGGAGTGTTAGGCAGGGAAACTGAGGCAAGATCCCAGCTCTAGGAATGAGGAGATGGTAAAGGCTGCACTATGGAAGCTGCACGCGGTGTGCAACAAGAGGACTGAGACCAGGCACCCTTCCCAGGGTGGGAGGGCCCTGTCAGCATTGGCCGGGGGCCCAGAAGCCACAATGGATGCCAGACAGGAGGGGCAGGGAAAGGAGACAGAGGTTGGCACAAGGACTGTGGCTCAGCCAGATGGGAAAGATGAAGGAAGGAGGGAGTGGTGGACATGAGTAGGTCAGAGCAATCCAGGAAGTTTCCCTGGAGGAAAAGGCTATGATTGTAGGAATAGTCTGTAGGGCGGCTCAGTGTGAAGTCCACCCTTGGAGATGGGCGAGCAAAGTTTTTAGGACCACAGGCCTTGGATTCCAACAAGCCTGGGTTCAAATCTTTAAGTGACCACTCCCTGACTAGGTGGTATTGAGCAAGTGACTGTTTCCCAAACTGATTTGGAGCTTTCCAGCCCCCAGGCTTTGTTGCCTGCTCACCCACCTGAAATGCTTACTCCTGAGCAGGCTCCCAGACCTCCAGCCAGGACCACAAGACATACTCTGTGGGGCCTAGTGAAAAACACAAATTATTAAGCATTTCAAGATGGCAACAGCAGAGCATTAAACCCAGTGTGGGGCCAGTCTAGGTGGGGCAACTACACACACCCATGAAGCCAGCCTGTCCCTGGCCCTCAGTGACTGCCCTGATCCCTGTGGTCCGACAGCCCATAATTCTTCTGCAGCTCCTTGGCCATTAAGCTCAACGCACTCGGGCTGTATCGAGCATTTGCTTCGCTCCCACGTGGTTCTTCCTTGTTTTGTCCTAGATGGAAGGTTAGATGAGTGTGTTCCTAGGTGCCTCCAACAGCTAGATTTTATGTCTTTAATTTTATTGCTCTGATATTTTTCGCCAGGAAGCTTTTATGCTCCTGTGACCTAAGATGCTAAGAGTTGGGGAGTCAGGGCTCCCCCCACCCTCTGAGGCCTCAAAATTCTAAGTGTCCTGGGCAGTTTGGAGGTTTTAGATGAAAGAAAAAGGCCTGGAACAATTTCATTCACTTATATATTTTTTTAAATAATTTATTTTATTTTTATTGTTGAGAATATACACAGCAAAAACATACACCAATTCAACCATTTCTACATGTAGAATTCAGTGACATTGATTACGTTCTTTGAGCGGTGCAACCATTCTCACCCTCCTTTTCTGAGTTGTTCCTTCCCCATTAACATAAACTCACTGCCCCCTAAAGTTCCCATCTAATCTTTCGAGTTGCTGTGTCAATTTGATCCCATATAAACAGATCTTAAAAGAGCACAGTGCTCAAGGCATACATTCTTTACTAGTTAAGCTAAACTATTGCTTGGTTTTAAGAAGACGTCAGGGGATATTTTTGGTTTAAGGTTTAAAGATTATCTCAGGGCAGTAGTTTTGGAGGTTCATCCAACCTCCATAAATCCAGAAAACATGTATTCCATGAGAATTTGAAACTTTGTTCTGCATTTCCCCACTTTTGATCAGAATTCTTCTATAGAATCTTTGATTAAAACGGTCAGTAATGGTAGCCGGCACCATCCAATTCTTCTGGTCTCATTGCAAAGAAGGCAGTTGTTCATGGAGGCAATTAGCCACATATTCCATTATTCACTTACATTTTTCGAATGTGAGATTAATTTTGGTTTTTGCAGGTATCCTTAAAAGTTCGTACGAATTGCTTAGTTCTTAAAGGTGGAGTGTGTGCTACAAAGTTCATCCATCTGCAATTGTCAGTCCAAAGGGATTGCTGTTGTTGGGTGCCATCAAGTCAGTTCCAACTCATGGTGATCCCATGTGACAGAGTAGAACTGTCCCATAGAGTTTTCTTGGCTGTAAACTTTACGGAAGCAGATCGCCAGGTCTTTCTCCTGCAAAGCCGCCAGGTAGATTCAAAACTCCAACCTTTCAGTTAGTAGCTCAGCGCTTAACCATTGCGCCACCAGGGCTCCTTCCCAAGGGGATCAGCCTTCCTTTAACAGGTGCTGTTCACCTGGCTGGCACATTTTTACATTTTGTGCTTTACCACTTGTTGGTTAAATTTGCACTTTTTTCCTCATTATTGTCAAGAGGCAAATATTAGAATCAGACTACTAAACTCACATCTTTCCTGTGCCACATGAATGTGTGCAAGTTACTTAATCTCACTGGGCCTCAATTTCTTTATCTGAAAAATGGAGGTTCAGTGAGTTATATGGATTCTGGTTACTACTGCTGCTTAAAAATATTGTTATCGTTGTTAGCAGCCATCGATGCGACCCCACGTGCAATGGAACAAAACACTGCCTGGTCCTGCAGCATCCCCGTGATCAGTTGTAGATCAGACCATTGTGATCCATAGGGTTTCCACTGGCTGATTTTCAGAAGTAGATCGTCAGGCCTTTCCTCCGAATCTGTCTTAGTCTGAAAGCTTCACTGAAACCTGTTCAGCATCACAGTAACACGCAAACCACCACTGACAGACAGGTGATGGCTGTGCCTGAGGTGCATTGGCCAGAAATCGAACCCAGGTCTCCACATGGAAGGCGAGAATTTTACCACTGAACCACCACTGCCCCCTAAAATTTTAGTGGTGTTAAAAAAAGACAACCGTTGTATTTTGCTCACAATGTTGTGGGTCAGGAATTCTGGAAAGGCTCAACTGGGAAGTCCTGGCTTAGGTTTCTCATGCATTTGAAGCCATCATCTGAAGCCACGGCTGGGCCATGCTGGACGTCCAAGATGACTCACTCCATGGCTGGCACTTGGTGTCCAATGCCAGTTGGCAGCTCTGCTGGAGTGGGGACAAGTGGCTACCTATGGCCTCTCCAGCATGGCAGAGTCAGGAGAGTTGGATTTCTTACATGGCAGCTGGCTTTCCCCAGAATGAGCATCCCAGGAGAATCAGATGGAAGCTATGTGGCCTTTCCTGAGCTGGCCGTGGATATCACAAAATCTCACTTCCACTGCCTTCTACTGGTTATAAGCAAGTCACTAAGTCCAGCCCAGATTTAAGGGAAGGGACTTAGACCCCACCTCTCTACAGCAGGAGTGTCAAAAACTTGGGGGCATGATTTCAAACCACCACAATAGACACAAAGCACTTAGAACAGTGCCTGGCACACAGTAAGTACCCAGAGCTTGTTTGCTATTGCTGTGTCATAGCCTCAGCAACAAAAATGGATTGATAATGCAATCAAAGGAGGGATGAAAATGTTAAGAAAAATCCCATAATTCAGAGTAAGGCATAATCATAAAAAGTGAACAGGATGCTGATATGCCTGTAGAACACGCTGGGACCAGCAGTTCTGAAATGCATGACTTTGCACAAGCAAAAGAGAAAAGTAAAAATAGAAAGAATAACCCTAAATACCTGAAAGTAGACTTGCGTCACACCTGTGGCCGGTATGGGGTCTCTTATGTCAGCTTGTCCAGTGGTGGCTAGGAGCCTTGGAAGTTTTCATATCTCTCCCCCATGAAATAATCAAGGCATCACTCTGGGAAACGACTGGAGTTTTTTTTCTAGAACAAGCATAAAATAAAGCTTTCCAGTCCAAAACTGATGACTTCCGTCACTGAAGGCAGAGAAGAGACCAGAAACTCAGAGGCATTATTCAAAGTTGCTCACCTTGCAGAAAAAAAAGCCAGGCACAAGTGATTCTATTTCCAGGAAGCTTATAAAGCCAGAGCCATGGTCGGTGACAAGTCAGAACAAGCAGGTTAAGCTATTGGCAAAATTAGCTGATCTTTTATCAAATAACTCTATTGGGGATCCAAGAAATCAATGGTCAACAATGTGGAGGATCAGGAGTTGCCACCTGTGTGGGCTTTACAGATGGACAAACCTGCTGGTGGACACGGCATGTCCGACTTTGTCACATGTACAGGACCATGGGGCAGACACACCTCCCTTCCTTCTCTTAACAGACCACTGACTGCATTGGATGAGGCAGTATGCCCTACTCTAAGCCAGTCTTGAGAATTTTATTCCCCATTTTCCCAGCCTCCCGTGTAGCTAGGGGTAGTCATGTGACCCAGTTCTGACCAATGAGATCTAAGCAGAATGCAGCAGGGGGATTTCTAAGAAAGTTTTTTTTTTTCTTTTTAAAGAGGTCAGACACAACTGGCAAGCCCCACCTTTCCTCCACCTTCTCCCTGACAGGAATGTTGGCATAACACTAGAGCCAACTGCGGCAGCCATCTTGACCTACGGTGAAGCTTCTTGTCATGTGAGGAAAACAACCCCCGGAAGCAGACACATACCCGTTCCTCTGTCCCCAAACCTCCAGCCTCTCCTCATCCATCTTCACCCAAGTGTCTATGACCTTGTTTCCTATTTCACTGAGGAAGCAGAAGCAATCAGAAGAGGCTTCCACCTACACCCTCTTTCCCCATTCTAAGGTGGCACTATCCCTGCCTCTCACCAAGGCCAAGACTCCACTGTGCCCTGCACCCCGTCCCCTCCCACCTTCCCCAGGATGCTTCTCCAGCATTTCCCCTCTCTCTTTCTTTCATCATCACTTTTCCCTCCTCAGGACCATTCTCATCAGCACACACACGCACTGCTATTGCTCCATCTTAAAAAAGCCTATCTTACCACAGCTACCAAGGCCTCCACCAGACTGAGTCCAGTACAACTAGATGGTGCCTGGCTACCGCCACTGACTGCTCTGACCTGGATCACAACAGAGGGTTCTGGACAGAGCTGGAGAAGAATGTAGAACAAAATTCCAACACACACAAAAAGACCAGATTTACTGGCCTGACAGAGACTGGAGAAACCCCGAGACTACGGCCCCCGGACACCCTTTTAGCCCAGTGGTGAAGTTACTCCCGAGGTTCACCATTCAGCCAGAGATTGGACAGCCCCATAAAACAAAACTGGACTAATGAGACACAGCAGTCCAGGGACAAGGACTAGAAGGTAGGAGGGGACAGGAAAGCTGGTGATAGGGAACCCAAGGTTGAGAAGGGACAGTGTTGACATGT
>NW_004443963.1:15810119-15879309 GCF_000243295.1 Trichechus manatus latirostris
TTTTCACCAAAAAAGAAAAAATGTCCTCCAAGTTCGAGAAAGGAGAGTGTTGACATTTTGTGGGTTTGTTAATCAATGTCATAAAACAATATGCGCACTGACTATGTAATGAGAAACTATTTGTTCTGTAAACCTTCAGCTAAAGCACAACAAAAAAAATTTTTTTTAAAAGCCTGTCTTCACGTGTGCACCAATGTTCATTGCAGTGCTATTCACAATAGTCAAAAGATAGATGCAGCCTAAATGGCCCTTGACAGATGAATGGATAAACAAAATGTGGAAATGTGGTCTATCCATACAGTGGAATATTACTCAGCTATAAAAAGAACTGAAGTCCTGACGCATGCCACAGCATGGAGGAGCTCGGGAAACATCATGCTGAGCGAAAGCAGTCAATCGCAAAAGGTCAAATACTGTATGAGTTCACTTATATGAAATAAGCAAATATACAGAAACTAAAAATTGTTAGTGGTTACCAGGGGAGGGAAAAAGGGGGAGCTTATACTTAGGGAGCATTGAGTTTATGTTAAAGACGGTGGAATGATTTGGAAAAGGATGGCGAGAATGGGTGCGCAACTTGAAGAATGTAATCAATGTCACTGAATTACACACATAGAAATTGTTGGACTGGTGTCTGTTTTGTATATTTTCACCACCATAAAAACAAAGCCTGTCTAGACTTCACATCCCCATTTCTCTCCTTCCCTTTATAGAAAGAAAGAAATTCCCAAATTGCTGTCTCCATTGGCTCTCCCCAGTTCCTTTCCATCAGATCTCTCCACAGTCTTTGCCACACCACTCCACTGATATGACCCTTGTCAAGGTCACCTGTGACTCCAAGCGTCCGGACTGTCATCCCATCCCTGACTTGCCTCATTAGCCACAGTAGACATAACTGACCACCGCCTCCTCTTTGGAACACTTTTCTCTTGGCTTCTAGGACACGATGCTCTCCTCCCACTTGAACTTAAGCTTCGTGAGAGACAGGATGTTTGTTGTTTTGTTTGCAGCTCAATCCTCACCACCCAAAACAGTGCTCAGCAACAGTGGGAACTCAAAGAATTCAATGAATTAATGAAAAGACTGCTAGCTGTCCCCCCATTACCCACACTCCCTTTCTTCTACAGTAATAGAAATTCTAGCTGAGTCAAATTGATTACCATTGAATCGATTCCAACTCATGGCGACCCCATGTGGGTCAGAGTAGAAATGAGTTCCAGAGGGTTTTCAATGGCTGATTTTTCAGAAGTAGATCACCAGGACTTTCTTTCAAGGCATCTCTGGGTGAACTCTAACCTCTAACCTTTTGGTTAGCAGCTGAGTGCATTAACCATTTGCACCACCCAGGGTATACAGCTGCCCAGATAAAGACTACATTTCCCAACTTACCTTGCAGATAGGGTGCGGATAGAATCCATGTGACTGGATTCTGTCCAATGAAATGAGGTGTGCAATTTCCTGTGCTGCCCCTCAAAAGGAAAGGTGCATACATCCCCTTTGATTTTCTGCCATTCCCATTGACTGGAATGCAGATGCAATGGCAGGAGCTGGAGCAGCCATATTAAGCCAGGCTGTGGAGCCACCAGCAGGTTGAGAAAGGGAGGTAATAAAACAAAAAGTGGCAACCTCTCAGCACTAGTCACATTATGCTCAGACTATTACATGAGAGAGAAATAAAATCCCACCTACTTAAATCACTGTTGTTTTCGCTTTTGTTACAGCAGACAGGTCTCTATTCTCACTGATGCACCTTTAGTCATTAAAGCAATTGTAGATGGATTTCCCATCACTTGCAGCCTGACCCATGCCTGTATGAGGGTTTACTTGGGTCCTGTTCATCCCTCAACACTGATGCTACTGGGGAGGACAGTTTTTGGTTAAGCTGTGGATTACCTTCTGAGCCATGACGTAGACTGGAAAAGGGATATGGGGACCAGAATCAACAACAGGTCTGACAGCAAAGAAGGCCGAGGCTCCGTGGATAGAGGCACTTGCTCCAGAGTGTCAGCACTTGGGGTTCATTCGCAGTGAGCAGCTGGAGGGCAACAATGCGCCTCCCAGTCTTCTTTCAGCAACGAGAAAGTGGAGACAATTACAAGTGCAATCAAACCAAGGCCATTGAGTGGACGTCTTTTTAGCCAGCAGTCAGAAGAGATGAGCAGAACATAAATCTGCTCTTCCATCTTGAGCAACTCTGGCTGTCGAATAAAGATGAGCACTGAAGTCTTTGAAACTAGGGCCAAGATTAAACGCCTTTCTCTATGACATGATAATGTCAGTGAAAACCATTTCTGGGAGTCTCAAAGACTGGGCTTGTCCATACGGGTAGCAACTTGAATAAACTGACTCGATTGCCTTGGGGCAAAAATACAATTTTCACATTTTGTATGAAGCTACCAGGATGGCATGAGACCAAAGCGTGGGGCAAACTTCTTGATCTCTGAGAGGCTGACTCTGTCGCAGCACTTGATGATTTTCTCCGCTGCTCAGGGAACAAAATCGATGACACAGCAATGAGCATATTAAAAGCCACCTCCAAACGCTCCTGCCAACAAGAAGGAATCCTCCCCAGTGTGAAACGCAACCAAAGCAGGGTCTGGGGCCTGCTTGTCTTGTCGCGTAGGCTGAAACAAGCGACTTTCTAGCTCTCCAGGTGCTGGTGCGGCTTCTCCTCTTTCTGACAGGCACTAGAAGGAGGCTTCCGTGAGAAATTGCTTGTTCATCATCTCTGGGGCTGTGTCCAGTCTCCAAAGCCCAGAACCGCCTGATCACCAGCAAGCCTTTGCCACCCTTCCCAACAATCTGCAGCCAAGTGACAGGTTGTCTGATTTGATGAAATGAAGAGTAAAAGAAGAGAAGTTGCCTGGATGTGAACCAGATCTGCTGTTCAGCTATTCTTCAAACTAGACAGGGAGACCCTGGCTCAAACGTTCACTCAGCAAGTCATAACTGAGGGCCTACTAAGTGCCAAACACCGGTGGCACAAACAGTTACCACTCAACTACTAGCCAAAAGGTTGGCAGTTCAAACCCCCCTAGAGATGCCTCGGAAGATAGGCCGGGTGTTCTACTTCCAAAAGGTCGTAGCCTTGAAAACTCTATGGAGCAGTTCTACTTTGCACACACAGGGTCACTATGAGTCAGAAGCAACTCAACAGCAACTAACAACAATGACAACAACACTATGTTCCAGGAACACACGGGCCTGGAGGCACAATGGTGAACAGAAAGAAAAAATTTTTTTAAGTGACAGAAAGATGGCAAACAGATCATCCAATGATAGGAAGCCTTTGTTGTTTATTTGTAAACATTATATTTTATTTTTAAAAAATTCCAACTCGTGTGTCAGAGAACTGTGATCCATGTTTCATTTAGATTTTTTTTAATTATGACAAATCTTTTCTTTTTCTTTTAGCCAAGATTGGTGGTTCAAATGGGCCGTTATGTAGTGCAAGGGTGTCACAAGTTTCAGCAATGCTGCTCCGGGGTGTTTTCAATTCTAAGGTTCTCAGGCACTGGGATTCTGGGGTCGTTTCCTATCAGGACTAAGCTGTGCGACCCTCCGTTCTGAGGTTCTGTGAGACGGGGTTGGGGTGCACTTCTGGGCCGCCATGGTGGACGTGGGCTCAGTCAGCCATGTCTTCCACAAACTGCTTCCGAGGAAGGCCAGCTAGAAGTGGAATGGTTGGGGAGGGGTAAGGTTCCCGTTGAGCAGCAGGGCTGGGGCTGTGGGAATGGAGAGGAAGAGGCATAGGGCAGATGGAGGAGGAGAGAGTAAGGCCAGGGAACCCACTAAGAAGAAACCAGAGTCCTAGGATCCCCTCCCCACCCCACCACCCCCATGGCTGGGGGCTGACTGCGGCTGGCACAACATTTAGGAAGGGTTAAGAGTTGAGAGAAAATTATTCATTCACTCAACAAACATCCGCTGAGCACCAACCCCGACCCCAGCTGGGAGCTGGGCCTACAGAGCTGGGAAAACCCAGCCCTCCCTGTTCCACCATTCCTGTGTGTCTCTGCTTCCACCAAGTCTAACCAGCCTGCCCAAGTTCCCCCCAAACCACCTACTCCCACACTATAATAGCCACCATTCATAAGTGGTTCGCCCCCTGCTGGCCTGTTCTAAGCACTTACATGGACTGACATGTAATCTTCATCACAAGCCCTTGAGGAAGGTAATCTTAAACCAGACCAGTTGCCATTGAGTGGGCTCCAACTCGTGACGACCATGTATGTCAGACTGTACTCCACAGGGTTTTCAATGGCTGATTTTTTGGAAGTAGATCGCCAGGTCTTTTTTCTGAGGCACCTCTAGATGGACTTGAACTTCCAACCTTTTGCTTAGAGGCCAAGCATGTTAACTGTTTGCACCACCCAGGGACTCCAACGTACTCTTAGGACTTCCATTTTACACGTGAGGAGGTAACTGAGGCTCAGAGAGGCTGAGTAGCTCGCCCAGGGTCACACAGCTGAGAAGTGGCAGAACCCACGCTCATCCCAAACTGCCTCTCCAAATGTAAGAGCTTCTTCTGAAGATACAGAAGGTGAGACCAATGAGAGGTTGACATTGCACATGCCATAGGACCTGAGGTTTTCCAAATTTCCCTCTCAGAGGCTAGGCTGCAACCAGGGATTTCTCCCTCTTGCCCCCTCCCCCTCCCCAGTGTCCCTGAGTCCCGCTTCCTTCCCCCCAGTTCTCCTCAGTGCCCACCCCACCCCAAGCCCTCTGCAGTGGCAAATTCTCCTCCTTCTGTAAAGCAGTGACAGACACACCCACCCCACCATGGCGGCCTCCACAGAACAACCAGCCCTCTGGTAGCAGCCCCCCTTCCCTAGAGCAGGCAGGGCTGCTGAGAGCAAACATTTTTTTTTCCCCTTTGTCACATACAGTAATAGACTCTTGAAAAATCACATACTCAGAGGCTCACAGTAGAATCTTATCATCTGAGACTCTCCATCATAGAATCTTAGAACCACCGACTAATAGAATTTCGGAGGCAGTGAATCGAGAATTCCGGGACACGACAATCTCTCCATCACCAGCGTGGTGATGGCTGTTGTCACAGCGCAGCCCAGGCCTGCTGTCTGACACAGGATAGGCCGGGAGAGTGAAGGGGCCGGGGGAGGTGAGGAAGACTTTGGGGTCCAGAGGGCAGGGTGGGGCAGAGGAGTGAGGCTTAGCCTGTTGTCAAGCTAGAGGAAGCAGTTGATGGGTGAGGACTGGCTCTGTTACTGATGGTTTTTAATTATGTAAATCAGTCCAAGGCCCACGCCTGACACCGGCTTGGCATCCATCAGCTGGCAGCAGAATTAATCAATAAATAACCAGCTGGATGTGGCTTGGGTATGAGCACCCAGTCACATTCCCCCTACCCCAGAGGGTCTTCCCAAGCTGGGCAGGGGTGGAGGGATTATATAAAAGCAGCAGCTCACAGCTGTCAGTGCAGGACACATGCACACATGCACACATGCACACACACGTACACACACAGTGAATGTTCTCCCACATGCACACGCATGCACATACATGTACACACCACAGCCATGCACCCGTGCCCAGGCGGTGGAGCTAGGTGTCGCGCACTTCCCGCTCCCCAGGCGGCCATGTCCCCGCGCCGCTGTGCTCCTTCTGCTCTCTTGAGTCACCCACATAAATCAGCCACCTCATCTGGCCTTAGCTGCTCCTTGATCACTTTGCAGCATGGAGGGGGAGGTTTGGGGTTTTTACCACCCCGAGCCCTGGTGGCGCAATGTTTAAAGTGCTCAGCTGCTAACCAAAAGGTCAGCAGTTCAAATCCACTAGCCGATCCGCAGGAGAAAGATGGGGCAGTCAGCTTCTGTAAAGATTTACAGCCTTGGAAACCCTATGGGGCAATTCTATTCTGTCCTATAGGATCACTCTGAGTTGAAATCTACTCGACGGCAACAGGTTTTGGTTTGGTAATGGAGGAGGGTGCTGGCAGGGAGAATTGTAAAATTAATGAAGAGGCTTCTTCGTCCCTCTCTTTTCTCTCTCTCTGTCTCCGGCTGTCTGCTGGTCTTATTTCTCTCTATGTCTCTGCTTGGGGATCACTAAATACCAAATGAGAAAATGAACCAAGATATGAACGGATTTCTGAAACATCTAGGGCTGTAGGTCTCTATTTTTGGGTTTGTCCATCTGACCGTGCAGCTGGGGTCGGCTCTCAGCATCCACCTCCTTCAACTTCAGCTGAGGAGTTTCCCAGCAGACCCCGGGTGGCAGGGAAAGGAAGCTGTAAGATGCCCTGTAGAGCTGAGCAGATCTCACAGGCCCTTGAAGGGGGGCCCTAGAAGGACCTTGAGAGGCAGGCCCCACTTCTCTGCCTGAGGGGCTTCCAACTTTCAGCGCAGTTGAGGTGCCCAGCACTGGAAATTCGAAGAAGTACAGTGCAGTGGTCAGCGGTTCGGCCTCGAGAACCAGCCTCCCCTGTTCCAAATCCAGGCTCTGCCACTTTGCAGCTGTGTGACCCCAGGCAAGCTGCTTCAGCTCTCTGTGCCTCCATTTCCTCGTGTGCACCATGTGTAACGTGGGGTGAGTAACAGTACCTGCATCCTAAGTGAGCGGATACACACGCTTCAGAAGAGCCATAGATGAGAAGATTAAATGTTCTAAAAATTAGCAATTGTCCCATAATTTAAGGCACGTGTTCTCAGAGCCTAATGTGCAAGAATCTCCTGGAAGGTTTTGTTAAAACTCAGATTACTGGCCCCACCACCAGCATTTCTGCCTCAGTAGGTCTGGGGAGATTTGCATTTGTAACAAGTTCCCAGCTAATGCTGGGGTTGCTGGGGGAAGGGACACACTCTGAGAACCCACTAAAGCCCATCTCAGCGACTGCTGATCCAGCTTGGCTTCCCCACCCCACCCTGTAAGTTGGGAACTGAGGCCCAGATTGGTGAGTGACCCCGGCTCAGGCCTCACCCTTCACGGCCAGTGCCCTGCCCAGTGGACCTCAGAGGAGGAGGGGCTCATAGGGGTAGGGGAAGGGGAGAGTCCTGGAGGTACAGATGGCTCCATCACGCTACCCCCACCCTGAACTGGTCCAAGAGCAAAGGCAGAATTTGCCTTCCCTGCCCAAGGTAATCTTTTAATCTCTTTGGCTTTAATCTTGCAGCCCAGCATAAACCCAAATCTGCACAGGGGAAGGAAGGGGGTGGCGGACATTGATCCACATCCCGGGGAGGTGAGTAATCTAGGCTTTAGCCTCTCACTTTGCCACAGATCTCCCACCCAGTCTCGGTCTTCTCACCCCGCTGCTCCTGGGAGCACTGACATGAAAGCCAGATTTCACAGAGGGTGGGGAGGCAGAGAGCAGCCAGATGGGTGGGCCATGTGTTAAAAAGATGTCACGTTGATAGGCAAAGCTTTCTCATACAGAACACAAAAAGCATTAACCATAAAAGAAAAAAGATCATTAAAATTGAAAATTTATGTTTAGTAAAAAAAAAATCATTAAGAGGAAAAAAAGACAACCCATAGACACAGAAAAGATATTTTAATGCATATATACAACAAAGGATTAGTATCCAGCATATATAAAGAATTCCTACAAATCAATAAGAAAAAGACAACTCAATTTTTTAAATGGGCAAAAGATTTGAACAGGTGTTTCACAAAAGAGAGTATCAAAATGGCCAATATGCACATGATAAAGCACTCCGTATTAGTAACCATCAGAGATATGCAAATTAAAACCACACGATAAACTACCACTCACACCCACCAGAAAAGCCAAAATTAAAGGCTAAAAATATCTAATGCTGGAAAAATCAGGACCAGCTCTCCTACACAGCTAGTGGGAGTGTCAATTGGTTTAACTACTTTAAAGAACTCTTTAGAAGTGTCTTATCAAGTTGAACACACTTATTCTATAACCCAGCCATTCCACTCTAGGTATTTACCCAAAAGAAAGAAAAGCTATGTTCACACACAGTCTTGAACATGAATGCTCATTGCAGCTTTACTCATTAAAACCTCAAATTTGAAACAACCCAAATGTCCATTAGTGGATGGATGAACAAATAATTTGTGGCTGCCTTTGGGAGAAGGTGGGGACATAGGGAGCCTTCTGGGATGCTGGGAATGTTCAATAAACGTGCAAAATTCACACTTCCTTCTGGAACATATGCTTGGCAGCTGGGAGGTGCTTGGCTGCCTTGGACCCCTTTTCCTTCTCTCACTCTAGTCTCTCCATAGTTATCCATGAGAACACCCTACCCCGAGGCTGAAACTGCTACAGGATACTAACGAAAAAATAAAACTCCAAAATACAAATGTCAGTGCTAGCAAGCAGCTAAAGGGCCTGGGTTCTAGTGCTCTCCTGCTAGGACTCCTTCCCCTCCCCCTACCTGCCTGTTTGGTCTTAAACAGTCACATCATCTGGAAAAATAGATGGGCTTCACCTTAGGGTGCACAGAACTCTACAGTTTCCCAAGTTGTTATTCTACTGTACACTGTGGCAGAGACCGCCATTGTTATTGTTGTTGTTAGATGTCTTCAAGTCAACTCCAATTCATAGCAACCTTATATATAACGGAACAAAACTTTGCCTGGTCCTGGGCCAGCTTCACAATCATTAATATGTTTGAGCCCTTTGTTGCAGCTACTGTGTCAATCCAAGTGACTGGGTGCCCTTATAATATCTTGTCTCCTCATTTACCTTAGTAACAAAACAGTGGCAATGTGCCCAGCTAAAAGATTTCATTTCCCAGCCTCTCTTGCAGCTATGGGTGGCCAGTGAGTCATGAATGTAAGCTGTTAGGTGGGACAAAGGGGGACAGTCAGTTGGTCTGTGCTTCTTCCTCCCCTGAAAGTAGACATGATAATGGAGCTCCAGCAGTCATTTTGGATCATGAGGTGACCTCGAGAATGGAAGTCACATGCTAAGGTTAGTAGGACCAAAAGAGAGAAGGAACCTGGGTCCTTGATGGCACCATGGAGCCCCTCCGCTACCAGCCCTGGACCCCTACCTTCTGACATTCTTTATATGAGAGAGAAATAAGTCTCAATCTGGTTTAAACACTGTAATCTCCAGTCTCTGTTATCAGCAATGGGAAGAAATTCCTAAATGAGACACAAAAGCTCTGTGAGGTTGCTATTATTGTGCAACACCTAACCCTTGCACCCCCATCTTACAGATTAGAAAACTGAGACTCTGAGAGAAGAAGCAACTTTTGAAGGTCACACAGCCAGTAGATAGAGTTACCATGACATTAGGGTGGCCAACTCATCCCAGTTTGCCCAGGAGTACCCAGGTTTTAACATGGGAAGTCCTGCTTCCCTGAATCCCCTTAGTTCTGGGCAAACCTGGATGGTTGGTCATTCTGCATGACACTCCCACTCCGGCTTCTCCCCTCCTGGTCGACAAGTACGTCTGGATCCTAGTCCACAAAGTCTAGTCCTAGATGATGATTTTTCCTTCTCAGTTTCCACTTTGCTTCTTGTCAATTCCCTCCCTCCACCTTGTCCATTTCAAGGGTCTCCACCTCTAGCAGAGTTCCTTCTGGACCCTGTCAGTTCCTCTCCCCGACCCTAGGAGAGGTCACCTTGCAGAATCCTTCACAGGGTGGGCTCCAGCCCCCAGCCTCCCTGCCTCCGTTCCAGATATCCATCGTTCGCAAAAGACCCACATTCAAATCCCAGCCCCAGACACTGAGAATCAGCCTCCACCAGACCTGGAGCAGGCCCCGCGACCACAACGTCAGTGGCGCTTCCTGCAGATTGCTGTGGCTCGTGCTGTTGAAACAAATGCTATTGAGACAGCTACGCGCTGGCCTGAACAGCATGGCCTGTTGTAGAGATAAAGCGGAAGCTGGAGAATATTTACAAGCCACAAACAAACAAAATGAGCATTAGCTGCTTAGGGGAAAAGTCTCATTTAAACAAACGACGTAGTGCATCGGGCAAATCTGCCGCACAAGACCTCCTTAAAGTCCTAAAAACCAAAAATGTCATTTCAATGACTAAGGTGTGCCTGACCCAAGCCATGGTCTTTTCAGTGGCTTGGGTCAAAGCTAGACAACGAGAAAAGAATACAGAAGAAGAATTGATGCATTTGAATTGGGGTGTCGGCAAAGAATATTGAATATACCATGGACTGCCAGATCAACAAACAAATCAGTCTTAGCAGAAATAGAACCGGAATGCTCCTTAGAAGCCAGGATGGAGAGACTTCGTCTTGCTTACTTTGGACACGTCATCGGGAAAGACCAATGGCTAGAAAAGAACATCGTGTTTGGTAGAGGGTCAGCGAAAACTAGAGAAACCCTCCATGAGAAGGACTGACACAATAGCCTCACCAATGAGCTCAAACATATCAAAGATCATAGAGATGGTGCAGGACTGGGCACCATTTTGTTCTGTTTATACATAAGATCATCATGAGCCAGAGCCGACTTGATGGCAACTAACAACCACCTCTGTGTTTGCCGTACAAAATTGTATAGTTGGCAAGGATCTCTCTGGTGAGGCTAACGTGTGGTTGTCCTGTGTGAGAGGGCACTGTTAAATCCACAATGTGGACCACGCTGCAAGGCTTGTCCTACAACGAGTGGCACAAGGCTGGGCACACAGCGACGTGTCAGACAACCTGGGTTCAAAGCACAGATCCCTGAGCTGTGCAATCTCAGGGCAAATTACTTACCCTCTTTGTGCCTTAGTTTCTTCTTCTGTTAAATGGGAACCACAGGGTGGTTCTGAAGATTACAGGAACTGATCTGGGAAGAGCTTGGAGCAGGGCCTGACATATCCAATCAGATGCTGTCTAATCGATTCCGGTTCGTGCAGACCCCATGTTTGCAGAGTGGAACTGCTCCATAGGGTTTCCATGGCGGTGACCTTTCGGAAGCATATTGCCAGGTCTTTCTTCCAAGGTGCCTCTGGGTGGATTTGAACTTCCAACCTGTTAATTAGTAGTCCAGTGCTTAACCATTTGCACCAGCCAAGGACTCCTGCCTGGCACATAGGAGGTGCTATTAAGTATCGGCAACCGTTGTGAAGTTCATAGTGAGAACTTTATTTCCTTACTGTAGGTTCGTTATAAAACCAAAAAACCAAAGCTGTCGCTGTCAAGTGGATTCCAACTCATGGTGACCCTGTGGGACAGAGTAGAACTGCCCCATAGGGTTTCCAAGGAGCAGCTGGTGGGTTCTAACTGCTGACCTTTTGGTTAGCAGCCAAGCTCTTAACTCTGTGAGTCACCAGGGCTCCATGTTCACTATAGGAACCTGAATTCACTTACCAGGTTTGCAACATTTCATCCCCTGACTTCACACTCAGGCACTTATTATAATTAACCCTGCATAGCCTCTCCTGGTGCCAGGGAGAGCAACCCAAAGCTTTTCCTCTTGCTTAGGTCTGTGCAAGTAAAACGAAGTGGTGATTATAAGCCATTCATTTGTCAAGCGCAAGGTCAAGAGTCTCAATTTTTCCATGTCACGAAGGCAGCTTCCGAAAGCTCCCTGCATCCCCAGCTGTCTCCCCTCCGACACAGCCTAAATTCCACCATCACAGTCCAAGAACCCCTAGGAGGAGAAGCAATTTAGAAGCACAGCATCTTGGAGTAAGTGCACATAACCAGGTCAGCCAGGGGGAGTGAATCATGGCAAGAAGGGGAGGTAAAGCTACGGGGGAATGTTTGGACCCTCTCAGGGTGGCTGAGGATTCTGCAGCCACCGAAGGCTGTAAGCTCAGCCTCGTCCACTCATCTCCACATCCACACACGTGCACTGGTAATCGCTTTACCCCAGCAGCAGGGGCTTAAACCACAATCTAGGCTAGCCCCGCCTCTGCCCCCAGCCACAATAGCCACCTCTGTCCCGAGGCGGGGCTCCAAGGCTCAGCAAGGAAACCCAGCAGAGCCAGCAGCTACCAGTGGTAATACACAACCCACACACACTCATACAGAGCCAGAGACAACACACACAGACACCCAGATACACACTGAACCGTCCTCCTAAAGGCAGACAAATCCAGACAGATGTACACAGGCTCGTCCTGTCTCTGAGAAAGCCACAAATGTGCACTACCTCGACACAGAGACACACGCAGAGAGAAATGCTCACACACAGACCTCCTTCCCTGGTGGTCTCTGTGCCCCCATCCCTGACCCCATACGCCCATCCCTGTCCCCAGAAGTTCTCAGCTCCCCTCCTCCATGGGAGCCCCATGTCTGCTCCCCAGTCAGCATTCCCATCCCTCCCCAACCCTTTCCCCAAGTCCTCCGTCTGCCCACTGAGCTTCCTCCATCCCACCCTCCTGGGAACTGTGAGAGCCCCAGCACAAGGACGACGTGTCTGCCATTTTTCTGGGGTCCCCCAACCCCTATCACAGGGGCTACGTTCAGTAGGTGCTCAGCCACAGCCCCCCC
Source organism: Trichechus manatus latirostris (assembly GCF_000243295.1). Lineage (NCBI taxonomy): Eukaryota > Metazoa > Chordata > Mammalia > Sirenia > Trichechidae > Trichechus > Trichechus manatus. The sequence goes on from NW_004443963.1 coordinate 15,822,508, forward strand.
CCCACTTGCCTGGGGCTCACCCCTCCACTCCCCTCCTTCGCGGAGCTGGCAGCTCTTCTCATTTTATGAGGGCGTGAAAACACGGATTGGAGCAATTAGGGAAAAGTCACTGGAGGGCAAGACAGGGGCCACCAGAGCACCTCATCACACCACACCAGCAAGGTGCGCTCACGCAGACTGTCCTAGATTACAAATGCACACAGATGTCAGAGCGGGGTGGCAGGGGGCAAGTTCCATTTCAGATTCTTTGTTTTTTTGTTTAAACTTGATTTTCACTGCTTACAGCACGCCTTCTCATCCATGTTCCCAAGGGAGGCAGGCCGAGCAGGAAGGATTCCAGTCCCATTTTGTAGAAGGCAAAACTAAGGCCCAGGGGGCTGGGGAAGGACAGGTGCAGAAGGCTCCCACAGTCTACCTGGGCTGGACTTGCTGGTTGGGGTGGGGATCAGGGGGCTCTAATCCCCAGGAGAGGCCTCTACTGGCCTGCTCTCCTGTTCTCTGCCCCTCTCCTCTCCTTAGAAAGAATCAGCCAAGGTTGGAGGTGGAAGGCAGGTTTGGGATTAGGCCCTAGAAGCACTGTCCGGTGCTCACAATGGACTCAGCATTGACATGTGGGGGTGACGCTGCCCTTCACCAAATGACAGGATTATTTAACTGATGGCTGCTTCCCCAGCTAGTCATGGCGTATTGGGCCTGGTAAAGGGATGTGCTATGTGCTTTTCTTTCACTGGTGAGGGTTTTTTTCTCAGAATCTGAGGACAAGGGGCCCACTCTCATGCCCCCTCATCCTGTATTCACCCCCTAAGCCTGGATGATCTATGCAGCCGTCCCCCAGGGGTCCTACCCTTCCAGCCAGGCCCACCTTGCCCTGGTCCTGGCTTCAGCAAGAAGTCAGCAGTGAGGCAGGAGTGCTCCCTGCTGCTGATGGCCCGCACTGCCCCCTGGGACTCCACCTGGGTGCCCAGGTGGCAGCACCCACACACACAACTCTGGCACAGCTTGACTGGGCAAGGGGAAGGGGGTGCATCCGTGGAAGGAGCACAAAACCCTGAGAAGGAGTGTCAGCAAAGCCTGAAGAAGTCGGGGCTGGCTCCATTACTGTTTCAGCAGCAGGGAGTGTGGGAGGCTCCTGGGCAGCATGTGGACATTGGCATGGCCAAGAAGGAGAGCAGGAGAGGATGATCAGCATCGAGCAAGGCCCATCAGAGGAGCTCAGGAAATGCGAGATGCATGAATGAAGGAACGAGTGAAAGAATGAATGCATGCCTGAATTCACTCCTAACAGGTGGTGTGACTGTCACTAGCAATATACACAGTAATTTTTAGATAATGCAGTGATAAACTTGTTTAAGAGTTATGTATTTATTTGGATGAGTATTATATATAATCTAATCTATCTGGCCTATCAAATCCATCATATAAAATTTCTTTTTAAAACAAACGTCTTCAGATAAAAAAGAGAGTCAAGGTAAAGAAAAAAATTAGGTAAATAACATGCGGGTGTCCTCAGCACCTAGCTTAGGCACAGAGAAGGTGTTCAGTAAATGCAAGTAGAATGAATAAATAAGTGAAGGGTGACCAGGAAGTTATGGATGATCTTTATAGAGCAGCAGGTCTCCAACTTGACAACACTTGGAATTATCTGGCGAATTTTTTAAAATATCTCTGGGCAGGTCCATGTCGCTGGCTCTCAGGTGGCTGAAGAGAAAGTTGACGTGTCCTGGGCAGCCCCTGGAGGAGGGGGAAGTCATAGGCACCCAATTTGGGTGCCATCTAAGGAGACGCCTGGTGTCTCAGCCTCCTAGGGTTACCTTAACAAAATACCATAAAGAGGTGGCTTTAAAGAACAGAAACTTAATGTCTCACAGTTCTGGAGGCTGCAAGTCCAAACTCAAGGTGTCGGCAGGGCTATGCTCTCTCTCCGTGGTCTCTAGCGGAAAAGCCTTCCTTGTCTCTTTCAGCTTCTGTAGCCCCAGGCATTTCTTGACATTCCTTGGCTTGAAGACAGATCTTCATGTGCTGTCTAGCCGGTGTGTGACTCTCTTTTTGTGTCTGTTCTTCTCTTTAATAAAATGCCACTCAGAAGAGATTAGGACCCATCCAACTCCAGTATGACCTCATTGAATTTTAACGGATGGATGGATGGATGGAAGGATGGATAGATGGATGGATGGACGGGCGGACGGACGGACCGACGGACAGACAGACAGATAGATACAGATAGCTGCTGTCAGGGTGACTCCAACTCATGGAGACCTTATGTACAACAGAATGAAACATTACCCGGTCCTGTGTCATCCTCAAGCTCGCAACACGTTTGAGTCCATTGTTGTAGCTAGCGCGCCAATACATCTCACCGAGGGTCTCTCACGTCCCTGTTGGCCCTCTGCTTCACCAAACATGACATCCTCCTCTAGCTATTGATTCCTCCTGATGACATGTCCAAAGCAATTGAGTTAGACAATGTTCTGTGGTGATCCATAAGGTTTTCATTGGCTAATTTTCAGAAGTAGATTGCTAGGTCTTTCTTCCTAGTCTGTCTTAGTCTGGAAGCTCCACTGAAATCTGTCCACCGTGGGTGACCCTGCTGGTATTTGAAATATTGCTGGCATAGTTTCCAGCATCACAGTAACACGCAAGACACCACAGTATGACGAACTGACGGATGGTGGAACTTAACCGATAACAAAAGAAAAACCCTATTTCCAAACAACGTCACATTCACAGGTACAAGGATCAGGACCAAAACAACTTTTAGGGGGACATAGTTCAATTCATAACACCTGGCTTCACTGCCTTTTGAGATAGTGAAACTCCTGTCATTGGAGAAGGCAGGTAATGCTTGAGTGATCAGGGATTCCTAGGCTGGATGAAAGGAGGGCCTGGATGAACTCTAAAGTATTAGGCAAGGCAAGAGAAGCAAAGTAATGTTTATGTAAACTAGCTTCTAAATTAACACATGGTATAAAGCGAACGTGTATATAATACGGTTTTAACGTACTGATTAGGTATTTCTCTATTTACTCTGCACATCGTGTTTTATTTGGCACATGCCTTTATTATCAATTAATATAAATATTACTTTCATTGCTGTGCAGAACACATAGAATTTGAGATCCTCCGTTTATTTACAAGTTATTTCTTCGTTTACAAGTTTTCTCTCCTTTAAAAAACAATCACCTTCTTGAAAACTGTGACTGGTTAATTATGGGCATACATTAATATAATGTAGTTAATGTGGTTGTAATCTGCTTATCTACTTTAATTGGTAGAATTATCCTAATGTTTTCATAACAATTTTCAATTACCTGCTAGAGTAGTAGTTAGAGGAATGCAGGGTTTGGTCTGTGCTTTGTTAAAGGGCTGCTGTTTGCTTCTAAGTCCACACAGTATAGAATGTGCTGGCTGAGTTGTTTCATTATCTTGTTAGATGCTATTGATAAAAGAATTTCCAGCCCTGAATTTTCATAGCTGTACCTCTTAGAAAAACAAATTGTATACTGCTTGGAAATATTGGCATACCATACACATTGAAATTGAGTTTGATTTTTTTTTTTATATCTATATCCATTGAATGGTATTCATATAGCAGCTCTTTTTTTTTAGCTTTGAATAGAATTTTTAAACATAAAGCATCAATAGGTTTGTCATAGCACAGGGTCAGAATTAGTTCTGTTGATGTCGAGTTATTCAATATTAATTGTTTTATGAACAAATGCAATTAAGTTGCAAATCCCTTAACAGAGTCCAGTGTTCTGCCAATGCTTTAATCAGTGTTGGGCATTGTCAGATGAGCATCCCCAAGGAAGAGGAAATCTTTGGCACAATGCCGAAAACACATGTGTCTCTTTTAAAGCTGTGCCTTCCTTACTCTACACGGCTAATGGGAATAGAGCTTGGCACAGCCAGTCTCAAGGGCAATGGGACTGTATCTACTTAAATGATAAATATACCTTCTCTTTAATCTGCCAGCCTCACTGCTAGGAATTTATCCTCCAATATCCTCAGACATGTGCGCAGTACCATGTGTACAGGCAATTTGTTACAGCATTGTTTGAATACCACATGGTTGGAAACAACCTGAATATCCATCAGTATAGGACTGGTTAATAAAAACTGTACAACTACTCATTGGCATACTATGTGGCTGTAAAAAAAGAAGGAGGAAGCTCTTTCTATAATGATATAAAACAACCTCTGAAGCATGTGAAGTGGAAAAAAGTAAAATGCAGAATCGTGTACGTTGTTGCTGGGTGTCATTGAGTCGATTGTGATTCATAGTGACCCCATATGACAGTGTAGGGTTTTCTGAGCTGTAATCTTTACCGGAGCAGATCTCCAGGTCATTTCTCCCACAGAGCCGCTGGGGGGATTCAAACTGCCATTGCCTTTTGATTAGCAGTCAAGGGCTTAACTGTTGTGCCAAAAGCAAGAAGAATTTCAAAACAAATCCATAATCTATCTTCCCCCAAGATTCCCCACTGTGTCAGTCTGTTTCCTTCATTGCCCCATCACTCTCTGGAACTCTTGCTTTTTGGTTACCTGTCCATTGTCATCTCCTGGTATCACTCAGGGTAGGCTAAGTGCTGTAACAAACCCTCCAATACCCAGGGGACACAACCCAACACAAGTTCATTTCTTGTTCTTGTAACAGTTCAGTGCAGCTGAACAGACGTCCACATGGAGATTCTGGGACCTAACTCCTCCCATCTGCAGGTTCTTCTCACCTCTTGTTCTCAAAGTCCTGTCCACTCAGCCAGGGATGAGAACAGAGAGGTCATCGTGTGTGGGAGGGTCCGTGGGCCAGACCTGCAAGCGAGGCACATCCATTGGCTAGAACTTGGCCACGTGGCCGCCCTCACAGGGTGTCTGGGAGCTCAGGAAGAAGAGAGGAAGCGCCATCTCTGCCCTACACTCCACTGAAATGCAAGCTCCCCACTGCCAGCCCTTATCTGTCTTCTTCACAGCATTTGGGACCAGCTGGGTAGGTAGGGGACTTTTGGTAAATGCTTGTGTAGTCTACAAGTGAATGAATGGCGCTCAGACGCATGCTGGGCATTGGGCTGAGTGGACGCTTTCCTCACACATGCCCTGTGAGGGGAGAAGTAGGCACTCCTATTTCTCAGATGAGGAAACCAAGGCTCTGCAAGCTAAGTAGCATGCACAAAACCACACAGGTAATCAGGGCCGGCCACGGTCTCAAACCCAGAAAGGCTCAGCCGCTAACACCTATTCTCTCCATTCTCCGACTGCCTTTCCAACAGGCACACTTGCTGACTCGGGGTCTGGTTATCTTCTAGGGTCTCGTCCCTCTCCTTTCTAGCAATCAATGAACCTGTTTGGATAAGCTGTGGGTTCCTTGGGGCAGCAGCTGTATCTCATTCATCCCTACATACCCTTTGGCCACCATCACAGCCCTTGAACACAGTAGGTGCTCAAACCATGTTTGAGGGATTAATTTGTTCACTTTGGCTCAGGCTTCATGCTTTGCTGCTTGCACAGTATGGGGTATTTTATAACTTATAAAAGCAATAGAGGGAATACTTATGATATGGCCCCTGCTGTCTCCAGCAGCAGACCCAGCACCCACTCTGAAACACAGATGAGGGCTGTGTACACAGGCCAAGACCACAGGTGACAACTGGCCCCCATCGGGATTGAGCTATGAACCCCTCCCTGTATACACATACACCTGGCCCCAGCCAGTCCCAGGAAGGAGAGTAGATGATGGCTCTGTGGGCTCTGTCCATGGTGCTGAAACCCACTTTTCCTCATCCCTACCTCATTCTCTAACCCAGCAGCAATTTAGAACCTACTAGAGAGCACTAGGAGCCCTGGCAGTGCAGTGGTTAAGTGATATGGCTGCTAACCAATAGGTTGGCAGTCCAAATCCACCAGCTGCTCTTATGGAGCACTTCTACTCTGTCCTCCAGCGTCCCTATGGGTCAGACTCAACAGCAACGGGTTTTTTGGTTTAGGGAGTGCTGTGAATCAGAATCTACTCGACGGCAACAGGTTTTTTTTTAGGTATGCAGGTAAAAATACAGACTCCATGGCCCTTTCTTTGGAGACTTGGATTCTGAGGGTGAAAAGTGGAGCCCTGGAATATGATTTTACCAGGAACTCTAAGCACCTGTGATTCTGATACAGCCAGCTTGTTGTGTTAATTAGATCATGTCCTAGTGTAGGGTGGGTTCTAAATCTAATCACTTCTGAATTATAAAAACAGCAGATTAGACACAGAGACACACACACACACTATGGCAATGACAGGCCCCATGTGAGAATCGTCTACAAGCCAAGGAACACCCCTGACTACCAAGGAAGGAATCAACACGGCCAAGACCCTACTTTGGATTTTTAGCCTCCAGAACTGTGCAAAAAAAATTTTTGTTCTTGAAAGCCACCCCCTTGTGGTATTTCTGTTACAGCAGCACTAGGGAACTGAGACATCAACCATGTAGGAAGGGGGCTGCACTGCAAGGAGAGCAAAGAGCTGGTGCAGTTGGAGAATGAGGAGGCCAGCGTGCCCAGAGCCAGTGAACAAGGTTGAAGAGCGGGTGAGGGGCTGAGGGGAGGGCGAGGGGCCGCTGAGGAGGCTCCTGCCATAATCCAGGCAAGGCTGAAAGCAGCTCGGACTTGGGTAGTGGAGTGGCGGTGACAGCAAATCCAGCACCTCTTCCAACCCCTTTTAAAGCTGAGAACACTGAGGTCAGAGAGAGGAGGGCGTATTCCTTAATGCACAACTACCCTACACCAGGAGCTTCTGGGCAGCATCGCAAAGCCTCACAGCTTCTACCTGGGAGTCAGTGTGTCCATTTGACAGATGAGACCAGTGATCAGTGAAGTCACCTGCCCAAGGGCACAGAGCCAGAGTAGGGAAGAGCGGAGCCCAGGCCTTGTGGCCTCTCCAACCCTCCAAAGTCATCCCACGCTGAGATGACCACTGTAGAGCCATAACCTGGGCGCTGGCACATAAGAGCCCCACAACCTGGAGCAAAGGTACTACTTCCCCTCTGTGCCTCAGTTGCCTAATCTGTAAAATGGGAGTCATAATAGTACCTACCTCAAATGGGTGAGGATTAAGTGAGCTAATTTGTGTATAGTGCTTAGAACAGTACCAGACACCCAGTATGGGCTTAATAACATATACTTATGTTTCTATTTGTATTGACATATATCTACAGGAGGGCGACGCTGAGAAGCTTCGCCTCCCGCCCCCCAGTGTGGCGCCATCTTACTCGTTGACTCTGCAAGACCTGGCTCACTCACAGCAGGTGCCGATGCATCAATTAATGTGTTGCTGGGTAGAAAGAATGGAGCTGCCATGGGTTAGGGCAAAGGAGGTTCACCCTGATGACCTGCTCACTCTTTGCTGGGGTGGGGAATAGATGGAGGGGCAGAGACCCCTGTGGAATATCTCCAAGCTCCTTCCAATGCCTGTCCCAGGCCAGGGCTCCCACTCCTCAGCCATGCCCTGCCCCCCGCCTTAGCACAGGGGCCCGCTCTCAGCTGCCCAGCTCAAGGGTCAGTGGCTATCCACACCAAAACCAAAACCAAACCCATTTCCATCAAGTCAATTCCAGCTCACAGCAACCCCATGTTTTACAGAGTAGAAGTGCGCTCCTTAGCGTCTTCTTGGGTATAATCTTCACGGAGGGCCTTTCATCCATGGCACTGTTGGGTGGATTCGAACCGCCAACCTTTAGGTCAGCAGCCGATCACTAACTGCTTGTGCCATCCGGGGACCTGTGGCCACCCACACAGCCCTCTGTTTGTCACAGCCACAGCACCCTGGGATGGGCTGGCAGGGCTCACTGGCCCAGCTAAAGGTAAGGAACTGAGGGTAGCTACTTACCCAAAGGCACAGCAAGGCCAAGACAGGGCTGACCCATCTTGCCCCTTCCCTTCCCCAACCCCTGGCTCTGGGGCCCAGGTGGGGTCCCCTCAGCACAGGGCACAGGCAGCTTCATAGCCTCCCATGCAAACACACAAAGGGTTAAACCTCAGCCCCCACCCTCCACTTCCTCCTTCCTAATTCTGATCCTGCTGACTCTGCCCCCACCCCCAGCTATTCTGGGACAATGGAGGCAGCAGATGGCCCAGTCCTGTTCCCTCCACCGACCCTCAGGATCTGAGAACAACCCGAAAATTTGCTGCTCCTCCTAAAAGCAGACCTTCCACACGCGGGTGGGGAGGACGGTGGCCATGAAGCGCCACTCCCTCCCCCACCAGGCTGTGGGCCAGACCGCCCCCACCCGGCTTGCATCCCACAAGCCCAGCTTCAAGTCAGCCCAGAAGGAATGGAGGCTCTGGAAGAGTCCAAACAGCCCTGCTCGACACCCAGCTCGCTGCATGACCACAGCACACGGCTGTCCCTCTCTGGGCTTCAGGCTTCTCCCCGGAAAACAAGGCCTAAAGCTCTGGTGCTCAGTGGGTCCTTGTTTGGACAAGGCTTCTGGTCTAAAGGAGCCTAGGTGACCATTCTGAGCTGCTTGGTCAGACCACCCCTCCCTGCCTTGGCTTAGGATCTCGCCTCTCACCTCCCCCACCCCAGAGCCCTACTGTGACCCCCAAATCCCAACATGACTGGGCACGATGGGGAAAAAAGACCTCCCATCTCTGACCTTCCCCCACTTACGTACCACCATGCCTGAAATTTCACTACAGTCACTTTTATTCACTCACCCAATCTCTGTGGGCCCCAGCACTCTCAGGGCACCTGTGGTATTGAGCACCTACTTTGGCCATCAAATTGCTCCTTTATCTATGCCTGAGGCTGAGTCCCTCAGCTCCGAGTCTCTACTCTGCCTCCCCTGATTCTCTGAGCCCCCCAGCCCAGGCCCTGTGGTCAGAGAAAAGGAGGAATGACTTCCAGCACACCAACACCTCATGGCACACATATACTAACATCATGCCCATGTGTGACACTTGGGCACAAAAGCATACATTTGCTGCACACATGTCCTTATGCACATACATGTGGAAAAGGGTACGCACCACCCACACATCCATGTACACTCTCACACACCCTGACATGCCACAACACACACACACACACACACACACAAATCACAGCCACCGTTCACTGAGCCCTTCCTTTCTCCTCACCAGGCTCTGTGCTGTGCTCTTTACAAACACTGTATCATTTTATCCACATAGCAACCCAGGAGGTAAATATTTTTTTTCTCATCTGTAAAATGGGAAAACAGAGCAGAGAGATCAAGTGGCCTGTCCAGGATCACACAGCCAGAGAGGGTACAGCAGGGTAGTCTAGCTTCGGAGCCTGCATCAACACCACCAACAGTGTCTCACACTCCCTTCCAAGAAAGAGCCACTATGACAGACAGATCAAAGACCCTGACCCAGTCAGGAACATTTTGGCTGCCTGTAACAGAAAACCTGACCAAGAAGAGGCTTAAACAAATAAAAGTTTAATTTTCTTACAGAATCAGAAGCTAGAGGGGACAGCTGTGGATGATTATCTTGGCTTTTCCTTCATGGTGGCAAAGTGACTGCATCAGATCCAGCCATTGTATCCACATTCAAATCAGTAAGATGGGGTATGGAGCGGCAGAAGCTTTCCCAGAAGCCTCTCTATTGACTTTGCTTAGTTCATACTGGCCAGAGCTGGGTCACATGGTAGCCCTTAACAGCAACGGATAGTGAGCAAAAGAATCGTCATGATTGGCTGGGACTCATTATGGTCCATCATCTGGGCCTGGGCATTTTGAGGCTTCCAACAAAATTGGGTTCTGTTAGCCAGGGATGGGGGCGGTAGACAGGGAGTAGGAACAATAGTACTTGCTGCAGATCCTGGATTTTACTTATATTCCACCCACGTTCCCTCAGTGGTTGGAGATTCTGCCAGGGCACCCAGGGCTAGGCGGCCCAAGGTTTGAACCCCAGGGGAATGCCTGAGAGAACAGAGCCTAGGGTTGGTGCCAGGCCCCACCTAGCGACTCATGGCATTCTCTGAGGGGTTAAGGACCCCTGGGCCTCATCCCAGCTCAAACATCCTCCCCACCTTTGTCCAGTTCAGCTGCTCATGGCTGGTGGGACCCCAGCCCCTGGGGCCTCTATGGCCCTCACGTGGACCACCCTGTCCCTGGGCTGCCCAACGCACTTCCCAGAAGCCTGGGATGCCTCTAATACCAGCCACCATTCAAATCCTGGGCCTGCCCACCACCTGGAGACTGTCAGTGACAGCCAACACAGTGCACCTGCCAGGGGCCCCCAGGGCTGCCTTGGGAGGCAGAAGGACAACATTTGCCCAGCAAGTCAGAGTTCATCGAGCCACCAGCTGTGGACACCAGGGTGTATCTGGGAAGAGGAGACAATGGAGGGAGCGAAACCTGTGGAGAGACCAGAAATGAACAAGATGGTCACCCCACTCCTACCCATGCCCCGAAGGCTCCGAGAAGGGAGCATGTCACAGAGATGGTTTAGAGCAGGGTTTCTCCATCTCAGCACTATTGACATTTTGGGCTGAATAATTCTTTGTTGTGAGGGATGTCCTATGCATTGTAGGATGCATCTTTGGCCTCTATCTACTAGATACCAGTGGCACCCCGCCCCCATCCTTCCCATTGTGACAATCAAAAATGTCTCCATACAAGCCATGAAGAGAACTCAGCTGAGGCCAGACCACTTGACCACACGTATCTGAGTCTCCAGTCCCATTAGGCAGGAACTTATGGATTCTAGAATCTTCAGGCTTGGAAGGAATTTAACATTACTTCCTAAACTTCTTGGCGGTACAGCCATGGCTTGCACACCTCCACTGACGGGGCGCTCACCCCATTAAAAGGCGGCTCCTTTTATTTTGGAATTTTGGAACTTTTTTTCTTATATTGAACGGAACTCTGACTCCTTATAATGTCCAACTTGTTCAATTCATCCCTGGCCCCTGGGGCCCTGAAAAGAGTTGTGAACCCTCTACCCCAGGACAGACAACTCCACAGAGCTTCAGAAGCAGGGTCCTGGTCCCCCTGGGGGGTTACACACTTCAGAATAAATCCAAAGTCCAGACAAAGCCTACAAGATCTTGTGGAGGTCACTTGCCACCTCCCCAACCAAACCTGATGCCACTCTCCCCCGCTTTCTCTGCATTCTGGTCACACTGGCTTCCTTTACTGCCTTGAGCGGGCCTTGTTGCCTCCTGCCATAAGGCCTTTGCATAGGCTATTCCTCTGCCTGGAGCTCTCTACCACCTGCCTCTTCTGGTTAACTCCTGCTCCTCCTTCAGGTCTCAGCCCACCTGTCATCTCTGAGACGACCCCTTGACCAGCTTCCATCCCCAGTCTATATCAGGGCTCATTCTTATACCTTCCCATAATGGCCTACACTTCCCCTTCATGGCACGTGTCTGTACCTCTATCTATATCATCTATATCTATATATTCTTTGCTGCTCTCCCTCTATCATGACAATGTATTAAGTCCCTCGTCCCCCGTCACTTGCTCTGGACAAATCTCTGTCTCTCAAGTAGGCCCAAGCTCCCTCCCTCCCCTCCCCCACCACTGCCTTTCTGCCTCCAATGGCAGGATCAGGGCCCCTGTCCTAGCTCCCAGGCCCTCACTGGCAGGGACAGGAATGGGGGTAGAGGGATCACAGGACAATCAGGTCACCCAGAGATGGAACAGTGCCATGGACGGAGGAGCTCCCCATGGTTGGAGGCATGCAAGCTGAAGGCAGCCCATTGCTTGGCAGAGATGCTGAGAAGGTATCAAGCATCAGTTCCAGAGTTGGACTGTTGAGCCCAGAATCCATGTGGTCCCCCTCCAGTCCTCCACACCCCACCACCCCCACCCCCACAAGAAGCACAAGCCACAGTCGGCCAGCAGTGGGGTGATGAGGAGAGGAAACTGGGGGTCACAGGCTATGTTCTAAGACTTCTCTATACTAGCTGAGATGAGCAGCCCCCAATCTTCTTGTGGCCTGATTTGGGCCAGAACTGGAAGGTGGCTGGGTAACATTTAGCCCCCATTCCAACCCCTACCCACCGAGAACTGTCGATGAGTACCAAAAAACAGAGACTGAAAGAGAAAATAAAAATTCCCAGCAGTGTCTGAAGCTCCACCACTAGAGCATCAGTGACGACGTTTCAGTCTTCCGGCAGCTCCTGAAGAATCCAGAGGATCAGGGATGGGAGAGTCCCTCAGATCCATGATGCCCAGCCTCCTTGTGTTACAAATGGGGAAACTGAGGCAATCAAGGGATTGCCCACGGTCACACAGCAAGCCAGTGGCAGAGAGGAACTGAGATCCACTCTCACCACCCCCGGCTCTGCGCTTCCTCCACCCATCTCACCCATCTTTGGGTGCCTGGACTTAGCCCCCACTGCTCCTATCCCAGAGATTCAGCCCCCAGACCCACCTGGAGGGGTCCTCCTCAGGAGAAAAGGGGCCCTGCAGCTTAATGACGTTGAGTTTTCCCTCAAAGACACCATAGCTGAGGGTGACCTGAACAAAGAAAAAGCAAGAAGAGGGTGAGTGTTGGGGGGCTGTCCCATGGAGATCTCCACTAGCCAGAGGATCCCCACTGCCCATTAGGGGGCAGCATTTGGCACAGGCAGAGAAGCACAGAAGACATTCTGAGAGGCACAGAAAGCTGCCCTCTCCTCCAGCCTGCTTCTGTGCCTGAAATTCCACCACTAGCAAGACAGCCTTCACTAAAAGTACACCCACAGGTGCTGTACAGCTTGTGGAGCACTTTCATGCCCCTAATCCCATTTGTTTCCCCAGCAGTTCAGCTTACCTGGGAGGCTGGGACAACACCCTCCTCCTAAACCAAAAAAGCCAAACTCGTTGCCGTCGAGTTGATTCCAACTCATAGTGACCCTACAGGACAGAGTACAACTGCCCCATAGGGTTTCCAAGGAGCAGCTGGTGGATTCAAACTGCTGACCTTTTGGTTAGCAGCCGAGCTCTTAACCACTGTGCCACCAGGGCTCCGCCCTCATCCTATGGATTAGGAAACTGAGGCTCAAAGAGGTGAAGTCACCTTTCGAGTAAGTTATGTACCTGGACTAGAACTGAGGTTTTCTGCAACTCACTGAGGGCCTTGGCAAATCCCTCTCTACCCCGAGCTTCAGGCTCCTCTGCTCGGCAATGAGGGTGGGATAACGACCTCGAGTACAGCAAAGTGGTTAAAGACTTGGGGCTTAGAGGCCTCCCAGCCAGGGTTCAAATCCTCTTCTGCCCTGTATTAGCTGTGTACCATGGTTAGTTCAGCTCCCTGGGCCTCAGTTTCCTCATTTGTAAAATGGGGATAAAGTTAGCAGCAACCTCACAAGACGTTGCAAGGAACCAGAGAGCTGGAGGGGGTCAGGCCCCAACAAGGTGCCTAGCATGGTGGGTCTCAGAAGCTCTAACTGTTAGGGTGTCCTGATTTTGGCTTCCCAGCTTCTGCCCCATTCCTGGCTCAAGCCTCTCTCTCAGGCTCTGTGGTCCTAATGGGACGAAGCTGCACCCCAGTTCCAGGCCTGGCTGATCAACACTGATTCCAGTTTGTAGAGGGCAGGTCATATGACCCAAGCTGGGCCATCAGACCAATGAGCGCCACTGGGATCTAGGGAAGGAAGACTCTCTTCCCAGAAATGGGGTGGAAATCTGGGGCCGCCATCTTGCCAGGACGAGGGGTGACCTGCTGGGGACGAGGTCACCATGGAGGAGACCTCACAAAAGAGAAGACACAGTCCCAGGATGATGCCTGAGCAACTAGACCCAGCCAAGCTAGGAAGCCAAGCCCTCAGCTGCTCTATTATGTGAGCACATCAACTTCCTTTTTGTTTAAGCAGTCTATATTGAGTTTCTGTCACTTGTAACCAAAAGGGTTCTGACTCACACAGTTAGGCAGAAGACCTCAGGGGCCTCCTAGTCAGGCCCATCTTTGGGGCTGGAACTCATGAGTCCAATGGCAGCATCTGCAAGGCAGGCCCAGGTTTACCTATAAGCACCTGCCAGGTGGTGGGATGGGGCCCCACTCCTCCCCCACCTAACATTATGCCTGAGGGTCTCCATTCATGAAGAGTTCCCAAGTAACATGGGGGTTCAAATGAAAAACAGCAAGCAGTGGACAGGTAAGCTTTGATGAAAGAGAGGCTACCCATGGGAAAAGCCAGACAGGGCTGCCCTGGGCCCTTAGGGGGCAGGGCCGGCCAAGAGGGATGTGGGGAGGGTGGGAAAGTGGAGGAGGGGCAGGAAGTGGGGGGACAGGGTAATGAGAGCTTGAAAATAAACTTCATCTGTCTGTGTAGGTCCTTCCAGCTGGCATTTGGGGACCAGATCATAGAATTTTAGCATCGCAAATGCTGGGGACCTTTTGGGTTAGAGGACTGAGTCACCCTGGGCCTGTTTCCCCATCCTTAGGGGATGGCCCAGGCCTCACAGTCTAAATTTCCAGGTTGATTTCAAACACCAGGAGGGAGTGGCAGGAGAGACCCCATGTTCTTTTCAGGGGACCTTGCCTCACAGCCCCTCTCCCATCTCTGCCTACCCCAAGGCCAGCTAACCTGCTCTGGGAGCTGGGCCGCCCCCAGCAGCTGCAGGGTTTCCAGGTGGGAGTGGAAGAGGGGGCTGGGCTGCAGGCGGCCACCCAGCTTGCACTCGATGATGTAGCCCACAGTGCAATCATCAGGCAGCCGGATGAGGGTGGACGTGTCCACGAAGCGGGGGCCACTGAGGGAGAGAGGATGCTGTGGTCACTAGTCCAGGCGCTCGACACCCGGAGCCCTCTCTGCTCCCAGAAGGCCCTCCCCAGGGCCAGCTGGCAGAGCAGAAGGCTGGCTCCAATGTCTGCCTCCTGCCCACTGTGTGACCTGAGGCAAGTCAAGAACCCTGGGAGCCTCGATTTTACCATCTGTGAAATGGCCCTGCCCTCACAGTGCTGTTTTGTGGATTAAATGGAAGAATGGTGAGGTGAAGCCCCTTATAAATGTATCCTTTCCTTCTCTCCCTTTCTTTTCACTCATTCATTCATTTGTTCATTCATTCATAGTTGAGCATCTACTGGAGTGCCAGATACTGTGCTAGGGCTGAGGATACAGAGAAGGGATGAGAAATGTCTTAGTTATCTAGCGCTGCTGTAACAGAAATACCACAAGTGGATGGCTTTAACAAAGAGAAATTTATTTTCTCACAATTTAGGAGGCTAGAAGTACAAATTCAGGGTGCCAGCTCCAGGGGAAGGCTTTCTCTCTCTGTCCACTCTCGGGGAAGGCCCTTGCCATCAATCTTTCCCTGGTCTAGGAGTTTCTCAGCACAGGGACACAGTGCCCAAAGGACACGTGCTCCTGGCTCTTCTTGCTTGGTGGTAATGTGGTCCCTCTCCTCTCTGCTCAATTCTCTTTTTTATATCTCAAATGCGATTGACTCAAGATACAACCTAATCCTGTAGATTGAGTCCCGCATCATTAACATTATTGCCTCTAATCCTGCCTCATTAACATCATAGAGGTCAGGATTTACAACACACAGGATAATCACATCAGAACACAAATGGTAAACAACAACACAATACTGGGAATCATGGCCTAGCCAAGTTGACACACATTTTAGAGGGACGCAATTCAATCCATAACGAGAAAGAAATGCAACCTGCCCTCAACAGAAGACCCCATTCTGGAGGGAGACAGATACATGAGCAGCTATGTCAGAAGAGGACTGGTGTAAGTCAGAGGGAAGCATGTGACCTGTGGGGTACAGAGAGGATGGGGCAGGCTTCCTGGAGGAGGTGGCAGTTTTAAATGGAGTCTTATAGGATGAGCTAGAGTTGGCCAAGTATCAGAGGGAGGGAGGATGTGTTCCAGCAAGGGAATCTCCGGGCTGCACACACCCCATCATGCCCCTGGAGTCAGGGCTGCCTGGTACTGTTGGGCAGACTGCCCCCTCAAAGACATCTGGCCATGGGGGCGAGTGGGAGCAGAAATTCAACCCTCGCTCCGCTCAGCAGGCTGGGTGCTCTAAGACTATACCTACCTAGTTGTTGTTGGGTGCGGTCGAGTCAATTCCTACTCCTAGCGACCCTATAGGACAGAGTAGAACTGCCGCATAGGGTTTCCCAGGCTGTGATCGTTACAGGAGCAGAACACCAGGTCTTTTCTCCTGCAGAGCCACTGGGTAGGTTCGAACCTCCGACCTTTCAGTTAGCAGCAGAGTGCTCAACCATTGTGCTACCAGGACTCCTTCACCCGCCCAGAGGAGGCTCCTTTTCCTAATTCATGCAAAGGTAACACAGAGTGGGCAGAAGCCCAGATGGGGGCACCCCAGGCACAGGAATGACCCCTGGTCGTGTGCACATATGTGCTGTGGACATGCCCTAGGAAAATATGCCCACTCCCACCCCGAGTACAAATCTCTTCTGAAGACCCGTTACCCCAGGCAGGATGGTGAGTAGTGAAGCACAAAGGCCTTGAAGCCAAACCCAGGGCATAAGTGACCCTGGATCAGTCACTTGCTTAACCTCTCAGTGCCTCAGTTTCCTCAGCTGTACACGGTGGCTAACACCACCTTCCTCCCTGGGTGCCGTGAAACTCTAGGTGAACACGAGGCCTGGCTCACAGTCCACCCTTAAAATAAGGTAATGACCACTGATGTTGTTAATAATAACAGCCTGCCTAGGCAGGGAGGCCAGGGCTTTGCCACTTCCTCTTAGAACACCAATGCCCCCCACACCCCCTACCTAGGGCTCACACTTCCCCTAGGACTCCCTCATCTGAGGCCTTCAAGGAACGCAAGTTTAGTGCTCTCCCAGCTCAAATGCCACCTCTTCCAGGAAGCCTTCCAGGCTGTCCCCAACCAGAAGGCCCTTCTCCCCTGAGTGCCCCCACACTTGGTCTGCACTTCCCCCATGGCACTGCAGGTCAGAAGAGAGGTGCAAACAGGTCCTCATGCTTGCCTGGCCCTACCCAGGGGCCAGCCCAGACATTTTCTTATCAAACCCTATATCAACCACTGCTGTCCTAGTATCAGGTCCATTTTACAGATGAGGGGACTGAGGCTCTGGAGATTACATAACTCACCTGCGTGTGGCAGGTTGCCCTAGACAGTGAGCTCCCTGAAGCAGGGGTGGCAGGCAGCCTGCTCACCACTAACCCTCAGGTCTGGCTCTGTGACACAGAACCAACAAGGGGCAGTTTCTTCTGAGCTTGCTCCCGAACCCTTCCTGATGCAAAGGCCACACACACACACCCAGCAGCTGCCCCTGCCCGGCCCTCCCGCCCGGGGGTCTCTGCTTACCTGGCCCACGGGACCATCTTCAAAGCCAGTTTGCGATTGATGCAGAAGCCGGCGCCCCCAGTGGCAAACCAAAACTGTACCAGCCTCTGGGGGAGAGGAGGGTCAAAGTGCAAGGAGAGCCCCAGGGGTGGGGGTGGACCAAGGTGACAGCCAGGCTGCCCCTCACTCCACCAGCCTGGCTCAAAAACTTTTAATTTCACATCTCACTAGATTCTTACTACAGCCTGGCATCATTATGCCCATTTTATAGATAAGAAAACCAACGCCCACAGTCACATAGCTAATTAAGAGTGCTAGGGTCACAAATCAGACCCAAATCTGTCTGGATTCTAGTTAAAGGAGACAAGTGTCATTTCTGTCCACCCAGCACACCTTCCCTCCTTCCCCTGGGAAAGGTCTCTACCTCACTCCCTGGAGTTCCAGAGGGGCTGCCAAACACAGTGCCCACTCCCCAAGGCCACAGGGGTGGTCAGGTGCCCCAGCAGTGGCTCATCATAAATCCCCACCCCCATCCCAGTGATTGGCTCAGGGATGGACACATGACTCAGGCCAACCAATCAGAGCCCTTCCCTGAGATCTATATGCCTACTCTGGGGAAGAGATGACAGCAGCTTTAGTCCTGACGTCACCTACATCAGCCCCTGCTACCCCTAATTCCTGGGAATAAGAAAGCTCTTCTGGAAAAGGAGAGGGCGATGCCACTCGTGGAGTAAAGAGAGAGAGGGGGGCAGTTCTGTGAGTCTGTGAAGGCAAAGAACCCCTTGACATCTCAATCACATGAACCTATAGCATCTCTTTTGGGTCCGCCCAGCATCACCACAGCCCAAGACCTCTTCCCCTACCTCCCATTCTGTGAGGACCCATGAATTCACCATGAATCTCTCTAAGGCTTTCGGGAAATGTTTTACCCTTTTCAGTTGTACCATCTCTTGATCTAACAAGTTCCCTACGGTTATCTTCTCCCAAGTATACAGTTGGTACTGAGTTATCTCCCATGATGCAACAGTGAGAGAAGCCCTGGGCAGCACGCCAGGCAGCCCTCCTCCACCGCCGCTGTACAGCTGTGTAACCTTGAGAAAGTCACTTCCCACCTCTGAGCCTCAGATTTGTCTTCTGGAGCACAAACATTGACTCTAGTTCTGAGATCTGATGGTTCCCCTGGCCTGGAGGTGTCCCCCTCCTACAGACCTCTGTTAACTCTCTTCTGGAAATGCTGCCCTTTTAAACAAAGGACAAGACTCAATAAGGCAGAACTAGGGGGTTACTTGAGGACCTGAAGCATAGAAGGTACCAAATAAATGCTTGTTTAGTGAGTGGTTTTGGCTCCCAGATAGTTGTAGTAACAACAGCAACAGTAGGGGTACAAGTGCCTAATCCTGAGCACCGACTCTGCCACGCCTGTGCTAAAGGCTGGGCCTGCCTTCTCTCATTTAACACCTCCATGCCCTGTGCCCAACAGGGTTCTACCCATCACTACTGTAACCCACCAGGCCTCTTGATCCCCACTTGGCAGAAAAGGTGACCAAGGCTCAGAGAAGTGAAGTACTTACTGTTCCACCTCAGGGGACCCCAGAGTCTAAACCAGCCCGGACACGTTGGGGTTCTGCCGCACTTCAGGGGAGAGTGTCCTGGGATCCCACGGAGGGTGTATGTGCCAAGAAGGGCATTGGGGCAGGTTGTAGGGATGGGCCTGGGTGTGCCCAGCAGGGCACTGAGTCTGCACAGGAAAGTCTGCTCAGAAATGCACACGGAGCTGAGTCACATACTGATCGCTAACACTACTAGTGTCATGGTGCCACCTCCTGCTCCAAGTACCTGGGAGATTACTTCATTTAATTATTTCCTCGATGCTCACAGTCACCTTCTGCGGTAGGGACTGTTAGCACCCTCGTTTAACATATGAGGAAACTGAGGCCAGGGAGGTTAGGTGACTTTGCTCATGCTCAGGAAGCCAGAAGGTGGCAGGGCCAGATGTGAACCCAGAGGCTGAACCCAGGGAGGCTGGCTCCAGAGTGGTGTTCCCAACCTGTAGGGCAAACTGCTCAAACAGAGGTGAAGGCCAAGGGTGAGGGCGTGTGGGAGCCTGGGAGACCCCCGCTCACTGGAAGCAGCTCACACACAACCAGGCAGTGTCCCACGGCCCAGGAGAACATTAATTAGGGATCAACAGCTGCTTCACTTCTGAAAACTAAGGCTTTGTGTTTTCAGCTCCTGGTTTCCCAAGTGGAGCAGATGGTGGCCTGGGGAGGGAGGGGGAACCCCACAGAGGGCTCTAGACTCTAGGCATTGCCTCTGGAGAGGAGACCGTCTGACCTGCCTTTTCCCTAGGGCCAGCGGAGTCCTAGGGGCCTGGGCCACCCAATGCCTGCAGCCTGGTGGATCCTGGGGGCAGAGGAGAACCATGCACATTTAGGGCATAAACCCAAAATAACTCATTGCCTTCCAGTCGATTCCGACTCGTAGCAACCCTATTTGGGGCTTACTTATACTAAAAAATATTTGTTGTTTATCTGAAAGTCAAATTGAACGGAGTATCCTGACGGTTTGTTTGTCTTCTAAATCTGGCAACCCTAATTAGTGTCCATCCAAGCCTGGAGCTGGACCTGGGTGGGGAGTATCTGTTGTGCCAGCTGTTGACTCTTTTGTTAGTGGAGGGGGGCACCCAGGTGAGCGATGCACCAGGGGCTCAGGGCAGTGGGAATCTACCACCTGGCCAGAAGGATTCTAGCATTTTAACAACCTGTACAGCCACAGTGGTTAAGCGCCCAACGGCAATGGGTTTGTGTACAGCCACATGATGAGATCAGGTGTAGAGGGGCCCTGCCGTGGGGTCAGGAAGTCCAGCTCAGCCTCATGCTCACTGTATGACTAGGGCACGCTCCTGCTCCCCAGTGACGAAGGCCCTCCTGTGTGCCGTCTCTGTGCCTTACCTGTATGATCGCAAGCTCCCCATTTCACAGACGAGGAGAATGAGGCTCAAAGAGGCGAAGCCACTGGCCCAAAGACACAGGTTAGAAAGGGATGGGGCCCGATCTGAAGCCCAGAACCTGGCTCTCTCCACTCCCGCCCAGCCCCCGGCACTGGCCTCACCCAGACACAGCAGCAAATGGGCAAAGAAAGAAGAGAGGGACTGACCGTGTGGTTGCGGGGCTGAGGCTCAGAGGCATGGATAGGCCGGTTCAGGCTGGGCCTACCCACATAGACGTCGCGGGCTGGTGCAAAGGTGGCCAGCAGCTGCAGCAGCGCCCGAGGGTTCACATAGTTGTCGTCATCCACGTGGCAGAACCACCTGCAGAAATGGAAGGGGGGACGATGAGCCTAGGAGGGTTCCTGGGGCCGAAGGGCCCCCCAACCTGTCCCCCGCCCACAGGGCTAACACTCAGGGAGGAGGTGGGGAGAGGAGAGGGAGGGAGAGTGGCTGACATCGAAGGTACCTGTGTTGTACCAAGCAGTATCTCGTGTAACCTCGTTAAGAAGGTGTGCCCACATAACAGGTGAGGACCAAGACTCAGAGAGGTTAAGACATTAGCCCAAGGTCACACAGCCCGTGAGTGGCTGGATTTGAACCCAGCTGAACTGTCCAGCTCACTGAGCACTGCCTGCCAGGTGGGCGGGTGGGTGGAGAAAGTCAGCCCCCAGGAGTCAGCCCCTACATAATTATACTCCCTGGGCCTAGACCACTTCACTTTTTGACAAGACACCCCATTCAGGAGCTAGCCTGAGGCAAAGGCCACTCCTGTCCCCAGAGACCCAAGAGCACTGACCTCAGCCCACTGGCCAAGAAGGCGTCGAACTCAGCAGCCATCTTGCAGGACAGGGCTGGATGGCTGTGCTCCGCAGAGCAGTTGGTGACCACAAGATGGCGTCCTGGAGAAGTGAGGAGGGGTCAGGGGCCCCTGCCAGGCTCCTCCCCACTGCCCTGCACACCATGAAGATGCAGAGCAGGGCCTGGCCGTTTTACAGGTGGGGAAACTGAGGCCCAGGGAAAGCTGCCATGCTTAGGACCACAGAGTTATTCAATAGAAGACTGGGCCTTGTCCAGCACAGCCCCACCCCACACTCACACTGTTTCCAGAGAAGAAGCCTGCCTCCCTGCTTGGCAAAGGGGAATCCCCACATGCCAAGGCTATAGTCCCGTTCCTAGGAATCCCCAGGCCAGGGCACAGCCACCCAACCCAGGCCAGGCAGTTAGTTACCCAGTCTCTCCTGGAGGCCTTCATCCGAGCTGTCAGTGAAGACAAATGTCTGGGGAGGAAACCGAGGTGTCGGGACTCAGGTCTGCCAGGGGCAGCCCCAGAGCCAGCGCACAGCCCCCGTAGCCAAGTCCCTGAAGAACTGCCTGTCCAGGTGGACACACACAGCAGACTTCTATCCTCTTTTCAGTGACGGACACACATCCCTCTCACAGTCACACCCTCTTTTAGGACCCCATGATCTCCTCAGCTATCCTCTCCCATACAGCACGCACACACCCCAGCTTGTGTAGACACACATCGCCATGGTCTACACCAGCTGGTCTGTCCCACACACACCCATCCCTTCACAGACCTGCACCACAGGGCCAAGCCGTATTCACACACCCTTGGCAGAATCACACCCTCTTCTATCCCTTCCTCACAACACACACACGTGCACACACTCTGAACCATGCAGGGCCAGTCCTACGTCAATGCTGCCGATATGTTGGGGCGTTATAAAGGCATGCAACAGAAAATTTTCGAATGTAATGAATATGCCTTTTTTATCCCATGTGCTACACAGTCACTTAATCTCGTAGGATGTAGCACAGTAGATTGTCATCTGGAAGCAGTTGATTTTTTTTCTACTGTTCAGTTACTCGACACATTTTTTGCTGCCTCTACTCGCCAATGAATAATTCTTAAGACATATTTAGGCAACGATCGAGTATTAAAATGTCTTTCTAATACACGCTGGGAAATGCCTGAAGTAGGAACGAGTGCAATCCTGGAATCGTACACACTGATTCTAGATGCTGTAGAAAATATTGCTGAAGGCCAGACGCACAAGGAGATACCAAAAGAGAAGCTGCAAACATCACCAACAAAATCCAAACACTAGAGTATGTGTTTATGTTGGTTATGTGGAATAATATATTGCAGCATTTTCATCGGACGAGTCAAGCTCTCCAAGATTCAGAAGTAAATTTGAAGACATGCACACATCTCTACGCGTCATTAACAGGGTATTTACATAATTTAAAAGAAAATTTTGAAAACACAACAAAACAAATACTGATTATCAAGCAGTTCCCTGTCAAAGAAGCATTAGAAAGAAACAAGTAAATGACTGAAGTGCTCCAGAAGTATCACTGAGTGCCAGATACCAATTTCCCATAACCACATCCTATACCATCATTGACACACTTGACTCTTGCATGAAAAGAAGGGCAAAAGTGTACGAAGTTCTTTCAGATAGATTTTCCTCTTAAACCATACAGATGTACCCGATGAAGAATGCATGAAAGTATCCAAGAAATTAGTGCAGGCTTATCCCAATGACTTAAATACAAACCTTCACGGAGACGTGACAATTTCATTCTTACATGAAAACTAAGTTTACGGATTTAGGAAAGACAAATTTTACTAATGTAGGCTTGTATGATTTCACAACAGAAGATGAAACACAATGTGTATTTCCCAATGTTGAAACTGCTTTATGCATATTCCTAACTTTAATGATCATGAACCACACAACAGAACGCTCATTTTCATCCCTAAAGAGACTCAAAAACCCTCAGCATACAAAAATGATTTAGGAAAGATTTGATCCATTATCCTTATTATGTATGGAAGTAGATATTGTTCAGCAGCTAAACTGTGATGAAATCATTGAAGAATTTTTAAGAGAAGAGAAAGAAATGTGTCTAATTATAACATGTTAGAGATGAAAGATCAATCTAAAAACAAAATATAGTAACTTGTTGTAATATTTGTTTTCTGATCTTTACATTTTCTTTTATGACATCTTTAAATTTGTTCATTTATAATTATAGCATTTATTAGAAAACAAGCATCAAAACTGAGGTATGTGCAGTTAAGGGCAGAATTGGTGAAAGTCAATTTTTTGTTGTGGGAGATCAACAGAATTTTATATTGACTGTTGAAACAACTAAGTTCACTGACTCATTTTCTTTGTTGTAGAACATGTGGAATAATCTTTTCGTAGAAAATGTGGTATACAGTAGAAATCCTAGCATCTCCCACATCCACTAAAAATTCTCCAATCCAGTTCATCTCATTCTTCTAAAGTGGCATATACCACTTTTGCATTCAATCACTAATATTATAACCTGTTACCGTCAAGTCAATTCCAACTCATAGCGACCCTATAGGACAGAGTAGAACTGTCCCATAGAGTTTCCAAGGAGCGCCTGACGGATTCGAACTGTCGACCTTTTGGTTAGCAGCGGTAGCTCTGAACCACTGAGCCACCAGAGTTTCCACTAATAAGTAATATTACAGTCGCATTTAAAAAGAAGTTACAGCATGGATAGCTAAAACACACACACGCATGCACATATATCCATGTATGTATCTAACACACATCCTGTTCAAATGCGTGAGTAAACACAGGAGGGAGCACCACAGATTAGCAGTGTTTAGGGCCCTCACATGCCTTAATCTGGCCCTGATTAGTACAAAAAAAAATTACTGAGGATTCTGTATGGTCTGGTATGTGAGGAGGTCCCTGGTGGGGTGGAGCGGATAGCACAATGAGTTACCGCACTGGGTGACACCAAGCCTAGTAACGACACTGCTCGTAGATTAGACATAGGCAGGGGAAGGGTAATTTGTTACGGCAGCCCCAGGAAGCTAACAGAGTGATCATATGAGACTTCCAGCACTTGAAACAGTTTTAGGTTGGTCACACACAATAGTGTTTTTAAATTCAAGTTATATATTTACGTCATTGAGCATTAGAGAAATCACAGTATGACGTAATGTTTCTCTTTAAAATTAAGCAAATAAGTTGCTTCGAAGAAAAATAATAGCAACTATGGAATGAGTCTTATCGTGTGCCAGGCTTGGTGGTTAAGTGCTTTTTACGTGTTCTAGATTTTAGTATCCTCATTTTACAGCTGAGAAAACGGAGATCCAGAGAGGCGGCCTTAAGGTCACACAGCTAGTAAGTGGCAGAGCTGGGGGATTCAAATCCAGGCCATCCGGCACCAAAGCCCCTGCTCTAACCTGGATCGGCCTGTTGTTATGTGACAGTAACATAGGACAAGAGGCATATAGAAACAGCAAAAATCATGTCAGTAGTGTGGAAATGACCACCCTTTGGGCAACTCTACCCCTCAGAAATGACGGTCTAATGGTTGAGGGGGAGCTGGGGAGAGAGACAGGAGAAGAGAAACAGAGAGACAGAGGTGTGCCAGGCCCGGGACTGGACTAACACCCATTCCGCACCCAGCCTAGCATGCGTGGAGCCTCTGGGTGCCCACACAGATCCTCTCGTCCACCGAGCACATCAAGGGCTGCCCTTGGACCTTAGACAAGGACAATTTTAAACCCCATCCAAGTAAGGACCAAAGGTAAGGCCTCCAGCCTGTTTAAAGCCCCCCGGCTCCCTCATCTCCTCAGGCCACACCCATGAACTAGCCCTGTCCTCCCTCCAAGCTCAGAGCCTCCAGCTGCAATGCCCCCCTCTGCTCACCCACAGACCTCTCCCTCCTTTCCAGGAATCAACCCTTCAGATCAGAACAGCCCCGTCTTGAGTCGCAGTTTATTAACCTATAAAACAGGGGGTCAAGGTGGCTTTGGGGTAAACGAGACAGTGTCTGTGATAAACAAGGAAGAGCTGGGTAGTGAAGCCTGGCTCAGCTCCTTGTATCAGGGGAAACTGAGGCACAGGAGGCCAGAAGCCAGGGCTGGATATAGGGAAAGATGAGAGGCAAGCAGGCTTGTCTCCCCCAAAACCCCTGGCCACCTGACGTACAACCAGACACCTCAAGGGATTTGGTTCCTTGGTTTCGAAGTGCAGGGTCATGGTTTCACAGGATAACTCAGTTAATTGGCCTCATATCATTTTTAGTGCTTCTGTTCTACTTCATAGTTCATTGCAGAGTAGCTAGGGTCTTAAAAGCTTGCAAGCAGCCATTCAAGGTACAACTAGTCTCTATGCACCTGGAGCAAAAGAGGAAGAAGGAGAGTTAGGCATAGGACAAAATGGAATGTGTGGCTAATTGCCTGCATGAAAACTGCCTCCCTTGCCTTGAGACCAGAGGAACTGGATGGTGCCAGGCTACCATTACTGAAAATCTTGATCAAAGAACCTATAGAAGAATCTTGATCAAAGCTGAGGGTGGGGGGGAATGTGGAACAGAATTTCAAACTCTCATGGAATCTAGGCTTTCTGGAGCCATTGAGGTTGGGTGAACCCCAGAAACTACTGCCCTGAGAAACTCTCCAAACCTTAAACCAAAAATGTCCTCTGAAGTTTTCTTTAAACCAAACAATACTTTAGCTTAATTAGTAAATAATGTTAGCCTTGGGCATTGTGCTCTTTTAAAGAACTATCTATGTGGGATTAGATTGACAACACCAACTCAGAAGGTTGGATATGAAGCTTGGAGGCAGTGAGTTTATGTTAGTGGGGAGGAACAATTAGGAAAAGGAGGGTGAGAATGGTTGTACAACTTGAAAAATTTAATAAATGTCACTGAGTTATACATGTAAAAATTGTTGAACTGGTTATGTTCTGCTGTATATGTTCTCAACAATAAAAAAAGAAAAGAAAAAAAAAATGGCCATAGGCTTTCTTCCAAGCCATTATTCTCTCTTGCTAGGTTATTGCAAAACCCTGCCTTATTCCCTCAGGCCTGCTTTCCTGTCAGGATCAGAGTCATGTAACACCCACATTCACCACCATCCTGCTAACCGTGGAATACAGTTATTCCTACTGCCATCCTACCGCCATCATCCTACTGCCTTTGGGATAAAGGCCAGCCTCCTAAGTGCAGCCAGTAAGAGCCATCATGGTGGCCCCTGCTGCCTGCTCAGCCTCAGCTTATCATTTCCTGCCCCACCCGTGGCTGAGGCTTCCCTTAGCTGGAAGGTCTTTCAGTTCCCCAAACACCCCACACACTCTTCCTTCCCCTCTCCCCGGGGGCCTTTGCACATACTGCACCTTCTTCCTAGAACACTACCTCCTATCTTCGAACTCCCAGCTTAGGCATCACTTCCTCCAGAAAGCCTTCCCTGATACTCCTCAGCTGCCTTAGGGGCCCCTCCCATGTGCTCCCCAGTTTCTTGTTCTTCCTATGAACAGCAACTACTCAGGTATGGAAATTTATCTCTTGGTCTCTCAACCAGCCGGTGACATCCTGGAGGGCACAGGCCTGGTCTGATTTGCCTCCTATTCTGGCACCTGGCACCCCTCTGGGAGGCCTGGCTATGTCCATCTATTGAGTCCCTCTCCCTCAGGTCTGTCTCCCAGTGTCAGATTTAGCTAACACTGGGGTCCCTGGATTTCCATGGGGAAAATATTGGTGGGCCGGAGCCCAGGCCCTGTCTTCCTCTCCATCTCGCCCCATCCCTTGGTGATGCCATCCTGTCTCCCAGCTTTAAGCACCACCACCAAGCCGGAGCCTCCCACATTGACACCTCCAGCCTCGGCCTCACCACAAAGCTCCAGGCTCTCAAATCCCACTGCGCAGGCACTCGCCCTGGCCTCCCCTCCCTGGTCTTACCCATCTCGGCAGGTGGCAGCTCCAGCATCCCCTAATACTGAAGTCACCCGCCCATGACACCTCCCTCTCACCCCCACCACTCCATCAGCAAATTCTGTCACCCCAACCTTCCGATTATCCAGGGTGACCCCTCTTCTCACCACTTCCACAGACACCCCATGGTCCAACCCACCATTATCACCTCCTGCCTGGTGTCCCTGCTTCTGTCCTGCCCCCTACTGCAAGTCTGTTTTCAACACAGCTCCCGAGGGATCCTGTAAAACTTAAGTCAGGCCTTTCTTGCCCAGCTCCCTGGCAAACTTTTGCCTCCAAACAGTGGAACCCTCTCAAGTTCAGGGTATGGGCCAGGAGGGCCAGAGAATGCTTGTCAGTGAAGGACTAAGTAGACAGAATAAGTGGGAGGTAGTGTGGGGGGAGGCAGTGTAGAGACGGAGGGCAGAGGGGGGCCTGAGGCTGGTGGTTTCCATCCCTGGAAACCCTGAGGTGGGTGCAGCGCAGAGCCCAGGGCTGCGTTTGTTTTAAGGAGGGGCCCTGAAAATGGTTAAACCCTCAGAGGCAGCGGGAAAACAAAGGGGCAGACAGCCTGCTGGGGGCAGGGGAGGGGTTAGTCAAGGACCATCTGCTGCAGAGAAGGGGAACTATGGGGCTGCCGCCCACCCCCCTCGAGCAGAAAACACGCCTCCCAGCCCACCCCCTCATCTGGAGACAAAAGCCACACACGAGTCCCAGCCCGCTGCCACAAAGGCCCACCTGCCATTGCCACCCTTAACAAGCTGGGGTGGGCGCCAGCGCAGGAGTTAACCAGCTCAGGCCCGCTCTGATGGCAGATCTGAGAGCTGCCCGAGACCCTCCTGTCCTGTGTGGCAGACAGGGAAACCGAGGGCCTCAACTGATGTCACAGAGAGTAAAGAGCCAAAGGGTGAGAGACAAAGGGGGCCCAGACAGGGTGGTGAGTGTGGGTGTCTCTGTCCCCTCATCTCTTCTTCCATCTGCGCATCCTCTCTTCTTTCAAATACGCCTTAAAGAACAAGGTTTCTAGAATCTGCCCCTTGTGCTCTATCCAATGACTAGATTCATCTCCTCCTTCTGTTTAAGCTTTCCAAGCCTGTTTCCTTGCCTGTAAAATGAGATTAGCAATACCTAACACTTGGGGTTGTTGGGGAGATGAGAGTGATGCGTTTGATATGCAGCCCCCTAGTAGGAGCCCAGGTGGCACGGTGGTTAAGCACTCAGCTGCTAACCGAAAGGTCGGCAGTTCTAATCCACCAGCGGCTCCAAGGGAGAAAGCCCTGTCATTCTCCTCCCCATAAAGATTACTACAGTCTGGAAAATCCTGTGGGGCAGTTCTACCCTGTCATATAGAGTTGCTATGAGTCAGAATTGACTAGACAGCACGCAACAACAGATGCCAAGTAGCTGGCTGGTACCCCCCTGGCTGACTGGCAGCATCTGAATGGCACAGGGGGTGAGGGACCAGGATGGAGTCCTAACCAAGGCCCTACACCCTACTTCATATACCCTGCCAGGTGGGCAGGGGAAGATGGGGCAGAGGGAGCCTCGATCAGGTGGGCCTGAATGGGTGCTGAGGGAGTGGCATAGAAGGGGCTCGGGGCTTGCCTCTCCCCTGTAGGCCTAGTCCTGCCGGCACAGCTGCCCAGGCTGGGGGCCCAGGGACCCTCCCCTGTAGCCCAGTCACCCAGGCGGCTCTGGGCTCCCAGGCCCTAGCAGAGAAGGAAGAGCCCCAGCAGGTGGGGGCCTGGTCCCCCTCGGGCCTTCTGGGGGACGCTGGAGAGCGTGTCCTCCTCACTGGCCTCAGTTTCCTCATCTGGGGCCAGGGCAGACCAGACAGGAAAGGGCCTTGGACCACATGAGGCCATGCTCCCGGGTACACACAGTCTCAGCGCCATAAACAGGAAGGTCTGCGGGAAGGGCCAGGCTCAGCAGCTTCCGTGGGCGGAACCAGAACTTCCCTGGCTTGAAAAGCTCTGTGGGGCCCCAGGAAAGAGCCCCGGGTGCTGGAGGCCACTACCGGGAAAAGATTAATCCAGGGTGCAAGGGGGTGCCAAGAAACCTGGGTGCGGTGCCCCTTCCCCAGGGGGCCCTGACCGCTTCTAGGCACCTCCTCCCTCTCTCCTTAGTCTCCCAGAAGCAGCCAGCCCCCTCGGAAAGCTCGGTCACTTTCTCTCACTGAGCCAGCTGCCTGAGTGGGGAAAGGTGTATGTGGGTATGTAAATCCACCCCTCCACCTCCCCTAGAGATGGCCCCCAATGCCCTCAAGTCGCTGACTTTGCTTAAGGAAGGCAGTGGGTGTGGGGAGAGGGAGGGCTGGAGGGGACTCAGCTTGTCAAAGCTGCCTCCCCTGAAAGGCATAAGCCACATGCTCCCTGTCACCCACATGCTTCTTGTCATAGCACATCTAACATTGACACTTTGGCTCCATGCACATGAGCACACACACATACACACATACACACACATAGTCATACACACACAGGCTCTCACACACACACACTCACCCACACACACACACACACACACACACAATCCACTTGCCAGACCTCCAGCCCCACCTCGTGCCCACCACTGCCTCAGTTACCACTAGCACGGCACACACACCCTCCTCTCCTCCCTCAGAAACAGCCCCACAGCAAGTGAGCACAGGAGGTAAGATGTCAGCTCCCCTGACACAGCCTGGGCAGCAGAGGCATGGGGGCAGGGCTGTCAGGATGCCTGAAAGGACTAGGGGCTCCCCAGCCAGGTCAGGGTCAGGACTCCTCGGCAGCCTGGGCCCAGCTGCGCAGCATCCACTGCTGCCCCCAGTGCCAGACTGGGCCAGGCTGGACAGCAGTGGGAATAGAGGGAACCCCCAAGAGGGACCCAGGGTTGGGGCCTAGTCTGGCCTGTGAAAGAGACGGAGTTGTGGCCTGAGAAGCACCTGGCGTCAGGGTCAGCAAGGGTACGGTCAGGGCTGCAGGCAGCCCCCAAGCCAGGGCCAGAGGCTGGAGGAGGAGTGGGAAGATGTGCCCAGATGGGGCAGGTGGCCAAGGGCACCAGGGACCCCAGCCCAGGGAAAGGTCTCCATGCGCCCCTCAGGCCAAGGGTCACTCCCAGGGTTCCAGTTGCCTGCTTGTCACCTGCTCCCTGGTCCTGGAGACCCACGTGTCAAGCAGCAGCTCCAGGCGCGAGTGGTGGAAGGCCCGGGTGGTCTTGATGGCGATGAAGATGTCATGCATCTGCAGCTCAGGGGGCCCAGGGCTGGGCGGGCTAGGCTTGGGGGTCACCCGCACCCCCTGGGGGAACAGGCCGGAGTGGTACCTCAGGGACAGAAGCCCCATGCACAGGAGGGTGAGGAGGGCTCCAGCCAGGCCCCGGAGGAGCCGGCGCTGCATCAGCCCCGAAATTCCAAACGGCCAGGGAAGGTGGCTGCTCAGGTGGGGGCCCCGGCAGAAGCCAAAGACTGGCCGGCATCAGGGGCAGGCTGGGAGGGGCAGCCAGGGGGCTGGTGTTCCGAACCCCAAGGCTGAGCCATGCAGCCCTCCAGCCGCCAGCCTCCACCTGCTCCCTTGGCCTCCGCTGCCGGCTCTGGGGCCGCCCAGCCCCGCCCCTGTCCCCAGCGCAGCCCAAGGGGCGGGGCCAGCCCAGGGAGCCCCAGAGGTGACTCAAAAAGAGGCACCGGCTGAAGGGACAGCCCCAGCCCTGCCAGCTGCTGCAGTGGGGGTTGGGGTGACAACAAACCTTCTATGCGGGGATGGAAGGGAGAGGCCTTCCAGCCTTCCCACTCCCCAGGGACCTGTCAGCTTGGCTCAATTATTGTAGTGTCCTGCTCTACCCAGCCTCTGGCTTTTGTTCACGATGTTCTTCCTCCTGAAAGCTCTTCCCCATCCTCTGCCATGCTCACATACGGCCCCTCCACCAGGCTGAATTCTATTTGGACTTTAAGACATGGCATGTGTTCCCTCTTCCAGGAAGCCTTCCATGATGTCCACCCAACCTCAGTGGCTCCCACAGTAGTTGCTCTGGTCTTAACAGCACTGGGATTATTGTTCCCAGTCTACAGCTAAGGACATGAGGCACAGGGCTAAGATGATCCAGCAACTCAGTGACATGGCACAGTTAAAGCCAGATGTCTGATCCCTCATCTGGGCCACAGGAAGCCCCCCGAGGGCACTTGTCCAGCTGTGACTGCCCCATGTCCCATCTCCTTTGGCAGTCTCTATTGCTGCCTCTCTCCCCAGCCAGTCCAGGCGGCAGGGACAGGCCTTCCTCAGACACCATCTCCATCTCCTTTTACACAAGGTCAGTCACATCCTCCTCTGCTCAAACCTTGCACTGTCTCCCATCTCCCTCAGAACAAACACCAAAGATTGTACACCAGTCTAAAAGGCCCCTGTGACCCCCCAGCCCCATCTCCCACTACCCTCCCCTGGCTCCCTCCACTCCAGAGCCCCTGGTCTCCTGGCTGTTTCCAGCACATGCCCACCTCAGGCCCTTTGCACTTGCTGCTCCCACCACCTGGGGCGCCCTTTCCCCCAAAACTGACTCATCTCACTACTTCACCTCCTTAAGGTCTTTACATACATGTCACCTCCTCCATGAAGCCTTCCCTGGCCACTTTAGATTGTAAACCCTTCTCCCCCTTGCTCCCAGCCTTCCAGCCCTGCCCCTCCTGGGCCCCCTTCTCTGCTGTATATTTTACTAATTGTCTTTCTCATGAAAAGGTCAAGACAGAGATTTTTTTTTTTTGGACCACCAATTCCCAGTGCCTGACACACAATAGAAGCTCAATAAGTATCTGTCAATCAGATGAATGAAAATACTAACTGGCTGGTGAATTAAACTGGGCCATCTGTGGGCCAGCCCTGTATCAGGACTGTGGGGGGAGAGGAAAGGAAAAGCAAGCCTCTCCAATCACCCTCCTACTATGGACCAGCCACATGCCAGGCCCCTTCACAGCCCATCTTCTCAGGACATCACCAAGGGACAATCCCAGGCTTTGTGCCACACAGAGCAAGGTTCAGTTCCTGACTGGGCCACTCACTGGCTGTGTCACTCTGGATAAGTTACTTCTCCTCTCTGAACTCTGCTTTTATCATCTCTGTAACAGGACAAAAATAGGACTTGTTGAGGATTATGGGGCTAGTGGGTTTCTTCACTCCATGGGAAGGTGGACATCTAACAGGGGGCCTGGGCGAAGGTGGCTGGGCCACTGGGCTCCAGCATCTTCACCCCAACTCATATGTCCACAGACTAGGCAATGGGCCAGGCACATGGAGGCTTGTTTTCCTAAATGAGCATCACTAGTTCCCAGGCCCAGGGAACCCAAGGCCACCCACAGAGACAGCCATACAGACCTACCATCCTGCCACAAGGCAGTATGTGGCATCGCCCAAGAGAAGTTCCAAGTGCTGGGAGGACCAGGTAGGCTTCCTGGAGGTGGTGTCTGAGCCAGCCTTCAAAGGACAAGTAAGATTTATGTGGGAAAAGTGGGTGATCAGTGTGAGCAAAGGCATGGTGATAGAAAAGCTAAGGACAGGCTAACCAAGGCACAATTGGTCTCTATTCACCTGGAGCAACAGAAGAAGAAAGAGAGTCAGGAATAGGAGGAGGAGGAGGATATGGAATATGTAGCTTAACTGCCTCCATGAACAACTGCCTCCTTTGCCATGAGACCAGAACTAGATGGTGCCTGGGTACCACTACCAAACATTTTGATCCAAGATGCTATAGAATACTGATCAAAAGGGGGAAAATTCACAACAGAATTCAAATTCTCATGGATTCCAGATTTTCTGGAGCCATGGAGGCTGGATGAACCCCTGAAACTACTGCCCTGAGATAATCTTTAAACCTTAAACCAAAAGTATCCTCTCAAGTCTTCTTAAAACCAAACAATAGTTTAGATTAATGCAGAATGTCTGCCTTGAGCATTATGTTCTTTTTAAAAACTACCTATATGGGAACAAATTGACAATGACAACTCGAAAGGTTAGATAGAAATCTTAGGGGGCAGTGAGTTTATGTTAATGGAGGAGGAACAACTCAGAAAAGGAGATGAGAATGACTGTACAACTCAAAGAATGTAATCACTGTCACTGAATTGTACATGTAGAAACTGTTGTATTGGTGTCTGTTCCGCTGTGTATATTCCCAACAACAACAAAATAAACACCAACATCTTAAAAAAAAAAAAAAACGCTAAGGGCAGCTTCAGAGGGTCACCAACTGAAGAGGAGACAATGTGGCTGGAGTGACAGATGGGGTGGGGGTGAGGTCTACACTCCTGGGCATGGGGGCTGCCCTTCCTCCAGGGGAAGCACCCTTGTCACTCAGAGTCTAACACCCCAGCCCCATCCCACACTGGCGATGGTTGAGGGCCTCAAGCTCTAGGTCAAGGCCCCTCCATTTCCCCTGCTTCACCCAATCTGCACCTTGTTATGAGCACCCCCTCTCCTGGGGTAGTAAAAAGTGCTGAGGTTTTTTTGACCAATGGCTGTACCCCAGCCACACTCACCCAGCCTTACCCTGTCCACAGCCGGCCCCCCCATTCCAACCCCCACCATCTCCACACACAGCACCAGGTGCCTCCACTCCACTAGTGAGGGCCCAGGGTCCAGACAGGTGGTCTGGTGCAGCCTGGGCCCCCTCCACCCAGGCGACGCCCACCTCCCCTCCTGATCTCCTTCATCCCTCCTGGTCACTTTTCCCCCTCCAGTCCTCCTCATCTCCTTTTCCTCCTCCCACTAAAGACAGGGCTGCAGCCCCCCACCAGCCATCCACCCCTCATCCTCTCGGCTTTCTGCTCCCCTCGACACCCACCACTTCAAATCCCCAGCGCCATCCCAAAGCTCAGGGCCTGTTTCCACCCGCCTGCCAAGCATGGAGGCCCAGACCCAAGAACTCACCTCCCCCAGGCCTGGCCCACCCCAGAGTTGTCTTCTGCTGCTCCTCCCCTCCACTGCCCAGTCCCCCACTCAGGCCCTATCACCCCGCCTGCCTCAGACCCCAGTTAATGCAAAACAGAGCTCCAGGCGAGCCCACAACTCTGCTCTGATGCCCTCGGAGGCTCCCACAGCCCACAACCAACCACCTCAGCCTGGTGTCCCACAGCCACCCCCTGCCAGGTCTTTTGCCCCACCCCCGCCCACTTCCCAGGTGGCCAAGTTTGACCCATTTTATGCTTCTGAAGCTCTACTCTTAAGGTTCCCTCCACCTAGTACACCTCTACTTCCCCAGAGCAGGGTCCTCCCTATCAAGTTCTTCACTGTGGCCCACAACAAGGACAGTCACCTGCTTGCTGTAGGTGCAACAAATGTTTCTTGAAGAAAGGACTCCCAACCCCCAAGCTCAAGTGGCACCTCCTCCAGTAAGCCTGCCCAGATTTCCTACATCTGAGGTGGCTATCCTCTCTCTAGTGGAACTGACTGTGCACTCAAGGGTTGCTCCTGGTCTCCCAGACTCGCCGCTGGGCCCCTTACGCCCAAGACCATGCTGGTGTCCCCAACTCCAGGGGCCACTCCAGTGATCAACAGCAGGCAGGGCTGGGCAACGAGTGGTCCAGCTGTGAGGCTCTCCTTCGGTCATTTGGGGGCAGGTAAAGTGATGCCAGCACAGACGGTGGGCAGCTCCAGGATGAGTCAGGAGCAAAATCTGACCCTCCCCACAGGCGAGCCAGGACCTGAAGAGTGGTATCAGCCTGAGGTGGGGGTGGGGACAAATGGGGCCCTAGGCCAGGACACCAGCAAGCAAAAGGCCACCAGCTTCTATGACAGTGTTTAATGTTCCATACTGTGCAGCTTTTGAGTGAAAAAGGCCCATTAACAACCCACGAGCCATACATTCCGGTACATTCTGGTGACGACGGAGCAGCTCACTCCTTCCCAGCCACCCGAGACAGGCAGGACACAGGGCAGGGAGTGGGTGCATGAGAACATGGTCCTGCGTGTGCTCACCAGGAACACACGCTTAGTAGTGCCCAGGTGTCATGGGTGGGGGCATGACATTTATACAGGAGAACCACCGACACACGTGTAAGAGGACACACATAGGAGAGGACGCGAGGGGCACGTATCGTGGCAGCATTGTGGATGGGGAGGCCACGACACCCACATGTGGAGGTATCCACGAGAAAGTGTGTGCATGGGGGGACGTCACGCAGTAGCAGGCTTGGCACCCCGTAAGCAGACTGAGAACTGCACACACGGGCCACACCCACATGAGGTCTCACGTGCCCGGAGGGAGGGACAGAACGTGAGCCCACCCAGAGAACCTGGGTGTGCAGACATGTGCACACGTGAGAGCTCGGGTGCTCCAGGGAGGCACTTGAGGACATGACCAAGGCACGCACATGAGACCTGCGCGGGAACATGGGGACACAGTGGGATGCAGGAGAAGGCCCAGAGCAGCAAGAACCAGGGCAGCAGCAGCTCTCCCCATGGGACTCTGGCAGGCTCAGCGACAAACTCGGGTGAGAGTCCAGAGCCCAGGGTCCCAGTGTCTGAGAGTCCAAAGGCCTAGAAGACTCAGGATGGGGAGACCCGGTTCCACCGCAGACAGCAGAGTCCGCCCCGGCAGCTTCCAAAATGCTTGAGGACACTAGGGCACCCGAGGGAGCTGCTCAGGCCTCGCTGCTGCTGTTGCGGCCTCTGCTGCTGCTGCCACACTCGGCCCACACGAGGCGAGCCTGCTCCTGAAGGATGCGGCTGCGCACCACCTTGGCCAGCTCCTCCGCGTGGGTCCACGCGTCAGTGGGCACCTGCACCCAGGAGCAGGGAAGCCCCCATAGCACCTGCTCGGAGCCTCGGCACTGCCGAACCAGTTCCGAGTCCCGCCAGCCCGGCCGGCCCAGCAGACCCCTGGAGAAACAGGAGGGGGCAACACTCAGCTGGATCAGGAGACAAAGATGGACAGAGACAGAGGGACAAAGATACGGAGAGTCAGAGACGAGGACAGACAGACGGACAAAAAGAGAGACAGATGGCAGACAAAGAGGGAGGGGGCCAGAGAAAAAGAGAGACACACACACAACGGATAGCGAGGACAAACAGAGAGACAGACACAGAGACCCAAACAAGAGGAAGCTCTCAGGGTCCTGCCCGTTCTCACTCCCCTCTGCCTGCCTCACCTGACTTCCCGGACGTTCTTCTCAGTCACCTCCACGTGGATGACAATGGGGTAGATCTCATTCAGGACAAGCTCCCGCACGCCCCGCACACCCAGCTCCAACAGGCAGTGCTTCTTCTCGGGGGGCAGGGGGGGATTGATGTTACATTTTACTCCCCGCCCAGAGACATTGACCTCTCCATACCCTGCCCCTGACCTCCCACTTCCCCTCCACCCAGAAGGGACCCTGGCAGCAAGGAAAGAACTCAGAAGGGGAGGCAGGAAACCTGGGGAGATAAGTCACTTGCCCTCTCTGGATCTCAGTCTCCCCAACTGTAGGATAGAGCAACCCCTACCCTACCCACCCTCGCAGCTCCCGGCCAGCTCCCAGGGCAGTAGCGATGGCGAGGACAAGGTAAGATGTGTCAGTACTGCGTCAGGAACCAAACACCTCAAGGATGACTCACACAAGGTCAACTGTCCCAACCTACCCATTTCACAGGTGAGGAAAATGAGGCCCAGAGAAGGGAAGGGACTTGCCCAAGGTCACCCCACAAGTGAGCAGTAGAACAAGGCCTGCACTCAGACTCTGGCTCCCAGGCCCAGGATGGCAGCCCTGCCCACCTGCACCCCACCCAAAACACTGCACCTTCCCAACAGATTCCTGGATGGCACGGATCCTGCTGCCCAGGCCAGCGGTGGCAGGTCGGGCCTTGGGGGCCCCAGGTGCAGAGGATGAACACTGCTCCTCCCCAGAAATGCTTTCTGCAGAGGAAGGAGGGAGAGGTAGGGACGACGGGCCAGTGGGCCGGGTTGCCCAGGGTATCACCCAGCCCCCACCCCAGCCCTCAGGCTCACCTGCTGGGCACACATGAAAGTCCAGCCGGGAGCTGGGCAGGTCGAGCAGGTTGCGAATGAGCCGGGGCGCCAGGCACTCAGGCAAGAGCACCACAGGCCGCAGGGCGGACACCAGCAGTGGTCGGACCAGGCTGTAGGGTTTGAGGCTCCGCTCTGGCTCTAGGGTGGGAGAGGGGGCAGAAGAGATGAAGGTGTAGGCAGGGCCCACTCCTCTGACACCCAGAAACTCCATAACCTCCCCTTACCCATTCTCTCCCACCTCCTAAGTCCTGATGCTGCTTGCCCTGCAAACGTGCACACGCGCTGACGCAGGTGCCCCCCTTGCTGAGACCATTGCAGCAGTCTCCTCGCTGCTCCTCTGCCTCACCCTTGCCCCCTACAGCTCATTCTCTACTGTGCAGCCAGAGGAGGGCTTTTAAAACTAAAGTCAGATCCTATCACTCCCCTGATTTGAATGCACCGGTGACTTCCCATGATTCTTAGGGAAAAGGCCACATCTACTGCGTGGGTGACTGGGTGACCTAGCCCTGCGGGTCGGTCAGCCTGGGGACGCAGCGAGCCACGCACCCATCAGACTCCACTCCTGCTTCACAGACCATCTTTCAGGTCCTCCACCTGAAAGCGCTGCCTCCAATCACAGGGCCTTTGCATGCGTTGGGGGGCCGCCTGCCCCAACCCCTGCACTTCTCAGCCCATTAACTCTTAACTCCACCTTCAAAGGCCTGGTCACACAGATGGCAGGGCCTCTGGCACGTGCTCCTCCATTACCCACCTCACCCTCTGTGTAATGATGTTCAAGAAGGCAATTATCTGACTGGCATAGGCCTCCCCATGGCAGTGGCCTCCATGAGGGTAGGGATCACTGTGTTCACTGGACCAAGTATAATGCTCACGGAGTTGGTGCCTGATGCGCACTTACTGAGCTGAGTGTTCTCTAAACACACCACACACGTCCACAGCTATGCCTTCCACCTGAAACAAACTCCTATGCATCCTTGAAAGCCACAGTTCAAACACCACCTCTTCCAGGAAGTCTTCCTATTAACCCTAAGAGTTGCTACTCCTTCATTGGGCTCCCCCAGCCCATCCTCCCCAATCTGGCCTAAGGTTTCACCCTACTGCTCCAGGAACCCCCTCTCTGGGGTCTTCATGACACCTGCACCACACGCATGCAAGAAGCACAGCTACACACACTCTCCCAGATAGGAATGGGCCCATGCTTATGCATGCCTCAAACACCTCCAGACCCACAATCACAATCATACACATAGCCCACCCCTCTCATCTCCCCTGCCCTGAAGCCTGGCAGCCCATCCTGCCACCAGGGGGAGCCTTGTCTCTCAGGCACCCCCAGCATGGGCCCCACCTCCCAGTGGCACCCCCTCAACAGGCCCTTCCAGGACAGAGGACACCCTCGCAGACACCATGCGCGGCACAGGTCTGCACCTTTACACCTGTGCACTCACCTGAGCAGGGCTCCAGCAGCAGCTGCTCCGGGGAGTCCCCTGCAGGACCCCCTAAGGGCTTGGGCTTTACCAGCCGGAGTTGGTCCAGGGCTCGCTTCTTCAGCTGTGGAAGGGTGAGGAGTGGGGTGTACCTGAGAGCTCAGCTCCACCCCACCCTCAGGGAGACATGAGAATAAACAGCCTCCAGAAGAGGGTCCCCTCCCCTGCCACTGCCTAGGTCAGCACAAGGCCCCCCTTCCCCACCAGGCCTGTCTCCGGCCTCTGCCCAGCTCAGTGCCACTCCCTAGGTAGGTGAGGGCAATCATCCCTAAGGGCTCAGAGAAGAGCCCAGTCAGAGCCAATTAGAGCTGGAGAAGCTTTAGGGATTGGCTGGTCTGCCCCCACTTTATAGATGGGAAGACTGAGGCCCAGAGACAGGAGCAACCTAATGTCACAAATACTTCTCTTATCACCTTTGCCATGGCCCTCACACCGGCCACACAGGCTTGGACTCAGCCAGGGAGAGGTGGAAATTCTGCCCGGGGAAGCAGCATGGTATAGAACAGACAAAATTTGGGGCCTCTGCCAATGAACTAGCAACATGACCTTGGATAAGATTAATGAACCCAATAATGCTGGCACTTATCACACCAATACCTAACATGCATCAAATGCCTACATCATACCAGACACTAAGCACTTGACATGGGTTAACTCACTGAAGCCTTATACTGCCTACTACGTAGGTAGCACAACTGCCCCCATTTTACAGATGAGGAAACAGAACCTCAAGGGAGGCTAAGGTGGTGGTCCAAGGTCACACAGCTGGTAAGCAGCAGAGCCGGAATTTAAGAGCTCACGTTATCAACATCTCTCTAGCAACACGGCCTCCAGAGTATTTAACTCCGCTGAGCCCAAGTACACAGTGGGGACAATCACCCAGCCCAGCCCTATCCAAGAATGGGAAAAGGGGATGTGATTGTTGTTTTGCCAAGTGCCTACTATGGGCCAGGCACGCTCCTAGCACTGGCATACTCCAGCTCATCCAATTCTCTCAGCTACCCTGGACAGGGCCGTCTGTTCTTTTGTTTGTAAAATGGCTAGGAAAACACATGCTGGGCACATAGTAGATGATCAATTCAGTCCTATGAGGGGGGACCTCCCTCCTCTTCTCCCGCAGGGCTGCCAGAGAACAAAGCCCACCCTCTCCCTTTCTCCAGGCCCCCTCCTGCCCGCCCAGGCCTGCTTACATTACTGCGGGGGCCTCGGTGCCGGCTGGAGGGCAGGCATTTTTCCTGAACTTCTAGAAGCTGCTGGGCTCTATGGGGGTGGGGGGAGTCATGTCATGTTTGTAGGGACAGGGGGAGCCTCTCACCCCTTCTCCTTCAGCCCCTAGACTGCCCCAGAGGATGGTGAGGGATTCCAGATTGCAGGAGGAGGGCTACAGTACCCCCCCCCCGCCGAGTCCCAGCTCCCAGTGGGACCAGTTCCCAGGCCCCTGGCTCTGTCACCTCTGATAATTGGGCACGGTGCCACGGTCCAGGTCCCGTAGTGTGAGAGGGTCGACCCGTGTACAGAACCACTCCTGCCGCCGCTTGTACACCGGGTCCAACAGCCGCAGGATCTCCTGGACTTTCACGCATAGGGCATGGGGGTCTGCCCGCTCAGGTAGTGTGAGGTTGGCTCGAATGTAGAAGGGCTCAGTACCCAGCCCCTTTGCCCAGGCATCTAGGGCCTCGTGGAAGGACTGGCAGGCTGGGCATGGGCATGGCAGGGGCAGTCAGGAGGACAAGAGGAGAAAGGTCAGGCCAAGGATCAGCTAGTGGTAAGGCCACCGGCGTGGCCGTCTAGAGGCCTGAGCTGCCAGGACCCCACCTCCCCCTTCTTAGAGTGAGAGTCTGGGGTCCAGAAGGGGCAGGGACTAGCCCAAGGCCACTCAGCCCACCAGGGATGCAACAAGGACTTGAAGCCAAGTCCCTGGACTTCTGATCAGCGTTCTTTTCACTGCACGCTGCTTACTGAGGAGAGGACGGTAGCATGGGAGGCAGAGTGACTGGGGTGAGGCCATCTCCCTCTCTGGCCCTCGGTTTCCCCACCTGCACTCTGGGCTGGTCCCAGTCACTCCCCAGCCTCCATGCAAGACCAGGCTTACCCTTCGAATCCACCAGGAAGGGGAGTGTGGACACCTGGCTCCAGGGAGAGGGTCTCTGCTGGGCCTCCGCGTCCAGGCATGCCCCTTCCAGGCCAGCGGCTTCAGCCCTTGGCTGGGGGAAAACCCAGGCAGGAAGGGAAAGAAGTGACCCTCCCAGGTCAGGAGAACTGGGGGGCTGGAGAAAGACGAGGGTGCAGAGGTGACCACGTCTCATAATTCAGGCCCACCACCTCAGGGGGCACAAGCCATGTCCAGTCGGCCCCGCTTCCATCAGCACAATGCCCCAGCCAGACTCCCCATCCCGCATACTCCATCCTGGTCAGGTGCTATCAGTCTGCCCCACCTCGAGTCCCTGCCCAGACTTCCTTCAAAGCTGGCTGGGGCAGGGCAACCAGCAACTAATCACCGATCTCCCTGTGCTCTGGCCAATCCCCAGAAGCTCTGCCCAGCGACCTTCATCCACCCGCCCAGGCTAACGCACTGGCTCCACTTCCAGCCCAGTGGGGGAGGGGCCTCACCTCTTGGGGTTCTGCCCTGGCTGACCCCGGTCCAGAGAGCACCCGCCGCACCACAGCCCCAGACCAGCTGTCCCCAAGGAACGACAGGCCGTCTGGGCTCTTGTCTTGGGGCTCAGGGCCGCCTGGGGTGCTCCAGCCAGACAACTGGATGGCCAGTGACCTGAGAACGCAGAAGGGGGATGGGAATTATAGTCCAATAGTACTTTCATTCCCGTTCTACATTCTTGGAGAACGACAGTGAGCACAAGAGTTCCTGGGGGCCATGACTCTCCAGGCCACTACACCTGCAGGGCCCTCTGCTTGGGATGCCCTTCCCCCTCTCCTCTGCCAGCCAGTCTGCTCATCCTTCATAGCCCAGGTCAAAGCGGCCTCTCCTCTCCACACCCAGAGAGGTGGGAACTCCCTGAACTAGCACTTTCCCTTTTGTTTCCTCCAACAGAAAGAATATCCTGAGGAGCCTAGGTAGCAAAAGCGGTTTGTGACTGGCTACTAACCTAAAGGTTGGCGGTTCAAACCCACCCAGTGGCTCTGTGGAAGAAAAGCCCAGAGACCTGCTTCCATAAAGTTTACAGCCAAGAAAACCCTACAGAGCATACTACTCAGTTGCAAAAGGTCACCACAAGTCGGGGGCTGGCTCTGTGGTGGCAAACAACAAAAGACAACAAAATTAAATACAAAAAAAAATCCTCAGAGCCAGACTTCTGTGGTGGCCAGCTCTGCAGCCCTATCACCAAACACAGTGCCTGGCCCACAACAGAGGATTAATAAATGTCCGTCCTGCTCACAGTCTAAGCAAGGAGGTCACCTAGAACCCAACACAGACCAGAAAATGGTCCCAGCTGGCGGTGGAGCAAAATGGGAGAGCACTGAGGTGGGAGCTTCCCAGAGGAAGGGGTACCAGGGCTCCCCCTTCATGGAGAAAAGCAGCGCCTCAGTGACAGATGGAGAAGGAATGGCGTGAGCAAAAGTGTGAAGGTCAGAATACAGGGTGCGGGGAAGAATTTGACGACAGTAATAACAGTAGCAGCAAACACCTACTGGCATTTCCCATGTGCCAGGCACCGTTCTGAGC
This sequence comes from Trichechus manatus latirostris, assembly GCF_000243295.1. Classification (NCBI taxonomy): domain Eukaryota; kingdom Metazoa; phylum Chordata; class Mammalia; order Sirenia; family Trichechidae; genus Trichechus; species Trichechus manatus. Next base: position 15,864,604 of record NW_004443963.1, read on the forward strand.
TCCTAATTAACTAACATCCTGGGAAGCATCTCCCAGAGGCCACAAGCTGGAGCCAGCCTGTGGAGGACACAGAACGAAGGTGTCTCGCCGTCCCATGGGCAGTGGGAGCCACTGAAGGTTACGACAGTCACCAAGATCCTCATCACAGCAGGGCTCTCTGCCTGTCCCTGGGTGGGAACTGGTGAGGTCTTACGGCCAGGTTCAAAGACAAACGGACCTGAAGTCCCCTCCATGACCCCCTGGGGGAGGGGAGGCCCAGGTCAGCAGATGTGCCCCAGCCAAAGGGGTGGCCCAGGCAGAGCGCCTGCGGCCCCACCCACACAGCTGCAGCACAGACACAGCCACACTGCCCTCTGCTGCCAGCGTGGGATAGGCGAGGCAGGAAGGACCTTCACCCAGGCAGCACTCTGGGGAGCAGGAACTTGGGCTCCGAAGAACCCCTGTCTCAGCCCCAGCCCTCCATGCTCTCATGGCCCCCTCGGGTCCCTCTGAGACAAGCAAGCCCGAGGGGCTGGGGCTGGCCACCGGGGCTGGAGGCATCAGCGCTGCATTCACGGGCTCCTTCAGTCCTGGATTCACCCTGGCTGTACCAAGGGGGTATGGAAAGACCTGAGCCATCGGAAGCCTGTGGCCAGGCTGGCTATGCTGCCCTGTGGCTGGAGATGGGCCATGGAGAAACAGGTCTGGCTCCCAACTGCCGGTGCTAACCGCACCTAGACTTGGGGGTGTGAGCTGACCACATTCATAAAGTGTCTCCCAGTGTAGGTATGAGAGAGGGGAAAGAGAGTCTGAGGAATGAAAGATGATGCAGGCAAACAGGTGGAACCAGAGGGCTGCGGGGGAGGGGGTTCCAACCTGCAGGCCTGTCCCTCGGGGGTGTAGAATTGACTGGGCCACAACTGGCACTGGTTTTCAGGGGAATGTAATAGAAAACATAAACCAGCCTCCCACCAGGTCAATCCAACTGTTGTCTCCTGACCCTCTAGTTTTAGGCGTGTGGACTTAGGTTTCGATATAAAATAAATTTTTCACTGTGGGTTGTGGTCAGAAAATTTGAGGAACACTGGTATAGAGGTCACCAACAGGAACTCTGGGGCCCAGCCATCTGGCAGCTTAACCCTCCAATCCTCACTGTCCCCAACTGCACCCACCCACCACGTTGTAGAACTAAATGAGTTAAAGCACAGAACAGTGCCAGGCATGCTAAGTCTTTAATAAAAATCAGGCGTTTGCTATTATCAGGTGTGACTCAGCACAGGTCAGCTCTCTCCGGGCCTTAGTCTCCCCACTGTTAGAAACCCACAGAAAGACCATCACAGCTGCCCCAGATGAGGGCCCAGCCCTCCCAAGTTCCTCCACGCTCCCTGTGATTCAAGGTCAGAACCGCTGTCCACAGGCCAACCCTCAGCCGCCCCAGGCTTGCAGGCTCTTCCCTTAGAGCCTGCCAACTACTGCTGCTCCCAGAAAACCTAGCTCAGACATCCCCTCCTCCAGGACGCCCTTGTCAACCTCCTAAACCTCCCCAAGGGACCACATGCCTTCTCTGAGGCTGCGCCTCCCTCCCGGGCTACTACCCTAAGCATGCTCAGAAAGCACCTGGGGGCTTGCTGAGGGCAAGATCCAGACTGATCCTCTCAGCCCCAGGCCTCACTACACAAGCAGGAGTGGGTGGAGAGAGGGGAACGCGGTGGGGCGGGCTGCTTGCTCCAACCTCCCAGAACTCCTGAGCGGTGTGGAAAGGATGGGGTTTCCCATCTACCCAGTGAGGGCTCTCCATACTGCACCCCCAATCGGGTCAAGAGGTCAAGCCACAGGCAGAGGAAAACAGGCAAATACTTCACTCTCCCAGCTCTGCCCTCCCTTCCTGCCCACCACCCCAAGGCACTGTGGGAAGATCTCTAGGCAGTGTATATGACGCTTCTGTTCCTGCTCAGGACCCTATAATGCTTACAGAAGCCAGATCTTCCTCACTTCTATCCCCACCCACCAGCCCCACCAGCCCTACAGCCATCCCAGCAAAGGCCCAGTATAAGCATGTCACTCCCCAGCTCCATGAGCCCTCATGGCTACCTATTATCCACAAGGGAGATCCACACTCCTTGGCCCCAAACCCAGGGGCTCTTCCACTTGGCCCAGCCTCTTCTCCAGCCACTCCCTCCCATTCCTGCACCATGGTGCTCCAGTCTCTCCAGGGTTCTGTTTTCTCAGCCTCCAAGCTGTCTGTATATGCTGTTCCCTTGGCCTGGGACTCCTCTGCAAGTCTGCCCCCACTCTGCCCTGCGCATCTTACCTTCCTCGTTTCACCATTTTCTCTTCCCACTTTGTCTGTGTTGTGTGTCACCCCTTTCTTCATTGTTCATCTTTCCAGGCCCCATGCCACACTCACCTCCTCCAGGAAGCCCTCCATAATCACCCAAGCTGAGTGAAGATTCCTCCTGTTCTCCTCAACCCCCATATTATGGCACTGATGTTGCTGTTGATAGTTGCTGTCAAGTCGATTCCGACTCATGGCAACCACACATGTGCAGAGTAGAACTCAAGGCTGTGACCTTTCAGATGCAGATCACCAGGCCTGTCTTTCGAGGCACCTCTGGGCGGGTTCAAACTGCCAACCTTTCAACTAGCACTTAACCGTTTGTACCTCTTGCTCTGCTGAAAACGGATACTAGCCGGCTGACAGTGTGCCGGCCACCGCGCTAAATGTGTCATGAGTTATGTCATTTAATCCTTCTGACAACCCTATAGGAGACATGCTGTGGTTCTCCCAATGAGGAAAACTGAGGCACAGTGTGGTTAGTACCTTGCCAAGGGTCACACAGGTGGTAGAGTCATGTAATGAGCCCACTCTTAACCACAGTCCCCCAGATCTATCAAACCCTCTCTGAGCAAGGACAGAAGATGCCAAAGGTCCTTGAAGTCCACGTGAGACCAGCTGGGAGTCTCCCAATGCCCTACCTGTGCCGCCCCTCCTCACTCAGGTCCACACGTTCACTCTTCAGCTCTTCCTCACTGTCTCCCTGCCCATCCATCTGTCCATTCGTCCTTCAGCCTGCACTCGCACCCCCACTGTCCATCCATAGTCTACCCCCTCAAGGTCTCAGGAGCAGAGAAGGGCAGGGAAGACCAGAGTAGGTGGCAGAGAGGCTGAGGAGAAGAGATGGGCAGAAACTGGGGAAAGGGGCAGGCGCCTCGCACACAGTGGTGGCTCAGCAGACAGTCTAGCTTAGATGGAAGGAAGGCACACTGGAATCCCCAACTCCACCACCAAGTGGCCTTATGACCTGGACAAATTCCTGACTCCAAGCCTGTTTCCTCATCTGTATAATGGGGCTAAAAATGCTAGTCTTTACAACTATCAGTCTCTTCTCATCCAAAGCAACAGAGAAAGAAGGAAACCAAAGACTCAGAAGAATCTAGTTTATAGGACTAACAGCCTACATGAACCACGGCCTCATCTACCCTGAGACCAAAAGAACTAGATGGTGCCCGGCTACCACTAGACCATTCTCATCAAGGCCACAATAGACGGATCCTGATAGAAGAGGAGGAACATGTGGAACGGAATTCAAATTCTTAAAAAGTCCAGACTTACTAGACCTGTTGAGACTAGAGGACTCCCTGAGACTACCGTCCTTCAATGCTTCCAAAAAACTACCCCGAGGTCACATTTTAGCTAAATAACAGACTGGCTCATAAAATAAAGAATATTACCAGTGAGTACGGTGCACCTTTACAAAATCATCTGTATGAGACAGAATGGTCAACAATTACTCTAAAGCAAAGATGAAGGGGTAAGGGGAGAGGGAAACCAGATTACTGGAAATGAAATATCCAGAATGGAATCAATGAAAACATTAACACACTGTGAAAAATGTAACCAATGTCACTAAACAATTTGTGTTATAATTGTTAAATGAAAACCTAATTTGCTGTGTAAACTTGCACTGAAAACACAATAAAATATTAAAAATATATATATATACCGGCCTTCAAGACTGCTCTGTGAATTAAACAGTAGCAATACTAGTAATAGCTAAGAACTAACATGTATTTACCACTCACCATGAGCCAGGCAAGGAGCCTTGGTGGCATAATGGTAAGCATTCGGCTGCTAATCCAAAGGCTGGTGGTTCAAATCCATCCAGGGCTTAGCGGGAGGAAAGACCTGGCAATTCTGCTTCCGTAAAGAGTACACCTTAGGAAACCTTATTGGGCAGGTCTATTCCATCCTATAGGGTTGCTATGAGTCACAACTGACTCAATGGTACACAACAATACAAGCCAGGCACTGTTCTAAGCACTTTAGATGGAATACTGGAACCCCCCACCCCAATAACCCTAGGGGACAGTCTCGTTTTACAGACCAGGAAACTGAGCCACTGGGATAAGCAACTTGCCCAAGTGACAAAGGCAGGATTTCAGTCTAGGCGGCTGGCTCCAAAGCCCACTCTCCCCACTGCACAGTGCCCCACGACACATGGAGTACCCCACCAAGACACCAGGCACAGTTAGGGCCCTCAATTCTCTCTGTCAGTTTACCTACTCTCTCAGTCCACCACCTCCTCCAACACCCCCTATTTCTGTATCTCTCCTACTCCCACCACAATCTGTATTCTTCCCCCAACTCCCTCCTCCCCAGGCGGGGGCAGCAGGGGTGGCCCCATGACCCCATGGGTGGGGCCTGGGACAGCCTCCTGACCATTCTGCCGCATCCCAGCGGCCCCTGGACAGCAGCCAAGACCCCTGCTGCAGCCAAGCTGGAGGAAGAGAGGAAGGGCCAAGGCAGGCAGGAAGGGAGGTGCCTCCGCCCCTTCCCCCGAAGCACATCCTGCACCGAGAAACAATGTCACACAGGGCCAGCTGCCTGGCCAGGCGAGGTGGGGGCAGGGGCCTGGCCACAGGCTGGCCAAGCTGCTTCCAGGAGGCCACTGGTCCTACCCCACCTGTGGTTTGCTGGGCATCCTCTTCCTCTGGGCCCTGCATCCCCCCATTCCAGCTCCACCATTCAGTGTTCCCCAAGCCCTTGTCTAAAATCTAGATCTATCAGCTCATTCTGGACCTTGGCTCAGGCCCTTCCCAGCTAGGTGACCTTGGGCAAGTCACTTAACCTCTCTGAGCCTCCATTTCTTCTCTATTAAAACAGGGATAATTCTGAATAATGCCTACAACCCAGGATAGAGAGGACACTGTGGAGCAGCCAGGAGCTGCTGGCCTTGCATTTAATAGCTGAACCCTCTCAGGTTTCCCAGAGTTCACAAGCCAAAGTCCATACTTTCCTGTCCTGACAGAGCCCACGGTGGCCCGGCCCAGCCTCAGATCTCACCTTTCCCCTCACCTCCCCTGTCGTGCTCTAGTCTCAGCCAAACCACAGGCACTTCCCCGGATCCCTGCTGCCCGCTCCCTCTGCCAGTCACCCAGCTCTTCTCCCCACCTGCTGAGCTCCCAGTCCCAACTGCTCCTGAGATCCACTGGCAGGTGTGAACAGGGGGCCACTCCTCCTCGGCCAGCACTAACAGAGCCCAGCACCTGCACTCTGAGCTCCCGCAGTGGCCCAGCTCCACCAACAGCACGGAGTTTTGCTGGACGGCTCAGTCCTTCCTGGAGCACCAAGCCAGAGAGGCCTGGCAGGCAGGGATGTCAATACAGGGGCAGCCATTTACTAAGCACCTACTGTGTGCCTAGCAGAGCTAAGGGCTTTACTTCCATGAATCAGAAACCTCAAAACACCCACATATAGCAGAGATCACTGTCCCCCTTTAACCAATGGGAAAACTGAGGCCCAGAGAGGTAGACCGACCAGCCCAAGTCACAGAGACAATGAACAGGGGTGGCAGGATTTAAACCCAAGGTCAGTCTGTGTCTAAAGCCGGCTTTCAAACCAGTTCATTCTGATTAGAAGCCCTGCTGAGAATTTGCATTTCCACCCCAGATATATTGAATCAGAATCTACAGTTTAAGAAGATCCCCAGGTGATTCTTATGTATGACAAATTTTGAGACCCATGTTTTACCAGTGGTTCTCAGAATTGGTCCCTAATCAGCAGCATTAGCACCTCCTGGGAACTTGTTAGAAATGCAAATTCTCAGCAGGGGTTCAAACCAGAACTGGTTGGAAGTCCTGGTCTAAAGACTTCACCATTTTGGCAAAGGCTTAGCTGCTCCCTCTGCCTCACACCTGCCCACCCTCTCAAGAAAGCTGAGGCCCAAGCCCCCCCAGCTCCCACCCCAGGCAGCTGCAGTACCTGTTGAAGAAGTCCAAGCCACAGCCCCGGACCAGGAGACCATCCGGCTTGCCCAAAGGCCACACGCTGTCAGAAGACGAGGACGAGGATAGGCCAGTAGACCAGGGGGTAAGTGTCACACTTCCTGGGGAGGAAGAATGAGGCTCAGGGGTTCTGGGCTGGGAAATGGGGAGGCCCGGGGGCATGAGAGAGCTTAAACCCCCTCCAGCCCAGAGCAGCCTAGAGGCATGGGCTGAGGCCCCAGGAGCACATCAGACCCATTGGGCTCAGAGCTGGCCCAGGGCCTGCAGGGTGACCCTTCAGTTCCCCAGGGAAGGGTTGAGGCAGGTGAGGTCTGAGGAGAGGCCCATACAGCACACCCAGGACGGCGGTGTGACCAGGACTGAGCTCAGCGTGAGAGGCGGGAACCAAATGACCCAGGACCACAGTGTGGTCTCAGGGAAGGGGGCACAGGCTTTTCCGGGGCTTTGCCCTCACCAAGGGCATCTCAGGTAGAGCAGGTAGCATAAGCCCAAGTGGGCTGAAAGCTACTCCCTCAGATGACCCCTTCCCACAGAGTTCAAGAGGGCATTACCTGTGATGTCTGACATGCTGCTAAAGGACCTGGACAGAGAGAGGGCGAGGAGTTTAAGGCACAGCAGGCACTCTGCCCATTCCCTCCTGCCCCCATGCCAATGCAGGGAGACCCAAGGTGGGGGCCCCAGGCACAGGACACCTGCACCACCCTGCTCCCCTGAGCTCACAAAGCAAGAAGCTAACACTCAGGCTTCTGCTGCAGATTCCTCCACCCGGAGTGGCCTGGCCGGGCCTTCAAAGCCAGCCCCAAGGACCCCTCCTGGAAGCCTCCCCTGACCTCTCACTCCTATCTCACTCCCAATTTCTACCTTGAACTGCCACTACAAGGTCTGCCTCCCCGACTAGACTGTGACCTCCTCCCATCTCAGTCACGGCGCATTCACGCCTCTGATCAGGCCCATATCGATCACACCTCCTGGTGCCTAGCGTTTCATGAGCAAATGAACGGATGAAGGGCACCTTTTAGGGGAAAGCAGTGACAGGAATGACACAGGAGGCAGGATATCTCCTGCCCTTGGTGTTGCTCCCAGCAGACATAGCTTGGTCCCTGTTTGCTGTTGGTGGCCGAACCTGGGGCCTGGCTTCCCTGCTGAGTCTCAGACCCCCTGAAACATTCTCTGCATCCCCTAGTCCTGAACCACATGGCTTCTCCCTGGGTTTAGGATCTTCAAGGCTTGACTTCCAGTGGATCTCCTGTTAGGGGGCTCAGCTGAGGCTGAGTCCACTCTGCCCTTTGGCCTGCCTTGACCCCTGACCTCGGTCACTCTGAGGATCTTGGGGCCCAGGTTTGCACAGCTCCCGCCACTTCAGGGCAGTAAAGGGAGGTGACTGCCTGGACCTGACTCTGCACAGGGAAGCCGAGAAGCGGATCTTTCTTTCGGGGAAATAGCAGCCCCATCTCCCTGGGCCCCTACTGCTCTCTCCAGGGCCTGTTTACCTCTTAGCAAGTGCGGGGTCCTCCTCGCGCTGCCGCCGCAGAATGGAGCCAGCGCTGGGAGGGAAGGGCAGGATGGAGAGCCGGTTGATCTCCTTCTCGCTGTCTGTGGCCTCTTCCTGCAATGCCACATCAGGGCCTGGGTCACCTGAACTGCCCGGTCCCTTCCCAGATCTCGAAGCCCCTGGTGTGTGCCCATTCCACAGACGGGACCACAGCCCAGAGCGGGGAATGGGCTCAGCAAGATTACGGCATGTGAGGGGCACCCCAGGTCCCTTGGCACTCAGGCTCAGCACCAGGCTGGCTCTGGATGAGCCTAAATAAGGCACTTGGCCTCCCTGGGCCTCAGTTTCTTCCCCGTGAAATGGGACGGTCAGCAAACTGGAAAGCACTTGGCACGTCAGTAACTGTATGAAGGTCATCAGAATCCCTCCACCATATCCGGGGCAGGTGGGTGTCTTACCAAGGCATGGGGCTCAGAGCCCCCCGTGACAGCTGCCTCCCCCGTTGTGTCCGAGCCCCCCAGCAGGGAGGGGAACTCACTCAGGCTCCAGGTGCTGCTGAGGTTGGAACACAGGGAGTGGGAGGAGGCACAGGCCTGGGAGAGGAAGAAGGAGGTGATCAGCAGGGCCGGGCCCAAACCAGCCACCATCATCTCCTGAGCACAGTCCCGGGCCAAGCACAGGGACACAGCAGGAAACAGGGAGCCAGGTCGCTGCCTGGTGGAGCTCACAGTCTAAAGGCGAAGGCAAAACTGCAAACAAGCAAACAGATGAATACAATAGCCCCAAGGTGTGATGAGAGTGGAATCCCTGGGTGGTACAAATGGTGAAGCACAGCCACTAACCAAAAGATTGAAGGTTCGAGCCTACCCAGAGGTGCCTCAGAAGAAAGGCCTGGTGATCTGCTTCCAAAAAAACAGCCACTGAAAACCCCTATGGAGCACACTTCTACTCTGACACACATGGGGTCCTCATGAGTCAAAGCTGACTCAGTAGCAACTGGTTAACAGAGCTTAGGGACGGAAGGTGCCTGGGGCCAGAGAAAAAGGGCCTAGGGGCCTTGGAGGGCTTTCCAGAGAACTCATGGTTTGAACTGAGAACTCAACAGTAAGTAGGTGCTAAGTGGGTAAGGTGGAGCCAGGCAGCGGAAACAGCATATGCAAAAGCTCTGAGGCAGGACTGTGACACATTCCAGGATTAAAAGGCCAGTATAGCTGAAGTCCAGAGAACCAGGCTGGAGAAAGGGAGGGACCCACCCTGCAGGGGCTTGTGGGCATGATAAGGGGCTTTGTCTTTACCTAAGAGCCACTGAGAGTCTTAAAAAGTGGGAAATCATAGATTCATGTTTCCTTCATCCCATTCCTCTAGGCCTCATCACAACAAAACACTTGGCTGGTTGAACACTTCTTCAAGCAAATACAAAACAGGAAAAGGCAGAGCAGCCCAGCAAACACCTGAGGGCAAGTGTCTGGTTTACAAGGGTCTGCGCCCAGCTCCAGTGCTGGCTGGCTGTGTGACCCTGGGCAAGCCCCTGACCTTCTCTGGACCCTGTGCAATAAGGGGACTGGGCTAGCTGGACTCCAAGGAGCTTTTAGGTCCCATGTTTTGCATTCCAAGATGCTCGCCCGCCTTCATGCAGCCAGGTTTCCCCAAGCATATGTAAAAAGAGGCTTCAAACTATTCTCAATGCCCTAGGAGCAACTCCAGAAATTCAGAGGCCCACACGTCCCTACCACTCCCTGATGCAACAACCCATACCCACCCTAACCTGGGCCCAAGTCTTTCTGACGCCAGCTGAGGGCTCCCATCAGGGCCTGTGTATTCCCCACCCTGCCAGAGAGCTCCCTCCAAGATCAGTGTGTTCCTGACCCAGGGTGAGGGCACCTGCCAGGGTCTGCACGTTTCCCTCCAGGACCTGCTTATTCCCAGCCAAGAGCTCCTACTGAGCATATTCCCAAGCCCGGACAAAGGCTCCCACCAGGTCCTGCCTGCTCCCACCCCTGGCCAAGAGCTCCTGCCAGGATCCTAGTGGTTTCACAGGACCCTCTTGTTCCCAACCCTGCTCACCTTGAGGCAGGAGCCACCCTGCGCCCGCTGCAGCTGTGCTTCCAGCAGGGCTTTGGTGCCCTCCAAGCTGGTGAGCGCAGTCAGCATCTCGTCCCGCTCAGCCTCCAGGCCCCGCACCTGCTTGCGGTACTGATCCTTCTCGATGAGGCTCTGTGAGTACTGCAGCTGGATCCGGTCCCGGCTCTGGATGGCCTGAGGGGAGCAGGAGGGGAGGACGCTGGGGACTGGCAGCTGGGGAGTAATACTGGCTCAGCTGTCCTGGCCTGTGACCACGAGGATGGGGCAATAACAGTAAAAGCTGTTGTCGTTAGCTGCCGTAGAGTTGGCTCCACCCCATGGCAACCTTACGTTTAACAGAATAAAATGTTACCCCATCTTATGCCATCTTCATGACAGTTGGAATATTTGAGTCCAACAGTAAGAGCGGCTACCATTTACTGAGCACTTCCTGTGTGCCAGACACTGTGCTAAATATCAGCTTATTTAATCTTCACAATAGTTCTAGGAGTTAGGTATTATTCTCATTTTACAGGTAAGGAAACTGAGCCATGAGGGTTACATAGCCAGCAGGGACAGAGCTGAGACTCAAACCCATGCTCTAATCTCCTTGCAGAGTCCAGGCTCCTGCCACTTCACTAAGACAACTTAAAGCTCTTCTGTGAGACCTGCTGTTGTTATTAGGTATCGTCAAGTTGGTTCTGACACATAGCAACCCTATGAACAACAGAACGAAACACTGCCCAGTCCTGCGCCATCCCCACCATCGTTGCCATGTCTCAGCGCATTGCTGCAGCCACTGTGTCAGTCTACCTTGTTGGAGGTCTTCCTCTTTCTCGCTGACTCTCTATTTTACCAAACATGATGTCCTTCTCCAGAGACCGGCCCCTCCTTGATACATGTCCAAAGTACATGAGACAAAGTCTCACCATGCTCGCTTCTAAGGAACATTCCAGCTGTACTTCTGTGAGACCTACTGTATGCTTTATTCACAGTATCCTGGTTAGTGGAGGAGCCAGGTTCAGGCCCAGCTGGTTGCATCCAAAGCACTTTTCCTCATAATGAAGACCAGGGTCCCCGTGAGAGCTGGGCCCATGGCCCAGATTTGCTAACACTGCCTCAGAGGGAGCTGGGGCTGGCAACATCCTGGTGAAATGCAGATTCCTGGGCCCTACCCCCCACCCCCGACCTGGAATCAGAATGTCTGCGGGTAAAGCCCAAACTGGCAATTTCACCAAGCCTGAGAGGGGATTCTGAGGCCCACTGAAATCTGTAGGTTCCAACTCCTCTAATGGAGATGCTGGATCTGAACTTGAGATAAGGACAAAACCTCCTGCCCTTCCCCTCTATGTGGGGCACCTCACACAAGGAAGGCTGGGGGCCAGGAGGAACTGGACCTGGGGTCCTCACCCCACCCCACGGCCTCAACAGAAGATGAGGCCATGGTGGCCAGGTACTGGGAGCCAGAACTTTGGAAAGTTTTTCATCAACAAAGATCTATAAGTACCCCCTCTGTGCAGGCTTTGTCCTTGATATGAGAGAACAAGGGACCCAGAAATGAAGGACACTGGGACCAACTCTTGTAACTGTCACGGGAACCCAGGTGAGGCAGGTGTGTTCAGGTGCAAGGTCGGCAGATCTTGAATGCTCAAGGTCCCACATCTCTGATTCTCCTTGGCCCACTTGCCCCATCCTAAGCCACCAGTGCACTGTCAAAGCCTTTTTCTACAATTCCAGCCCTGCTCACTTCTCCTGTATTCCCCCATATAACAGCCAGGGCCTCACACACAGCAGGCTAGGGCTCACCTGGTCCCGCTCCTTCTCAATCTCCTCCAGCTGGGCCAGGACGGTGGCCATGCGGTGCTTGTACAGGTCACAGTCCTTCTGCAGTGTGCGGTGCTTCAGTCGCAAGTCCTCCATCTCCTGCAGGTACTGTGGGCAGGGCAGAGCCTAGTCAGACCACGGCGCTGGCCAGGGACCCTGAGTATGTGCGGGGGAGGGGGAAGGTAACCAGCAGCTGGCCATATTCTGGTGAGAGAGGCTGAGCTCTGTGGTCAGGCAGGCCTGAGCCCAATTTCAATTGCCCAACTCTCTAGCTGGGTGGCCTGGGCCACTGATGTCACCTCACTGGACCTCAGCTGCCTAATCTATAAAACGGGTGTTTAAGAATATAGTCACACTACCCACCTGGCTATTTAAACTGCAACCTGCTGCTCTACGTTTTCGACAGTGGCCTCATCTCTTACTACACAAAATGACTGACTTCTTACTATGTGTGTGTTACACTTTCTACCCTGCTAGAATTACCCCCACAGAAGCAGGGACCTTTGTTTTGTTCCCTGATGTATCCCAAGCGACTAGACCATTGGTGCCTTGATAAATTATTTGCGGAGGAGTGAATGGATAGTTCCTAGCCCACTGCCTGGCAGGTAGCAGGTGCTCAGGGATGCCTAATGCCTTCCACCCCCCAGGAGCCAGGCTGTTAGCAGAAGGTGGTTAGGAGGGGGGGGCAGGGCAGGGGCAGGAGAGAGCTACCTTGTCCCGCAGCGCCTCTGCCCAGTGCAGCTCGCTCTGCGCGTCATGCAGCTTCTGGCACAGCTCCTGCCTGCTGTCCTGTGCCTCCCGCCAGTCATGCTCCAAGATGTCCAGGAGGATGCGCTCCGAGCCTGGGGCCCCCGGCTGACTCATCTCCTGGGGCCAGAGTTCAGGGCTGCCTTGAGTGTGGGGAGGAAAAGGAGACAAACCCCCAGCCCTCTGACGCGCCCCACTAGCTCAGCCACCTTGGCCAAGGGCCTTGACCTCTGGGACCTTATGTAGAGTGGGCGTGACTGCACCAGCCCTGCCAGCCTCCAGGGAGTATCTGAGGTAAATGGATGAGGGCGTGCTCTGGCAAGTTCGGCCAGGATCTCATTCTTAACAAGAACCAGACCACTCTCTTGCTCAGGCCCCCACCCAACGCTTAGGGCGGCAGAGTGCAGCTATTTCCAAAGCCCATTCCTGCCCCTCTAATAACGGGTCTTCACAGGGGCTGAGTCTGGGCCCAAGATCCAGCCCCCAGACCCACACCCCAGCCAGGTACCCTATAACCCCATGAAATACACCAGAGCCCTGGCTCCCTTCCCCTCACTTCCTGTGTGGTGGGAAAAGCAATGAGCAGGAGGTGGGCCCACGCTGCCACTGAACCACCACAGGTCACCAAGCAAACCCTGTGGTCATCCAGACCTCAGGGGTCTCAACTACTTACGGTCACAAAAAAACAAACCAAATCAGTGGCCATCACTGTGACCCCATGTGTGTCAGAGTAGAACTGTGCCCCACAGGGTTTTCAATGGCTGATTTTTTTGGAAGTAGATCGTCAGGCCTTTCTTCCACGGCACCTCTGGGTGGGTTCCAATCTCCAATCTTTCATTTAGCAGCCAAGCACTTAACCGTTTGTGCCACCCAGAGACTCCTTCGGGATCAGAGACTACCCTAAAAATCAAAGGAAAGCTAGAGAACCTCATCCCAGAAAAATGCTCACAAAGGAAATGAGATGCACAGTTTCTGGGAGTTCAGAGACCCCCAGGAGGTTGCCCCTAAACCCCAGAGCAAACGCCCAGGAGAGCCGAGGTCTCAGCGCCCAGTACCCAGCTGGATGCCAGTCAGATCTCAGATTCCCAGTTCTGGGATCCTCACCTTTCCAGGACTCAGGAGGATGGAGTAAGGAACAGGAAGGGCCCCAGTGAGGGTCTGCCCCCGACATCCCACCTGTACCACCCGGGTACCTGCTGCAGGCCCTCCTGGAGCTCCTGCAGTGATGCCGTCAGCCGCTGGTTCTCAGCGCGCAGCTCGGAGACAAGGTCCGTGCCGTCCGGCTCCTTCTCCTTCTCCTCCGCCCCTGGGAGCATCCCTCTGGCCCTTCGAAGCAGGGTACACTCCTCCTCCAGCCGGCTCACCTTGAGCTTAAGCTGATCCACCTGCAGTGCAAGACATGAGTCAGCCGGGGGGTGGGGGGGACACACCCGGAGACACAAGCAAGGCCAGTGGGGAGAGAAGCCCTTCTCCCTCACTCCTGAGCACTTCCCAGATTCCCAAGGGGCCAGAGCAGGAGCCCTCCCAGACTCGTCTACGGAGAAGGGACAGGCTGGGCAAATATGAGGAGGAAAGGGGGACAGTGAGGTCAAGGCCTTCCCCCACTCCCGGGACTCAGCTTCAAGGACTTCAGGGCGGATCTGTACATCACAACATGCTCATCTGTCCCACAATTCCACTGAATACAGGTAGTTCCCGACTTACGACGTATTCGAGTTATGTATGACAAACCGCACTTACTAAAAGACGAACCACACTTACGACCTTTTTTTTTTGTACATCTTACTCTTAGTAATATGTACTGTGCACAATGTTGCAGCCCAATGTGGAACAGCTCATAGATCATGAAGAAGGGGAATTGACAGATCAGGACTTAATGGATTTTGAAGAGGAAAGAAATGCTAAAGAAAAAAGAAATAATGAGGAAGAGAAAGGAGAGAAGTTGTCAAAAAATTTTACAGTGAAAAGATTAAAGTTTTTTCTAAACTAAATCAGTGGCTTCAGTTACTTGAAAACACGGACCCAAACACTGGTCGCTTTGCTAAAGTCAACAGGCAGATTTGAGAAGCAGTAAGATATTACTGCAAAATACGTGACGAAAAAGAAAAGGACCATACAGACAACTCTCACTAATTTTCTGGCTAGAAATACCATCCCCATTCTCGGAAGATCCAGAACCTTCCACAAGTGTTATTACCACAAATGACAAAAGGCCAATGTCCAATTCTTCTTCATCATTGGAGTAAATTTTTATGATTTGTGTATTTTTTCATGTATTAAAATGTATCTGTAATTTTATATGTAATGTTTCCAACCCC
>NW_004443963.1:15879409-15887236 GCF_000243295.1 Trichechus manatus latirostris
AAAAAAAAAAAAAAAAGAGGTATTCGACTTACATCCAAACAGACTTACAACGGAGTCACCGGAACAGAACCCCGTCATAAACTGGGGACTACTTGTACAATCAATTAGCCAAGTATCAGCATGACAGAGGGGAAGGAGGGCTGGACCAATAACAGAAGGAACAGGGGCCTGGGCCCTGCTCTGCCTCTAAGTCAGTGTGACCTTGGGCAAGTCATGGCTGCTCTCTGTGCCTCAGCCTCCTCATCCATACCTGGGGGTGGGGAGTGGTGGTTCTGAGGGTCTCACCCAGTCCAGGACTGAAACTTTCTGATCAACAGCAGGAGCTAGGATGTCCCCCTCCCAAATCAACACATACTTACAGAACAGACTGGAGTCTGATCTTGCCTTCTTGCCTTAAACAAATTCCTAACAGAACCTCGACTTGGAAAGCCTCAGTTTCCTCATCAGTAAAGTGGGCCCAGTGAGATCAAATTGACAATGGCAACTTGAACGGTTCAATGAGAAGCTCAGGCAGTGAGTTTATCTTAATAGTGGCGGAATAATTTGGAAAAGGTCAGTGAGACTGGTTGCACAATCTGAAAAATGTAATCAACGTCACTGAACTGTACCTGTAGAAATTGTTGAATTGGTATTTTGTTTTGCTGTATATATTTTCACTGCAAAAAAAAGGGGAGGGGGCAGTCAATCCCCTGCCCTACCGCCTGCCTCCCAAAGTTGTCGCAAGTATCACATAAGGGAGTGGGTTGGCAGAGGCCTTCGGGTGGTAAAGGTGCAGCTGTAGACATGCCAAGGGTTTGACTGTGGCTGTCTTCATGGCTTTAAATAAAGTCCCAGAACCCCGACTGTCACCAGCTCAGTCTGTGCAACCAGAGGCTGGCGTGGCGTGGTAGTGGGCGGCTGTGTGGAGGCCGCCTGGCTGAGGACAGATGTGCACAACCAGTTTGCTGGCCTATGTGTCCACTCTGCTGGGGTTATCATTTCCCAAATTTACGCGAGGTCTGAGGGCCAGACAACAACAAGAGTAGCAGCAGGTGGCAGGCCATGAAATGAAGTCATTGTTGGAAAAGGTCACAATGACCTCTTATGGTGTCGAGCTCAGGCGCACCAAAGTCTGGTGACCTCGGAGTGTCCCTGACCTCCCTTGGAAAATGACTTGCAGCCCCCACCCCTCAGAGCCAAGAACAGCAACACAGGAACACACACACAGGCAACACACACACACACACAGCGGTCTGGAGGCTGGGGCGGGCGATTCCACAAATTAACAGTCCGATCCTCCTCCGCAGAGGACTCAGAAAGAAATTCATGACTTCGCATTCCCTTCCACTCACAAAATATGCTTTGTGAACTGCTGGAGAAAGACAGCTAGTTCCAAGGGCAAGCGCGGTCACGCCCTCCCCAGCAAGCCGCAGCCACACACCAAAGCCTCCTGCCCACCCCTCAGCCAGCCGGCTCCCCCAGTGTGAGCTCAGGGGACAGGGCACCTGCAGTCTCCGCTGCACACCAGAAATACGGATGCATTTAATCCTGGTGTACAAACTCACTTAGCACAAATTACAGCATTCGCTCCGTAAGTTTATGTTGCTTAGAAATAACAGCTCATTAAATCTGCACCTTATAAAGCAAGGTATTAAATCACAGCCACAGGCACACCTGTCCATGGGCGGAGGGGACCCAAGCTGCCAAGCCAGGCTCACTCGATCAGCTGTTCCGTTAATAGCCATCTGCAGTTCCTTTGTTAATTTGTGGTGGAAAAGCTCCAAGAAGGTTAAGGCAAATTCACAGTAGCGAAGCTTTTTGTTTTATTATTGTGGTGAAAATACATACAACAAAACATTTGCCAATTCAACATTTCTGTATGGAGTCCCTGGGTGGAGCAAATGGGTAAGTATTTGACTACTACCTGAAAGGTTGGCAGTTTGGACCCACCCAAAGGCACCTCGGAAGAAAGGCCTGGAGATCTGCTTCCAAAGGTCACAGCCTTGAAAACCCCATGGAGCAGTTCTTCATGTTGTGCAACCATTATTGGTTAGCTAAGTTTTAAATAAAGAAAAGCTTATTTATTAATTTAATTTGCTCCCTTACCTTCTACCCCCAAACTGGGAGAAAGGAGCCATTATCTGAATCTAGTAGGAGACTACCCTACCCCCACCTGGTCGTACTATGCACACCTGCAGCCGATCTGAAGACACACAGAGGCACCTCCAACTGCCTCGTGCTCCATCCCCACCCCAGAGCAGACTCTAGATGGCTGTGCACAGCCAGGACATTCCCCCAAGGCCCCCACACACACACCCGCCAGTCCTCGGGCCTCAGCTCACAATCACAGCTGACCCAAAGGTGCGCAGTCATGCCGGCCACAGCCTCTCCCAGCCACCCAGCCGGTGGCCATCACTGTCCTCACTGAGCATCAAAACCCTTTCCTCTGAGAAAACCTGATGCAAGCCCATGTCTGTCTCAGATCTGGGTGAAGAGGGGAACCCTGGCTCTCCCCACCAGCTACCCACCCCACCCCTCAGCAGCGCCGAAAGCAAAGTCGGGAATTGCTCCGTCTTGGGAAAGTGCCCTAACCAAGCTCTCTGTGCCTCAGTTTCCTCATCCTAAATGGGGAAGGTAATAGCGCTCCTCCCCACCCCCCCGACCCCGCCATAGGACTGCTGGAAAATTAAAGAGGTTTGTGAATGGCAAGCCCTTAGGACCATGCCTGGTGTGCACGAAGTGTTTGATAATTGTTATTAAAAAAAAAAAAACCATTGCCGTCGAGTGGATTCCAACTCACAGCGACCCAATAGGACAGAGTAGAACCGCCCCATAGGGTTTCCGAGAAGCATCCTCGTTATCACCCTCCCACTCTGAGGATGAGGAAACTGAGGCACAGAGAGGGAAGCCTTGCCTGTGCCACATCATCGGTGGCAGAGCCAGGCCTGCACCCTGCGTCCCGTGGCCCTGCCAGCCACCCCTCACTCAATCTGCAGCCAGTTTGCAGGCCTTTGGCAGCCTCTGCCTCATACCAAACACCAAGCCAACCCTCAGACAACAGCCTCACACTCGCCTCACAACCCCAAACTGGCCACCTACGCCCTCCAGCGGGACCAGAGGCCTAGGCCCTTCCACATGTGATCTATGGCCTCATTTCCCCCAGACACCAACCTGCCCAGGCATGCACAGCCACGGGCACTGACACACCAGTGCACCCACACCTACAGCCTCACATGTGCCAGCTGTCGCCATGGACACACACCACCCCCCGCAACACCGCAGCCACAGCCAGAGGCTCATGGGGGCAAGGGGCTTCAAATTCCACAGTCTGAGTCCCACTGTGGAACCTCACACAATATTCCTGGAAAGAGCCTACTGTGTGCCGTGGGCACTGGTAAGTAAGCCCTTGACATGGATTTGTTCATTAAATCCTTGGGGCAATTCCCGGCAGCAATAAAATACCAATATCATCCCCATGCTAAATCCAATATGCAAAAGCAAGCAAGGCCCAGTGTCCCAGCCTGTAAGAGGCACGGCCCCACTTGCTGCCAGAGAGGAACAAGTGCGATTTCACCCGGACGGCGAACAGGCAGAAGAGCACCCCCATTAAGAGGCCACTGCTGTGCCAGGGGAACCCAGCTCCAACCCAGATTGTGCCACTTCCCAGCTGTGTGACCCTGAGCAAGTCCCCTTGACTCTATGAGCGTTCATGTCAGTATTTTGAAATGAAAACCCGGCGCTGTGTTTTGGTGAGGATTAAATGACATGATGCGTGTCAACTGCATGGCACACTGTCAACACTTGCTAACAACAATGGCTAACAACGATACACATTTTGAGCACTGAGCTGAGTGCTGTACATGCCTTAAACCCACTGAATCCTCATAACCCAGGGTTTCTTAACCTCGGCACCAGTGCCATTTTGGGCCGATAACTCTTCGTCGTGGAGGACTGTCTCGTGCACAGTAGGATGTTCAGCAGCATCCCCAGCCTCTACTTCTAGATGCCAGTAGCATCCCCCTAGTTGTGACAGCCAAAACTGTTTTCAGACATGAGCAAATGTTTTTACAGGGCAAAGTGGCCCCATCTTGAGAACTGTTAAACTCGAACGAATGTAATCAACAACCCCATGTTACAGATGAGAAAACTGAGGCCAGAGCCACTTGTTCATCATCAAACAGCCGTAACATGGTGGCTCTAGAACACAAGGTGGCTACCATAGTATTGTTATTTTCCACAGAGGCTGTCCCTTCCCCACTGACCCCACCTGCTCCCCAAGGCCTACCACCAGCTGCAGGTCGCGGCTGCGCAGCACAGCTGAGTTCTTCTCCTCACTGAGCTGTGCCAGGCGCATGGCGATCATGTAGTTCTCATCCTTGAGCCGCAACAGCTCCAGGCTGCCTGCCTCCCAATCCTCCCGCAGCCGCTGGCAGCGCTCCTGGGCCTGCTGCTGCTCCCGCAGCCGCTGCTCTAGCATTGTCCGCTCCTCCTCTAGCACACGGCCCCGGGCCTGCAGCTGCTGCTCCCGCTGCAGCTGGTTCTTGCGAGCTTCCCGCAGCCGCCGTACCTCCGTCATCAGGAACTGGGTCAAGCCCTCAGGCCCCTCCTCATCTGCCGGGGACAGGGGAGAGAAAATTCAGGCCAGGTAAATAAAATGCAAGGGGATAGCACACTGCACAGAAAACCGCAAACCACAAAAACACTAGAAGAAAATTTTGCAATGTATTTTTATAATTTTGAGAGTAGGGAAGACCTTCCTAAACAAAGTACAAAATCCAGGAGCTATAAGAAAAAAGATGGGCAAATCCATGCAAAAAAAATTTAACCTCTGAATGATGAAAGATGTGATTAAAAAAAATTAAAAGACAAGTGACAGAGTAGAAGAAAATATTTATAACATATATAACAAATGATTCTGAGCCATAATATAAAAAGAGTTCCTACAAATCAACAAGAAAAAGGCAAACAATCTAATAGAAAAAAGGCAAAAGCTATCAATGGGCAAGTCCCATAACATAAATGACTAATAAACATAGGAAAATATGCTCAAACTCACCAGCCATAATAACAGTAACCACTAACATTTGCTGACTTAATTTTTTGTAGTAAATTCGTACATTAACTTATTTAATCTTCATAACACTAAAAGGTAAGTACATTATCCTCATTTTAAAGACAGAAACTGAAAGGTCAAACCATTTGCCCAAGATTCACTAGCTAGTAAGCTGTGAACTGTACCTCTCAAGTGCAAATTTAAAACAATTATACATTGGTTTTTATATATCAAACTGGTAAAAATGTCTAAAAGTGATCCCCAGGATTCATGAAGGTAGAGCGAAGTGGGCACTCACACACTGCTAGTGGGAGGTATGTTGGTTTAACATTTAAAATATACACACTCTGAGAAACTGTACTTCTCAGAACCTCTCCTCCTGAGACACACATTTGCACAGATGCCCATGGGACGTTCCCAGCATCATTGTAATGCTGCAAACTGGAAACAACCTAGATGTCCATCAACAGGGGATTGATCAAATGAATGATGACCAAACTTCACTAATGAGCACTATGGAGTCATTTAAAACAAGTGTAACAGATAGAGAGGAATCACTAAAAGCAGTTGTTCTGAAAAAAAGCAAAACACAGAGCAACACATATAGAATGATCCTATGTGCTCATCTACATGTGCATAAACAAATGCAAAGAAAAAGAAGACTTGCAAAACTTGTTATCAGCAGAGAAGAGCTGAGGGAAGAAGTGAAAGTCTCTTTTTACTCTAAGTATTCTTCTATTTCCCTCTTGATTTCTTCTATTTACTCATTGGTTGTTTCAAACCAAATCCATTACCGTGGAGTCAATTCCAACTCATAGCGACCCTATAGGACAGAGTAGAACTGCCCCATAGGGTTTCTAATGAGCAGCTGGTGGATTCAAACTGCTGACCTTTGGGTTAGCAGCTGAGCTCTTAACCACTGCACCACAAGGGTTGTTTAGAAGTGATAGTTGGTTTAAAAGTGTGGTTAGAAGTGTGTTATTTATTTCCACACATTTGTGTATTCTCTCTTTTTACTCTAAAGTCTCCTGTAGTGTATGAATATTTTACATAAGAAACTGTAAACCAGTGTATGCCCAACATATACACATCTGAAAACAATTTTAGAGGAAAGCAGTGTTAAGTTTGGCAGCTCTGAAGCCAGACTAACTGGGTTAGGACCCCAGTCCCACAATTAGCTTGCTGTGGGGCCATGGGCAAGCTGCTTCGGCTCTCTCTGCACCTCAGTTTCCCTAATCTGTTCAACAGGGATAATGGGAGTGCCCCCCCACCCAAGGGCAGAGTAAGGAACCTCTGCACTGTGTTTGAGGCACGGCAGCCCCACTCACCGAGAATCATGGAGCAGCGCTGGGCGGCTTCCTGGCCCGTGAGCAGCGTGAAGTGCTCAGGGTAGTAGAACTCCAGGGCCTCCAGGAAAGCCTCATAGCCCCTCTTGCCACGGCAGCGCAGGATGTCCATCAGGCGCCCTGGGAAGTGTCGGTGGTGAGGGGGGTCACAAGGGGTCAAGGTGAGGGCTTCCCCCAGCACCTGGCCAGTTCTTCCCCCCATGCCCCAGGGCCTGCGTTCCCCAGATTTTTAAGCCACTGACACACACAGGGGCCTGTCCCAACACATCAGGGAGGGGAGCCTGTCTGCCACAGCCAGGAAAACTGGGCCCCCCCCCCAGGGCACCCCCTAACCCCTGCACATACTCACAGATGCAGGGCCAGCAAATGCAGTCTTGGACCTGCCTATGATTCCAACAGCACAGAGAAGCCCCCTTCATCCCCAAAAGCAAAGAAGTATTTCTCCCAGTGGCCGCTGCCTGAAATCCACCATAAGACCCTCATCCCTTTGCCAGCTTTCGTTCAAAGACATACCCTGGGGGAGAGGGAACCCTCCTAATGCCAAGATGGGTCTTGGACACTTGAGGAGAAATGACTCTCCGAAGAGTGTGTCAGACATAGGAGAGGGGACAGACAAAACCAAACAGATAAAAAGGCACAGCAAAGGCGACAATCCTTCAGCTGCGACCAGAAGGTCCCAGGCCTAGTCAGCACAGGCAACCACATCCAAACCCCTGCTCTAACGTGGGCCCAAGAAGTGAGTGGAAACCCCAGGACAGGCAAAATCCTGACCAGCTGCACCCGTAACAGTGGTTCAGGAGGAGGCGAAGTGGTGGGCACACCCAACCGTCCCACTCTACAGATGCGGAGACGGAGGCCCTGTGAACCTGAGCCCTGACCTCGCGCTCCAGGGCTCAGTGCTCCGCGCTCGGGGTCATGGTGGGCTATGGGGGAGGCCCCAGGCACTGTCCGCTGCAGCTCAGCCCGCTGGCTTCCCGCTGGCTCACCGGTGCGGTTGACGCGGCACGGGAAGCGGTAGGTGCTCAGAACCTCCTCCTCGTCCTGCTCATCGATGACCCGGCATTGGCGCAAATACGGCGTGAGTTTGGCCGGGTTCAGGGCGCGCGTCAGCTTGTGCCGGACGCCCTCGATCCGCTCCCACAGCGCATCCTCCTCGGCCTCGGACCCCGAGCCGGCGCCGGCCTCCTCCTCGGCTTCCCCAGCCTCGGCTCCGCCCGGCATGGCCGCGTCTTTGGGGTCTGCAGGGAGAGGCACGCGGGGGTCGGCAGGGGTTCCCCGAGGCAGTGTGCGCCTGCCAGTCCCACCTCGGGACATCGCCCAGGAATCCAGTCGCCGCCGGAGCCCCTCTCCGCGCCAGGTCGGCAGACGGCTCCCCCGCCCCGCGCCCCGGGACTCACCCCACACGCCACCGCCGCCTCGGGCTCCCGGGTCGGCGCTCGGGCGGCGGCT
>NW_004443963.1:15887411-15900613 GCF_000243295.1 Trichechus manatus latirostris
GAGAAGCCCGCCCGTGGGCATCCCTTCTCTTTCACCCGTTCAGCTGGACCCTGTACCCTCAGCCCCGACATCTCTAGCGGGGTCCGGGCGGCCCGCCCACACCTGCCGGGCTCCGGGCGGAGCTGGGCGGGGCGGGCCACGCTCGCTCACACCCTCCACACGCCGCTACACACCTGGGGGCAGCGCGCCGCTCCCACAGTTACAGCACGCCCACCAGGCCCGGACCGCAGGCACGCAACCACATACGACCACACAAACTCACCCTGCGCAAGCTACAGGCCCACCCTGCACGACACCCACATCGCACACAGCCCCAAAAGCAGCCGTGCGGCGTACACGTCACACCAACACACAGGTACACACCATACAGGCACGAGTCACACAACATACAGCGTCACGGCACACTATTCACACCCAACACACCATGTACTCACACACAGGGCTCACCTATCACACACATTGCACAATGGCCCACACATAACCTGCCCCTCACCCCCAGCCCTGGGCATATGCCATACACCTGGTCACAATCCTGCCTGCTCCATCTCCCAGGAAATGACCATCAAGTGGGAGACGAGTGCTCTGGATGCTTCCAAGAACCCCTCCGTGTCTCTCCCCCATAGCTCCTCTCCTGCACAAAGCACTTCCGTGGCCCTGATCAGGTATGGGGCCACTGGGGTCCTCTGTGTGGGGAGCCCTGCCTGGGGGCACTGAATCTTAATCCCAGCCAGACCACTGACCCACTAGCGGAACTGGGCAAGGGCTTGCCCTCTCCAGGCCTCAGTCTCCCCATGTTGACCTCAAGCCTCGGGTCAGCCCCTGAATGGGCAGCAAAGGGCAGAGGTCTCTGCTGCCTTCTCGGAACTGAGAGTCTGAGCCCGTGGGGCACCACTGCTAACTATTCTTTATAAAGTCCCGTGGAGAATGTGGGGACCAGGAACCTCACGTTTCCCAAAGAGTGTCCTCTGGATGCTAATCCTAGAGATGCAAGGCTGGAGGAGTTCTGTGGTCAAGGTCAAGTGAGTTTGAGAAATGATGCATCCATACCCCGCCCCTTGGGAGCCTCATGATTGCTTACCATGATGAAGTGTGTGTCTATACTGGTACCTGTGATACCATCTCTCCATGCATTGGAAACTGGTGCCTGCTGGAGGTGAGGAGCAGAGGGGCACAGCTGGTACAGAAGAGAGGCATGCTGCTCCCCAACCCCCTTCCAGACCTTCTGAATTAGACGCCATATGCACATGGATTACTTATCCAAAGAAGTAAGTTTTCAAAGGATAAAGGCTCTGAAAAGTCTTGCAGTAAAGAAATCAGTTTAACTTTATATATCTTGGTGTCATTTCCCAAACCTAACTGACCACAGAAGTTTTTATCATTTTTGTTTTGGGTATCACCTGTTTATATCCAGGGGAAATGCTTTGGAAATACTGAGTTCTAGTGCAAATTCCTCAATTCACAAAGGAGGAAGCAGAAGCGCAGAGAGGGCCAGAAACTGGCACAAATTCACAGTGAGGCAGCTGTGGGTTGTGGTCAGAGCCCGACCCCTGGCCTCTCTTTCTGCCCTCCCAAGCTCTGTGCCCAGACCCAGACACACACCTTCTCTCTCCGTGCCCTGAGTGCCCTTGGCCTCCTGCTACCCTCCCACAGGGAGTGACTCCTCCCACCAGCAGTCCCTGCTCACTGTGAATGTTTTTACCTTGGCGAGGAGAACAGAATGGAAGCCTTGGAAAATGAGCCTATGGTTAATCATTTTCTCATCAAGAAGCCTAGGGAGGGCCTGGAGATAAGGCACGGAAACAAAGGGGCCAGCGGATAAGTGGACAGGGAAGTGAGGGGGTACAGGGTCTGAGCAGGGGCAGGACTGAGTGCCCCTGGGTACCTGACCCTCCTGGAGAGGCTGCACAGTTCCCGTGGGCACCACACTCACACACTCGCACAGTCACACTCACTCATGGACAGACTCACACAGTCACACACACTCTCAAACACTCATATACATGGTCACACACTTCCAGACACACACACATCACACACACCCATGGACACACATACTCAAGGACACACATGCACAGTCTCTCTCACACACAGACACACACTCCCAGACACACACACTCACATGCACTCATGGACACACTCACACAGTCTCTCACACCCACACACAGACACATGACTCCCGGACACACACACAGCCACCCTCCACCCACAGACACATACACTCATGGACATACACACACAATCTCACACACACACACAAAGACACACATTCACAGACTCGCCCACTGCGGGCATCGAGCCAGGTGGAGGCAGGTGGGGACGTACTCGCTTCCCCACAAACGGCACTGCCTAGGTAGAGCCTCCTCCTCCGTCCTGGTGCCCACAGCACTGAGGGTGGAAGCGTGTAACTGAGCATTAGCTCCGTTATTGTCTCCTTGTGGATTCCGCTACATTCATCTCTCTACAGCCACGCTAGGAAGGCAGGCACTGTGGCGGGGAGACAAACAGGTCTAGACCTCATACCTGGGGACCTGGGTCCTATCCCAGGCTTGTCCCCACGAGCGCTGTCCCTCCCTGAGCCTCAGTTTCCCTGTCTGCAAAAGGAGAGTAATGCCAGCCACATCTAGAGCAGAGAACTGTCTAGAAGCAGAGAAAGTGCCCCAGGGACCTAGGTTTGGCCTTAACTATGTCTCCTTGGCCAAGTCCCTTCCCCTCTCAGTTTCTACATCTGTAAAATGGGGATAATAATCCCCACATGCAGGGAACTTGAGCACCTCAAGTGAGAAGGCTGGCACAGAGTAGGTACTCAGTAGATAGATGAGCCCCAGGGGGGCCAAGTGGCTTGTCCCAGGCCCCTCCCACTGCAAACAGATGGCAGAAGGGCCAGGTCAGTGGCTAGAGAGCCCCGTGGGTCCCCCGCAGTCCACCAGGCTGGCAGGCTGAGCCATGTCCAGCTCCCACAATTCTCCTCAGAAAGTGCAGGCTACTCCAGCAAATTCTGCAAAGAAAGCTCAAAGTCCCCTGTGGCCAATACAGAGGCCCAGGGAGAGTGAGGGGCCTGGGTTCCAGGCCTGGCTCCCCACTTCCTAGCCCCTGAGTGCCTCTGAGCCGCAGTCCCTTGCACTCTGAAACGGGCACAGAAATGTCTGTCCTGTTCCCGCCTCACAGGGTTCTGTGAGAACCAGCTGTAGAAGCACATTTCACACGGGTCCTCTTCTCGCCACCCCTGCCCCCACCCCCGTCTGGTCCACACCTCGCAGCCCCTCCTCACAGGGCTCCAGGCTACAGCCCATTCCCCACTCTGCAGTCAGGGGGAGTGCTTTAAAAATAAACATGCCTCTCCCTCCAATAGTTCCCCAGCAAACTGGACTTTTGGGATGAAATGCAAATTTTGTCCCAGGCCCTGCCACCCCACCCCCCACCCCGCTCCCCCAACTCACTCTCCAGCTTCCAGAACTGGCCGGCTTTCTACACCTCAGGGTTCTTGTCCAGGCTGTTCCCTCTGCCTGGAATGCTTGTCCCCCAGCTCCTCAGGCCTCAGATCAGTGCTACCTCCCTTGGGGCGAGAGCCCCCAGGCAGAGCTCCTCCGCATGGCTCCCAAGCCGTGAGTGTGGGCACACGTCCTTGGTCAGCCCGAGTGGGCCAGAATGTTCCGGAAGCAGTGAGGATGAGGAGTGGTGTGAGGGAGGAGAGAGTCTGAAGGGAGCGGCGGCACACCTTGAAGGTCATTATCAGGACTCTGGCTTTTGCTTTTATCAGTAGCAATACTGTTATTGTCTTCCCCAAATAACCACAAACCGCACAGAAGCAGGGATCCCCTTTTTCATTATTCAAGGACACCCTGGGCCTAGCACCTTCTCTGTTCCTCATTGGCAGCCCCTGATTGCATGCCGGGAGTTTGGGTCTTGACTGATCTTGCCCGCTGGACTATAAAGGTGGGTGCATTGCGGCGACCCTAGGCTCCCCACCCCAGCCCTCAGACTGAGCTTACTTTGTCAGGCCATCTCTTCTCTTCCTAAGAACGGGGGCTGGATGGTATCCACAGCTGCCTGCCAGGGCCCAGCACAGGGCCTGCCGCACAGCAGGGGCTCAGTAGGAAGCTGGTAAATGGACTGGGATTGGGGACAATTCCTTTGATGGTCTGCCCCACACCAGAGCCAGACTGCCCAGCGCTCAAATCCCAGAATGATAGGCACTTGTGATTTTAGGCAAATCACTAAGCTTTTCTGTACCCCTCATCTGAGGCGGCCCAGCACAGCCCTGAGCACAGAAGAATTGCTAAATGAACATATTCATTAAATTCCACCAGTGCACAACTTGTACAAGGAAAGGTCGTGGAAGCTCCCTAGACACATCCAAACTCCCTGAGGGACTGAATGGCTGGGCGGAGGGCTGTGGGGACCATGGTCTCGGGGAACATCTAGCTCAATTGGCATAACACAGTTTATAAAGACAATGTTCTACATTCTACCTTGGTGAGTAGTGTCTGGGGTCTTAAAAGCCTGTGAGCAGCCATCTGAGATACTCCACTGGTCTCACCCCTTCAGGAGCGAGGGAGAACGAAGAGAACAAGATACAAGGAAAAGATTGGTCCAAAGGACTAATGGACCACAGCTACCAAGGCCTCCACCGGACTGAGTCCAGTACAGCTAGATGGTGCCCAGCTACCCCCACTGACTGCTCTGACCAGGATCACAATACAGGGTCCTGGACAGAGTGGAAAAGGATGTAGAACAAAATTCTAACTCACAAAAAAAGACCAGATTTACTGGCCTGACAGAGACTGGAGAAACCCTGAAAGTATGGCCCCCAGACACCCTTTTAGCTCAGTGGTGAAGTCACTCCCAAAGTTCACTGTTCAGCCGGGGATTGGACAGCCTCATAAAACAAAACGAGACTAATGAGGCACAGCAGTCCAGAGACAAGGACTAGTAGGCATGAGGGGACAAGAAAGCTGGTGATAGGGAACCCAAAGTTGAAAAGGGACAGTGTTGACATGTCGTGGGGTTGTTAACCATTGTCACAGGGCAGTATGTGTACTAACTGTTTAATGAGAAATGATTTGTTCTGCAAACCTTCATCTAAGTTACAAAAAAAAGAATTATCTCTGTGAGATCAAATTGACAACAGCAACTCAAAAGGTTTGATGGGAAGCCTAGGGGGCAGTGAGTTGAAGATAACGGTGATGGAATAATTTGGAAAAGGATAGTGAGAATAGCAGCACAGCTGGAAGAATGTAATCGATGTCACTGAACTGTGCATGTAGAAACTTTTGAAATGGTGTAACTTTGGCTATGTATATTTTCACCAAAAAAAAAAGGTCCTCCAAGGTCAAGAAGGGAGAGTGTTGACATGTCGTGGGGTTGTTAACCAATGTCATAAAGCATATGTGTACTGACTGTTTAATGAGAAACTGTTTGTTCTGTAAACCTTCATCTAAAGTACAATAAATATATATATATATATAAAATTCCACCAGTGATGTCCCTTACCCTCCCTGCTGCCCAGTGTCCCCACAGCGCCTGTATACAGTCGGCCTTCCCTGGGACTCATTCCAAGAGGGTGGGTGAGGGCAGGGTCCGCTGAGGCCAATCACAGGAGTCAGGGCTGGACGGATCTGTAATACTACCATTTTACTTTAATTGGGGAAACCGAGGCCCGAGGCCAGGGCCCCGGGAAGCAGAGGAGGGAACAGGCAGCAGGAGCCGCCCTCTGGCCTGGGGAAAGTGACTACATCTCCTGCTTGTACTTGCTGGTCTCTGGCTGGGCAGACAGAGTGAGGAGGGGCAACCTGTCCCCGCCTCCTCTTTCCCCCATGGCCACCCTCCCACCCCTACCCCACCCCCAACCCTGCAGCATTGCCAGTAGGGAGTAGAAACACTGAACACTGACTCACCCTTACCCCAACAGGACCAATTACAGATCTGCATGCCTGGCCTTGGGCTGAGTGTGGGGCCAGGCTGAGGGGCAGGGGACAGGCCTGGGGCTGGGATAGGAGGTGAGAGTCAGCACCAGAAAGGGCTTGGAAAAGACACAGGAGTAGGCCAGGGCTCAAAGCTGGGTTTCTCCGGCCTGGTCTCCCCTCACTGTGCCAACTCCACCTCGGCCACGACATCAGGCTCATCTGTGACTCGGTTTCCCCCAACTGCACCACAAGGGGGGTAAAACGGAAAGCCCTCAGAGCCCGTAGCTGCCCAGTCAGTTGCCGGCCTTCCTCTAAGAGAGAATGGTGACCCCAGCGGGCCGCCATAGGAGCTCCAGGCGCCTGCAGGAATCTCCAGGGGGGGCTTCCCGGAGGAGGAGGTAGCCTCCTGGTAATGCCACCTGGGGCCCAGAATTCCAGAGAAAGGCCCTCGGAATCATCGGGGTTGAGTCAGCGGGAAGGGGTGGGCCTGGGGCCCTGCTGGCTCTGAGTCACCACGGCTGGCAGGCTGGTGTGCCTTTCCCTGCTGCCAGCCTGGACTGTGGGGGCATGAAGACAGACCCAGGTTCAAGTTCCAGCTTACCATGACTCTGAGCAGGCCTCCCAGACCCAGCAGAGAAGTAGGGACAATCGCAGCTTTGTCTGTTTTCAAGTTGGGGGTCAATGACAACAACAGCAAACATTTTTGACAGCTTATCATATATCGGGCATATTACATACTAGCTCTTTCCAGAATTAACTCCTTAAATCTGCTTAACACACCTGTGGAGTAGGTCTTCTTATTATTCCCATTTTTCAGATGAGGAAACTGCGCTTTGGAGAGGCCACACAGCCAGTACATGTGGAGCTAAATGAGCATTATTGTTGGTGTTGGAGCCCTGGTGGCACAGTGGTTTAAATGCTTGGCTGCTAACCAAAAGGTCGGCAGTTCAAATCCACCAACCACTCCTTGGAAACCCTATGGGGCAGTCCTACTCTATCTTATAGGGTTGCTATGAGTTGGCAATCGACTCTACTGCAGTGGTATTGTTGATGTTAAGTAGGGTGGTGGGTCTGCCCTGCCCTGCCCCTCACCCTGTAACCCAGGCTGTGACCCTCCCTCACCTGCCAGCATAGTTCCCTGCCTAGCATCTGAGCCCAGGCCTGTGCGAGGCCCTGAGGACTCAAATGCATCCCCCAAGCCCTACCCTGGGGAACAGGCCCACACCCAACGACTCTACTGCTGTAAGTTCAGTTGCTTGCAGCTGTAAGAGGACGGAATCCTCAACTCTACCCAAGGGTATCAAAAACTGAGGCTCAGGGAGAGAGGGAAGGGCCATCCAGGCAGAAAGAGCAGCCAGTACAAAGGCCCTGGCTCCTCTCACTTGCTTTAACTTGCATCATTCCAAGCCATCAGTCCTGTTTGCCCCAGTCCCATGACTCAGCTGCCTCCTCCCTGCTCCCCCCGAGGAGATGAGGTGAGTGGGCGGCCCCTCCCGGAAGGCTGGTGAATAATTATCACGCTAGTGCTCACAGAGGGGGCACGGATGCTGTACCAGGTGCTGAACTCATTCATTCTCACACAACCCCAAAAGGAAGGGGCCTGCTACTATTCCAGATACAGGTGAAGAAGTTGAGGCCCAGGAAAGGCCAGGGACAGAGCTGTCCCTTCCCAACCAGTAACCTGTGTTGCCTTCAACCCTCCCTCAGGATAACGAGCAGCCTCAGTGTGGATGAAGAAGCCTGAGTTCATATCCCCACTCTGCTCCTCACTTGATACTGGACTTTGGGGAACCACCACCTCCTTTCTTGGCCTCATTTTCCCCATCTGTGGTGTTGGGGTGACCTGAACGAAATGAATCTGCAGCACAGAATGTGCCAGAAGCGCTGGTTCTGCCTGCATTCAAACCTCTCTGAGCCCCTTCATCTGTAAAATGCAGCAGATAATAATACCATCCTCAGGGTTCTTCTGAGGATGAAACAAGTGAATATGCATAAAAGGGCTTAGCACAGTGCCCTGAGCAGAGCAGATGTTCGGTACATGCTGACCGCTATCCTTGAGTGCTCTACCTCCTGGGAAGACCCATGGCTCTAGCAGTGTCGGGTGGTAGCAGATTCTACCTCCCCCACGCCTCCCCTACCTCCATGTTCATCCTGGCCTACCTCCCGGCACACCTTTCTCATGACAGGCTCTGTTATGGATTGAATTGTGTCCCCCCGGACTATGGTTGTAAATCCTAACCCTTACACATGAAACTCACGGGCCGTTGTTCAATACAGATGAGTAAATAAGCACAAGGAAGCCCGTGCTTACCTCGCTTACTGTGTATTCTGTCCCTGTGAGGGATGGTAAATTTGAAAAGAGGATTTGATTCTGTAGGAGGGTGCTATGGGGTTGGGAGAGAGACAGAAGCCAGCCATACCTAGAAAAAGAATCTTTGGTGTGATGCAAAAATGTGATATTGTTCCCTGAAGATGATGTGATGCTTACCTTGCTTGCCTTGCTTATTGGATAATCCGCCCCGTGTGGCAGTCTGCTTCTGTAAAGATTTACAGCCTTGGAAACACTATGGGGCAGTTCTACTCTGTCCTAACGGGTTGCTATGACTCAACAGCAACAGGTTTGGTTTTTTGGTATATTGTTCTTGTTAGGTGCTATCAAGTCGGTTCCGACTCATAGCAATCCTACGTACAATAGAATGAAACATGCCTGGTCCTGCGCCATCTTCACATTCATTGCTATGTTTGAGCCCACTGTTGCAGCCACTGTGTCAATCCATCTCTTTGAGAGTCTTCCTCTTCTTCACAGACCCTGTACTTTACCAAGCATGGTGTCCTTCTCTAGGGAATGGTCTCTCCTGATAACATGTACAATGTATGTGACACGAAGTCTCGCCCTCCTCAATTCTAAGGAGTATTCTGCTGAACTTCTTCCAAGACAGATTTGTTCATTCATCTGGCAGTTCATGGTATATTCAATATTCTTTGCCAACACCATAATTCAAAGGCATCAATAATTCTTCAAGCTGCACTGAATGTATTGTCAAAAAACAAGTCTCCAGGAATTGACAGAATACCAACGGAGATGTTGCAACAAATGGATGCAACACCAGAACTGCTCACTCGTCTATGCCAAGAAATTTGGAAGACAACGACCTGGCCAACCAACTGGAAGAGATACATATTTATGCCTATTCCCAAGAAAGGTGATCCAACAGAATGCAGAAATTATCAAACAATATCATTAATATCCCACACAAGTAAAATTTTGCTGAAGATCATTCAAAAGCAGTTGCAGCAGTACATCGACAGGGAACTGCCAGAAATTCAAGCTGGATTCAGAAGAGGACGGGGAATAAGAGGTATCATTGCTGATGTCAGATGGATCTTGGCTGCAAGCAGAGAAGAGCAGAAAGATGTTTACCTGTGTTTTAGCGACTATGCAAAGGCATTCGATTGTGTGGACCACAACAAATTATGGATAACACTGTCAAGAATGGGAATTCCAGAACACTTAATTGTGCTCATCGGAACCTGTACATAGACCAAGAGGCAGTCATTCGAACAGAACAAGGGGATCCTTCATGGTTTAAAATCAGGAAAGGTGAGCATCAGGGTTGTGTCTTTTCACCATATTTATCCAATCTGTATGCTGAGCAAATAATCTGAGAAGCTGGACTATATGAAGAAGAATGTGACATCAGTATTGGTGGAACTCATTAACAACCTGCTATATGCAGATGACACAACCTTGCTTGCTGGAAGTGAAGAGGACTTGAAGCACTTACTAATGAAGATCAAAGACTACAGCCTTCAGTACAGATTACACCTCAACATAAAGAAAACAAAAATCCTCCCAACTGGACCAATAAGCAACATCATGATAAACGGAGAAAACACTGATGTTGTCAAGGATTTCATTTTATCTGGATCCACAATCGACGCCCAGGGCAGCAGCTGTCAGGAAATCAAACGATGTATTGCATTGGGCAAATCTGCAAAAGCCTCTTTAAAGTGTTAAAAAGCAAAGATGTCACTTTGAGGACTAAGGTGCGCCTGACCCAAGCCATGGTATTTTCAATCGCCTCCTATGCATGCGAAAGCTGGACAATGAACAAGGAAGACCGAAGAAAAATCGATGCCTTTGAATTATGGTGTTGGTGAAGAATATTGAATATACCATGGACTGCCAGAAGAATGAACGAATCTGTCTTGGAAGACATACAGCTAGAGTGCTCCTTGGAAGTAAGGATGGCGAGTCTGTCTCACGTACTTTGGACATGTTATCAGGAGGGACCAGTCCCTGGAAAACGACATCATGTTTGGTAAAGTAGAGGGGTCAGCCAAAAAAGAGGAAGACCCTCAATGAGATGGGTTGACACAGTGGCTGCAATAATGAGCTCAAACATAACAGTGTGAGGATGGCACAGGACCAGACAGTGTTTCATTCTGTTGTACACAGGGTCGCTATGAGTTGGAACTGATTCGAGGGCACCCAACAACAACAACAACAAATTATGAGAAAATAAATGTCTGTTTGTTAAAGCCAGCCACTTGGGTATTTCTGTTACAGCAGCACTAGATAACTGAGACAGGCTCCTACATACCCTTCAGTTCTCTGTTCACATGGCCCTCCTCAGAGAGGTCTTCCTGTCTACCCTGTGGAAAGGACGTCCTCCATTTATTTTTTGGTCTCAACTCCTTGTTTCTTCTCTTTGGAGCTCTCATTAGAACCTGTGAACTCTTTTATGTTTTGCCCACCTCATGGTGTTTTGTCTGTCTATCCACAATAGAATGTAAGCCCCTAAGGGCAGAGACAGTGCCCATCTCTTCACTGCTGCATCCTTAGAGCCTAGCTCAGTGCCTGGCACCCAGCTGACACTCAAGAGAAAGTGTGTAGAACAAACAAACAAATCAATGAATGAATGAATAATACATAGTAGGTACCCAATGAGTCCCACACCCCCAGTGAGCTCCCAGAGCTCAGAGATGACAGGACCTCAGGGCCTGGGGAAATAATGATTGCCACCATTACTGAATGCTTTTTGTGTGCCGGGGACAGTCCTGAGTGCTTTAAATAGATTAATTCCTTTAATCCTCACAACAAACCTGTGAGGTAGGCACTATTACTATCCCCATTTTACAGATGAGGAAACAGGCTCAGAGTTAAGTAATTTGTCCAAGGGTGCCCAGTTGGGAAGGCACAATCTAGTTCTGCTTGTGTTTAAACACTGCCCAATACTGCAAGCAGGAAGGCCTCCTGGAGGACGTGGGGTAGAAGCTGCGCCAGGAAAAGAGGAGCAGATTCCTGCACCGCAGACTGGGGAGGGCATTCCTGGAGCAGGGAACCACATGTTTCCAGGTGCAGCTGGCATGAGTGAGGTATTGACAGGGCCTGGAGGAAGCACTGGGGGATCAGGTTACTAGGTGTTCCGGTTATCTGATGCTGCATAGCAAAACACAGTATCATAAGACAAGGACAATGATTGACTTAGCTCATGAATGTGCAGTTGGATAAGACTCGACAGGCACAGCTTGGCTCTGCTCACATGACATCAGCCGGGACGGCTCAAAGGGCAGCTGGAGGCTCAACAGCTGGGGCTCCTCGGGCACTCTTTAACTCTCTGGTCTCACTACATGACCTCTACAGCATGGTGGTGTCAGGGTGGCCAGACTTCTGGCAGGGTGCTTCCTAGTACCAAAGACGTGTGTCAAAGAGAGCCACAGAAACGCTATCAACTTTTATGACCTGGCCTTGGAACTCAGCCCATGTCACTTCTGCTGTAATTTATTGGTCAAAGCAGTTCCAAGTCCACCAGGTCCAGGGGGTGGGGGGTGGGGGAGTGGGACATAGGTGCCACTTCTTAATGGAGTTCTGGATGGCAAAGTTCTGGAACAGTATGTGTGGGGTAGAAAATCCTGCTGCAGACATGTTTGGAAGAATCCATTCTGTCACAGCAAGTGGCTGGGGCTGATCAAGGTGTCAGCCAAGGAGCCTGCTCTGCCTATGCAAGACAGAGCCAGCCTCCAGGGCTTGGGGGGGTGGTGTGGCATTATGTCTCAGAATCTTTTCTTCAAGCTTTTGTTTTCCCTATTTTATTTAGGTATTTAAAAAAAAAAAAAAAACTCGTTGCCCTCGAGTCGATTCTGACTCATAGCGACCCTATAGGACAGAGTAGCACTGCCCCATAGGGTTTCCAAGGAGCGGCTGGTGGATTTGAACTGCCGACCTTCTGGTTAGCAGCAATAGCCCTTAACCACTGTGCCACCAGGGCTCCTATTTAGGTATAGAACACAGTAAAATGCACAGATCTTAAGTCTGCAGCTCAATGGATTTTTACCTTCCCTGGGTGGTGCAAATGGTTAAGTGCTCAACTACAAGCCAAAAGGTTGTCAGTGCAAACCCTCCCAGAGGTACCTTGGAAAATAGGCCTGGCGACCTGCTTCTGAAAGATCACAGCCTTGAAAACCCTATGGAATAGTTCAACACGTGGGGTCACCATGAGTGAAATTGACTCAAGGGCACCTGATAACAACAACAACAGGTTGAGAAACTGAACGTGGCCCCTCCCAGTCAAGATCTCCCCCAGAGGCAACTGTTCTGTCTTCTATGGCTACAAATCAGCTTCACCCGTTGTCACATAAGGAATCAGTGTGTGCTTTTCTGTGCCTGGTGTCTCATTTACCATGATGTTAGCAGGATTCTTCCGTGTAGTTATGTGTATTTGTAGCTCATTCATTCTCATTACTGTGTAGTATTCCACTGTGCAAATACATTGTTGATGGACATTTGAGTAGTTCCTCTTTTGGGGCTATCTTAGTTACCTAGGAGCCCTGGTGGCACCGGGAGTAGTTAAGAGCTCGGCTGCTAACCAAAAGTTCGGCAGTTCGAAATCCACCAGCCACTCCTTGGAAACCATATGGGGCAGTTCTACTCTGTCGTATATAGGGTCACTGTGAGTCGGAATCAACTCTAAGGCAATGGGTTTGGTTTTTTGGTTTTTATACTGAAATGGCCCTGTTAGCATAACAAAGAAAACCCTATTCCCAAATTGGATTACATTCACAAGTATAGGAGTTAGGATTCCAACACATATTTTGGGGGACACAATGCAATCTATAACAGAAACTATTATGAATAGTGCTTGTGTGAACATTCATGTACATTTCCTCCCCCCCCTCCAAAGCAGCTTGGTTTTTTGAGGTTTTTTTTTGGTATTACTTTTTTTTTTTTATTGTACTTCAGGTGAAGGCTTACAGAACAAATAGTTTCTCATGAAACAGTAGTACACATGTTGTTTT
>NW_004443963.1:15901094-16025887 GCF_000243295.1 Trichechus manatus latirostris
CTGTACTGGACTCAGTCTGGTGGAGGCCTTGGTAGCTGTGGTCCATTAGTCCTTTGGACTAATCTTTTCCTTGTATCCTGTTCTCTTCATTCTGCCCTGCTCCCGAAGGGGTTAGACCAGTGGAGTATCTTAGATGGCCGAGAAGCAGCTTGTTTTATCAACGAGGAAACTTAGGTCCAGATTGGTGAAAGGACTTGCAAGTTTAGCCCACATAGGTAAATCCCTGATAATTTAAGTCCAAATAACCAGGTAACTTTCTGCATCAAACCATTTTTTACTGCATATATATATATTTATTCACTACGTAAATATCCCTGTCCTCCTAAATTGAGTACACAGAGCAGAAGTTACTCTTTTCTTGATGACAGAAATGGCCAACATGTTGTTGTTGTCAGATGCCATCAAGTTGGTGCCAACTCATAGTGACCCTACGAACAACAGAACGAAACACTGCCTGGTCCTGCGCCATCCTCACACTCGTTGTTATGTTTGCAGCCACTGTGTCAATCCATCTCGTTCAGGGTCTCCCTCTTTTTCTCTGACCCTCTACTTTACAAAGCATGATGTCCTTCTCCAGGGACTGGTCCCTCCTGATAACATGTCCAAAGTATGTGAGACAAAGTCTCGCTGTCCTTACTTCCAAGGAGCATTCTGGCTGTACTTCTTCCAAGACAGATTTGTTCATTCTTCTGGCAGTCCATGGTATATTCAATATTCTTCACCAATATTATAATTTACATGGTCAACATATGTGTCCATTATTTGTTCTGATGTAATAGGGATGCAGTGGGGAGGGACATTTTTCCCCACATGAAATGGCTCTAGACTGTGGGTTTTTTTTTTTTTTTTTCCTTTTCTAAATCTCATTGTTGTTGCTGAGAATATACACAGCAAAACATACACTAATTCAACAGTTGCTACTTGTACAATTAGTGACATTGATTACATTCTTGGAGTTGTGCAACCATTCTCACCCCTCTTTTCTAAGCTGTTTCTCCTCCATTAACATAAACTCACTGCCCCCGAAGCTTCCTGTCTAATCTTTCAAGTTGCTGTTGTCAATTTGATCCCACATAGATAGTTCTTAAAAAAGCATAATGCTCAAGGCAGACATTTTTTACTAGTTAAGCTAAACTACTGCTCAGTTTTAAAATGACTTCAGGGATATTTTTAGTTTAAGGTTTAACGATTATCTCAGCGCAACAGTTTCAAAGGTTCATCTACACTCTGTGGCTCCAGGAAGTCTAGAGTCCATGAGAATTTGATGAGGATTCTTCTATGGAATCTTTGATCAAAATGTTCAGTAATGGTAGCCAGGCACTGTTTCATTCTTCTGGTCTGTGTACAATTCCTCTGATGAACGTATACAGTGAAACCTGTGAGAGCTGGAACTCAATGGGATTGCCTTGTTTTTATGGGTCTCAAAAGTCTTCCACCTTTGACTAGGTACAGTCTTACCACTTTTCTATAACTCATTCACGTGGAAAATGTTTGTGTTTTCCTTCTCTGACAGGTTTCTGCCTTACGCAGGTCCGGCTTTCACAGGTTTTACTGTATCCACATTTCTCTTGACTGCATACCCAGCAGTGGGATTGCTTGGCCATGTTGTTGTTGCTGTTGC
The DNA here is from genome assembly GCF_000243295.1 of Trichechus manatus latirostris. Classification (NCBI taxonomy): domain Eukaryota; kingdom Metazoa; phylum Chordata; class Mammalia; order Sirenia; family Trichechidae; genus Trichechus; species Trichechus manatus. Next base: position 15,902,716 of record NW_004443963.1, read on the forward strand.
TGCGTGCCATCGAGTCAATTCCGATGCACAGCAACCCCATGTGACAGAGCAGAACTGCCCCATAGGGTTTTCTAGGCTGTAGTCTTTATGGGAAAGAGCCCTAATGGAGTTGTGGTTAAGCGCCTAGCTGCTAACTGAAAGGTTGGCAGTTTGAATCCACCAGCCGCTCTGCAGGAGAAAGATGTAGAAGTCGCTTCTGTAAAGATTACAGCCTTGGAAACCCGATGGGGCAGTTCTACTCTGTCCTATAGGGTCACCACTAGTTGAAATCAACTCAACAGCAACACAATCTTTTAATCTGTACGGGAGTAGATCACCAGGTCTTTCACCCATGGAATCACTGGGTGGGTCTGAATGTTCAACCTTTTAGTTAGCAGCCAAGCGCTTAGCCACTGCGCGACTAGGTCTCCATAAGATAGGCATATGTTCAGCTTCAGTAGAGACTGCCACACAGTTTTGCCAAGTGCCTGTAGCACATTATACTCCGCAGCAGTGTATGAGAGTTCTGGTTCCATATCCTCGCCAACACTTGATGTTGTCTGCATTTTGAATTTTAGCCAGTCTACTGGAAGTGAAGTGGAAACCTGTTTTTTGAATGAAATCTTGCTAAAAACCACTGTTTCTCTGACAGATCAAAGGAGAGGTGAAGTGAAGCCAAAAACTCTGTATAATGGGAACCTACAGGGGCTTCTTGCTATTGTTTTCTTTGGTTCTGCTTTATTTTATATCTTTGTCAAGGTGATTTTGTATTATTTAATTAAAAGTAATAACGTAAAGCATATATGAGTCCTTCTTAAAAAAACTATTTGACAGTGACGTGCAATCAACCAAGTTGTTGTTGGGTGCCATTGATTCAATTCCAACTCCAACCGCCAACCTTTCGATTAGCAACCAAGCACTTAACCTTGGGCTACCCAAAACCAAAAATCTCATTACTGTCGAGTCAATTCCGACTCATAGTGACCATTTAGGACAGAACAGAATTGCCTCATAGGGTTTCCAAGGCTATAATTTTTACAGAAGCAGACAGCCACATCTTTCTCCGGCTGAGCGGCTGGTCGGTTCGAACCACTGACCTGTGGGTTAGCAGCTTAACCGCTTTGCCACCAGGACTCCTTGTTATAAACCCCAACAAAGTAAAAATTGTATAAACAATAATAACTGGGAAGTAGGTAGGAAGGGAAGTGAAAGGAAGTATAAAAGAACTGATTAGTTCATCTTTTATTTCAAAGAACCAATTCTTTCTGATTAAATTAAAGCATGTAGTTTAAAAAATAATAATTCCAAATATTCCAAGTTAAAGATAAGATTGTTAGACTGGATAAAAATAACAAGCCCAACTATATGCTACTTATAAGAGACATAAGTTAAATGTAAGAACACAGAAAGGTTGAAAATGAAAAGATAGAGATACATCACACAAACAATAACCAAAAAAAAAGCTGCTGTAGCTGCCCTGATGTTAGAGAATACAATGTAAGGTAAAAGCACTGTTAGAAATAAAAGGGACATTTTATGATGATAAAGGGGTCAATCAAACAGGAAGATATTAGCATCCCAAATCTGTATACACCCAACAGCAGAGCCTCAAAATATAAGCAGAAGTTCACGGAACTAACAGGAGGAATAGACAAATCTACAGTCATGTGTAACTTACATCTCTCAATAAATTTCTATGAATTTAGAAAAGTTGCTAGATATGGGGTCTGTTATGGATTGAATTGTGTCACCCAAAAATACATGTTGAAATCCCAACTCCTGCACCTGTAAATCTGAAGTCCCTGGGTGTTGCAAATTGTTAAGCACTCGGCTACCAACTGAAAGGTTGGCGGTTTGAACACACCCAGAGGCACCTGGGAAGAAAGGCCTGGCAATCTGCTTCCGAAAGGTGATAGCCATGAAAATCCTATAGAGTACAGTTCTACTCTGAAACATATGGGGTCACCAGGAGTCGAAATCGACTCTATGGCAACTGGTTTGGTTTGGTTTTGGTACCTGTTAATATGACCCTTTTTGGAAATAGGGATTTTTTGGTTATATTAATGAGGCCATACCAGTGTAGGGTAGATCCTAAAACTAATCACTCCTGAGTTATAAAAAGACCAAAATAGACACAGAGACACACAGAGGAGGAAGACAGATGCCATGTAAAGGTTGTCTACAAGCAAAGGAACGCCAAGGATTGCAGAGACACCAAAAATTAGGTGAGAGGCCCACGGAAAGAATTGACACCACCAAGACCCTGATTTGCATTTTTAGCCTCTAGAACTGTGAGAAAATAAATTTCCATTCTTTAAAAAGGCAGCCACTTGTGGCATTTGTATTACAGTAGCACTAGGTAACTAAGACAAGATCAATACAGAACATCAACTGTATTTCTATTAACTAGTCACAAGCAAATAGAACAACATTTAAAAAATGAAGCCATTGACAGGAGCATCAAAAACATCAACTTCGTAGGAATGAACCAAACAAAAGATGTGCCAGATCTGTACACTGAAGACTAGAACACATTATTGTGGAGTAATCATTTGGGAAATGCAAATCAAAACCACAATGAGATAACCACTTTACACCCACTAGGATGGTTATTATCAGAAAGACACAATAATAGCGTTGGTGAGGATGTGGAGAAGTTGCAACCCTCATACATTGCTGGCAGGAATGTAAAATGCTGCAGCTGCTTTGGAAAACACTTTGAGCCCTTCCAAAAGGTAAATATAGAGTTACCATATGACCCAACAGTTTCACTCCCAGAAATATACCCAGCAGAACTAAAAACATATGTCCACACAACAGCTTGTACACAAATGTTCAGAGTAGCATTATCCATAACAGCCAAAAAGTGGCAACAACCTAAATGTCCATTAACTGATGAATGGATAAATAAAATGTGGTATATTCATTTAAAAAAAAAAAAAAAACAGTTGCCATCGAGTGGATTCCGACTCATAGAGACCCTATGGGACAGAGTAGAGCTGCCCCATAGGGTTTCTAAGGAGCAAATGGTGGATTCAAACTGCCGACCTTTTGGTTAGCAGCTGAGCTCTTAACTACTGCACTACCAGGGCTCCATATTCATCCAATGGAATATTATTCAGCAATAAAAAGGAATGAAGTACTGATACATGCTACAACACAGATGAACCCTGAAAATACGCTAGGTGAAAGAAATCAGACACAAAAGATATTGGTAGAATACCATTTATATGAAAAGTCCAGAATAGGTAAACCATAGAGACAGCAAGTAGATTAGTGGTTGCCAGGGCTTGGGGGGACAGGGAAATGGGGAATTACTGCTAAGGGGCAGGGGGTTTATTTAGGGGTGATGAAAACATTCTGGAATTAGTGGTGATGGTGGCACAATTTTGTAAGTATACTAAAAACCACTAAATTGTACACTTTAAACAGGTGAATTCTGTGATATGTGAAATGTACCTCAATTTTTTAGAGATTTAAACAATTATTGTGTAAAATTAAGTAAGACCTAAATAAATGGAGGAACTGACATTGTTCATGGACTGGAAGACTCAGTGTTGTAAAGCTATCAATTCTCCCCAAATTACAAATACAATACAATCCCAATCAAAACCCCATCCATTTTTTCCCCTGAAATTAATAAACTGATTCTAAAATGTATATGGAAATGCAAAGGAAAAGCCATTTACACAAAATACAAAGACAAAGAACAAAACTAGGGGACTTACCGTACCAGATATTAAGAACTATTATAAGTATAGCAATTTAGACAGTGGTATTGGTGCAAGAATAGACCAACACACTAGTGAAACAGAATACAGTCTAGAAATAGACCCACACATACAGCCACCCGATCTATGACAAAGGTAACAATGCAGTGCAATGGGAAAGAATAGTCTTTTTCAATTGGATAGAATCTGGGGGAAGGCTGTATCTTAACCTCTTAGTTTCCTGTGGCTCTGTAACAAGTTCTCACAAACTCAATGGCTTAAAACAACAGAACTTGATTCTTCCACAGTTGTAGAGGCCAGAAATCTGAAATCAGTGTCAAGGGGTCAAAATCAAGGAGGCTCCTTCCCTCCGGAGACTCTAGGGGAGCTTCTGGTAGCTGCCAGCATTCCTTGGCTGCATCGCTCCAATCTTCAAGGCTACCATCTTCAAACCTCTCTCTGCTCCCTCTTCACATGGCCTTCTCCTCTGTGTGTGTGGGTATATGGGTGACAAATCTCCCTCTGCCTTCTTAACCGTGATTACTCTGGGCCCACCTGGATAATCCAGGATAATCTTTCCATCTCAAGATCCTTAACTTAATCACATTGCAAAGACTTTGCCATATAAGGTAACATTTATAGGTTCCAGGTATTAGGATATGGATATCTTTGGGGAAGTGAGCATTTTTCAGCCTCTCTATCTCATACTATAAACAAAAATAAATTCCAGATCTAAATGTAAAAGGTTTAAACAATAAAGCTTTAAAAGAAAGCACAAGGGAGTACCTTCATGACCTTGGAACAGGCAAAGGTTTCTTAAACCAAAAACACAGCACTAACCATAAAAAAAAAAAAAAAGAAGCTAAATTGGACTATATTAAAATTAAGGACTTATATGCAACAATAACAACAACAACAATAAAGAAAAAAGGTTTTAAAAAAAGTTTTAAAAAGTGGAAAGGCACACCCACAGAGTGGGAGAAGAGACTTACAACACATACATACAGCAAAGAGCTTCTACTCAAAATCTAAAAAGAACTACAAATTAACATGACAAAGGCAGACAACCCAATAAAAAAATGGCAGAAGACAAAAGAGGGTACCCAAATGGCCAATAAACACACGAAAAGTTCTCAACTTCATTTGTCAGCAGGGAAATGCAAATTAAAACCACAGTGCAATGGCACTGTATACCCACTAGATGGCTAAAATTAAAAAGGCAGAAAATACCAAGTGTTGACAAGGATGTAGAGCAACAAGAACCAGCAGGATTGTAAATTATTATAATCACTTTGGAAAACTTTTTGGCAGTTTCCGCTAAAGCAGAATATATGCAGACCCTTTGGCCCAGCAATTCTACTACTGAACAAATGCCCGACAGAACTGTGTATACATGTTTACCAAAAGACATTCTATACAAGGATACTCAGGTGGTTGTTCTTTGCTGTCAAGTTGATTCTGACTCATGGTGATCCCATGTGCTACACAGTAGAACTGCTCCATAAGGTTTTCTTGGCTGTAATCCTAATGGAAGCAAATCACCAGGCCTATCTCCAGTGGTGCCGCTGGGTGGGTTTGAACTGACAACGTTTAGGCTAGCAGTCGAGTGCAAACTGTTTGTGCCACCTAGGGACCTCTAGGATGTTCATAGCAACACTTTGTAGCAACACTATTTGTAACAGGCAAAACCTGGAAACTACCCAAGTGTCCACCAATATACCAAAAACCGAACCTGTGGCCGGCATCGAATCAATTCCAACTCACAGTGACCCTATAGAACAGAACAGAACTGCCCCATAGGGTTTCCAAGGCTGTAATCATTATGGAAGCAGTCTGTCACATCTTCCTCCTACAGAGCAGCTGGTGAGTTCGAATCACCAACTTTTCAGTTAGCAGCCAAGCACTGAACCTCTGCGCCAAAAAGTGTGGTATATTCACACATCAGAATACTACACAGCAATGAGAATGAATAACGAACAACTACAGAAAACAACACGGATGGATCCCACACACATAATGTTGAGCGAAAGAAGCCACAGACAAAAGAGAATATACTGAACAGGATTCCATTAAGTAAAGGACAAAACCTTTGGGGGAAGTTGTCGGGAGGAGACGGGAAGAAGGATCATGGGGGGTTGGACATGTTGTGTCTTTATCTGGGTGCTGACTACACAGTGTGGTCACTTGTATACACCTATGATTTGTGCTCTTGTATATCTATACAATATTTAATTGAAACTTGTACTCCCAAAATGAGTGAAGTACATGTGTTGTTGATGGCTGCCATTGAGTCAGCCCCAGCTTGGCAATCTCACGCACAACCAAACAAAATGTTACCCAGTTCTGTAGGTCAGACAATGTTCTGTTGTGATCCATAGGATTTTCATTAGCTGATTTCTGGAAGTAGATCACCAGGCCTTTCTTCCTAGTCCCTCTTAGTCTGGAAGCTCCATTGAAACCTGTCAGCATCATAGCAACATGCAGGCCTCCATTGACAGATGGGTGATGGCTGCGTTTGAAGTGCATTGGCTGGGAATCAAACCAGGTCTCCCACATGGAAGGCAAGAATCCTATCATTAAACCATCAATGAGTCCCAAAATCATATGTAATCATACAGAATAACTGTAAAAAGATCATTGACAAAAACAAATATATGTATATTGAATGCCAATGTTTGTTTTTAAAAAAAAAACAGGGATATATAGATACACACACACACATACATATGCATAGACCATCACTGGAAGAATATAAAAGAAAGTTCCATCATAGAGTGCCTTTCAGAGGGGAAATAGAGGCCTGCATAAAGTTTTTACCCAGTAAATATATTTTTTAAATTATTAAATAGTTCACACATAGGAAAACATTTAGAGAGAAACAATGAACACCCAAAACTTCAAAGAAGACCCATGTTTGGGAAGTAAGCTGAAGCAACGAGACCCACAAGACACCTCAGCCAAAGCCTGCCTGGGTTCTTCGGGTTTCTCTCAGGGTCACAGAACCAGAAAGAACCACCCCAGGGGGCTCCTCTGCCCCGCTTTACACATGAGGAAAACAGACTGTGAGAAGCCTGCCCCCCCTCCAACACACACACACACACACACACACACACACACACACACACACACACACACACACACACACACACACACGTCTGGGTTTTGCTCCCGGGTTAGTGCTGCGCTGCTTTGGAGTACAAGGCTGTGTGACCTTGGCAAGTCACAGTCTCTCTAAGCCTCAGTCTCCTGATGTGAAAAATGAGATAATAACCCCTACTTCATACCGCGGCTGCGAGAACAGATGTGTGTGGAGTGGTTGGCAGATAGCAGGAGCTCTGTAAGTGGTGAAACAGGCCTCCGCCCGCACTGCTCCAAGATGGACACACGGTGGCGCCTGCCCCCTGCAGGTCCAGCGAGGTCCCACCCTCGGACCAGTGATAGTTACCGGAGGGAGCAGAGTTACTAAAAGGAGAAAGGGGGAAATGCTCTTCATATGAGATGGAGCTCTGGCCTGGAATTTTTAAATTCTCTTCCCACTGCTCAACCTGCTGATCCCAGCCCCCATAGCCTACAGGAATGCCCAAGACCCCCAACTTCTGAGCCCACCATCTCCTCCCCAAACCCTAACTCCACCATACCCACTACGCTCCACCACAACACGCAGGCTCCTTCACCCCTCCACACTTCTGCTCTTGGTGGGCCCTCTGTCCGGGCTGCCTTTCCCTCATGGGTCTCCCAGAGAACTCCTCTGTACCCTTGAAGGCCCACAAACATCCTCTCCTCATAAGCGTACTAGTATATTCTGAATCGATGGCCCCCAGTACACCTGAAGTCCTCCATCCCCTCAGCGCACTGTTTGCTCACTCAGTGTACTGCCACTGTCAGTTCAGCTGCACCTCCCCCCCATTAGCCCTCATCTCCTGACCTCTCCCATCCCTGCTACTACCTGAGTTCAGGCCTCCCCATCTAGGAGCCTTGTGCCACCTCCTCACTGGTCTTCCTGCCCCACCAGTCCATTGCCACTCTGCAGCCTTGGCACTCAGACCTACCATGTCACTCCCTTGCTCTAAAGCGTTCCATGGCTCCCTGCTGCCTTGAGGAGAATGTCCAAAGGGAATGACAGTACCTTCAAATACCTTTCTGCCCTTCCCCATCTCTCTCCCCATGGATTCCCAGCACATCCATGCGCTGGGCCTTTGCACTGGCAGCACACTTCACCTGGATACCCTCTCCTCATCTTCCAGGGACATTCCTCTGTATGTCTCAGGCAGTCTCCTCCCTTGGCACCCAATACTCAGCAATGACAACAGCTAACATGTCATGAAGCTGACCATATGCCAGGCACTGTTCTAAGCCCTTTACACAATGTTAACCCTTTGCATTCTCATAACAACTCCAAGAGAAAGGCACCATCACTACGTCCAGCTCACAGATGGGAAAACTGAGCTCCAGATGAAAGAAGACCCATTCAGAAGGGGCAGAGGGATCTGAACCCAGCCTGTACTGTCGTTCCTCCTGGTAGGGACCCCAAAACCTTTGAACTGAACTGTTGAAACTTTCCCTGATTCAAACTCCAACCACTCAACCCTGAGTTAATCGCTTTCTCCTTCGTGGGCTCTGAATTTTCTAACACCATGCTGTGGAGGAATTACCAGATCACATGGTGGTCTCCCCACCAGGAAGCTCCTGAACTCCACCTTACTTCTCTAGATCCTGGTAACTGGCTCAGCGAAGGGGTTCAATAAACTAGAATGAATGAGTGAATGGCTTCCAGGGAAGTCAGGTCCTGGGGCTTCCCACCCTCCTCAAAGACAAAAACAAATAATGCAAATTCTCTGGGGCCAGGCCCTCCATATCCCCCCTCCCATTCTCCCTCCTCCTTCCCCCCATCCCCCAGGTTTCTGGGAGGGTGGCTGGGCTCACCAGAAAGTGCCCCAGGCTCTCTAGTGGCCCATTTCCTGATTACAGATGAAACTAGGGCTTAAAGCTGGTGAATCACCCACAGTCGCCAGCCACGGCATGTTGGGGTGTCAGGCTGGCAGGAAAGAAGAAGCCAGGCTCCCCATCAGCCTCCCTCTCCTTCCCACCATCCCCAACCTCGCCATCACTATCCTGACCTCCCTGGCCACTGATGTGTAGCTGGGAAAGAGTCTAGCCTAGGGGTATGTGAGTTTGAGTGACTCCTGGACTGAACCCCTCCCCCAAAACCACCACCTCAATGCCCCCAAGGAACCCACAGCCTAAACGGTTCACAAACCCCCTTCTCATCCCTGGACTCGGGTGACTCAGGGATGACACCCAGGGAGGTGCTATCTCCCCATTTTAGAGATAGGAAAACCGAGGCTCAGGGAGAAGGGACTACTTGAGAGCACTCATAGCAAATGATTAGGGCACAGGAAGTTGAATCCCAGTCTTCCGTGTCTGAGTGGAGTTTAAAGGGGACTGGCCATTTCTTGGAGCTCTGGTGGCGCAGTGGTTAAGAGCACGGCTGCTAACCAAAAGGTCGACAGTTCAAATCCACCAGCCGCTCTTTGAAAACCCTATGGGGCAGTTCTACTCTGTCCTATAGGGTCACTATGAGTTGGAATCAACTCGACAGCAACAGGTTCGACCATTTCTTGATTCAGGGGTCACAACCTTAGAGGGCAAGTGACAAACAAGTGCTGATTCCCAGCTCCTGTCCCAGGAGGCCTGGAGGCATTTTATCCAGTGTCCCAGGGGGACACTGAGGCAGGCAAGAGACTACAACACAGTGGTTAAGAGCACATGTCCAGGTCTAAATCCCAAGTCAACTCCTTAAAAGTCACAGGGCTTTTGTGACCTTGGCAAGTTTCTTAACTTCTGTAGGCCTCAGTTTCCCCATCAGTAAAATGGGAGCAACCTCTAAGTACCTACTGCATCATATCGTAGCATTGTGATGAGGATATGAGGTTTAGAACAGCATCTGGCCTGCAGTGCTCACTGAGTAAACAGCAGCTTTTTATAAAGAGGTGCTTTAAAGGAATCGCTTCCAAGCAGGAAGCCTTTGGAGTGAATTCTTGTCATCAGAGAGGAATGTTCTCCTCACCTGTCTGGTCTCCCGCTCAGGCCTGGGGCCTTGCTGTAAATCCCCAGGCAGGTCCCACCCCAGACCTGCCCAGTCACAGTCTGGGGAAGGGAAGCTGATGTTTTTAACAAGCCCCCTGGGGCTCCTTGTATCAGGCAAGTGTGGGAATCCCAGGAGCTGAGTATCAGGTCCTTTTTTTTTTCTTTTTTAAGACTCTTTTGCTAAAACACCTTCCACCTACCTGTCAACATGTCCTTGGGGAAAGAACCAACTTTCTCTTTTTTCTCATATAATGTAACACTTGTTAACTGGCATAGCACACTCACTAGTGCCAGACTCGTTGCTGTCAAGTCATTTTCGACTCACATGGACCCTACAGGACAGAGGAGAACCGCCCCATAGGGTTTCCAAGGAGCCTTGGTGGCGCAATAGTTAAAGCGCTCCACAGGATAAACATGTGGCAGTCAGCTTCGGTAAAACTTAGAGCCTTGGAAACCCTATGGGGACGTTCTACTCTGCCCTATAGGGTTGCTGAGTCGGAATCGCTCTCTTTATAGAAGCAGCTGCCACATCTTTCTCCCGCGGAGCGGCTGGTGGGCTGGAACAGCCTTTCGGTTAGCAGCCAAGGGCTAAACCAGTGCGCTACCCCAGGGGCGGTGCAAAATTAAACTCATTCCTTCCATCAACAGCCCTCTGAGGCAGGTACTCTCCTTAGCTCCATTTTTCCAAGGCGGAAGTTGAGGCTACAGGAAGTTAAGTCTCCCTGCTGGAAGTTGCCAGAGCTGGGTCTCTTTATGAGACCCAGCTTTCTTTACGGCCACAATATGGCCTGTCCATGCGACGCCCGCGGGTTGGTGAAGCGCCTACGAAGCGCCGGGCCGGGAGCAAGGTCTCGCGGAGGCCGGAAAACCTGCAGTCCATGGAGCTAGAAGCCGAGTCGAAGTCCCGGTCCCCAGGCCCTGCCGGTCGCCGTAACTGTGCTCGCCCCGCCTCACAGAATCGCAGCCGTTCCTTCGCGCGGCTCTCCTCCGCCTCCCGATTGAGGCGAGAGAGGGCGCTCGGGAGCTACAACGGGAAAGCCCGGTCTGCCTGCGAGCCAGGACGAATGATCTCATCGTGCCCCATCAGCCCTCCTCTCCCACAAACCTCCCTTCGCTCCCGCGTCTGCGCCCTTTTCCAGCCCGTTCATCTCGCTAGCGCTTGTCTGGGAATGTGATGCCTTTGACCAAGCTGTTTCCCGGGCCCGGCACACCATGTCCCGACTTCAGGCTCGCATTATGAGAGGGTGGCCTCCTCCCGGACGCCCTCCCTGACTACCTCTTCTGGGCTAGCTGACTAGGTGCCCCCGTTGCCCTCTGGGGGACAATTGCCTCACTGGCCACTTTGTGCCCTAAGGGTCTGTCTCCAGGTATTCTGAGGTGCGAGGTGGGGAGAGCAGAGGACAGAAGTCCCCAGCCTCCTTCTGGTTAGATGGGGCGGGACAGGTGGGTCTCCCTCCTCCCAGGGGTGACCTTCAGGCCGTGGGTCAATACCTGTTGGGTAACCTGAGGGCAGATTGCACCGGCTGCCTGGAGGGGGAGGTGGGCAGCTGTGTGCCTCGCTGGGAGCACCTTTGGCAAGCTCCACACCTCCAACTGCCCTAGCCCGGACCTGGAGCTTCCAACATGGAGGGATTCTTCGAGGTGTGAAGCGACATCTTGATCCGAGGTCTCCATTGGGAGGCGAGGACACCACAGGAAAAAACGAGGGAAACATGCAGGAATAGGGATGACCCAGGAGCTGGGCTGCACCCCCACAGCACCCTGCCACTGTGTGGACGGAGAAACTGAGGCAGCTAGAGCCGGGTCATGCTACAGCTGCAGGCTTCTGGCCCCAAGGGGGCAGGAAGGGATCTGGTCTCCTCCTTCCGATCTCCCTCAGACCCTCCCCCATCAAAGCAAGGGGAGGGCTCTGGGGGGAGGAGGGGAGAGTGGGGCGGGGTGCCCAGACTTGTAATGGGGTGATGGGGCGCTGGAGCTGTGGTTGTTTCCTGCTGACATTCGACTCCCACATTCCTGACCATTCCCAAGACTCCTCACTCCTCCCTTCCCTCCCTTACTGGGGGCTGAAGGGGTGGCCTGGGTCAGAGCAGCTGCCCCGGGCCTGGAGGGGCTGCCAGGTGGTTGGGGTTGGGGGGAGAGTTTCTCCTGGAGAGGGACTGGGGTTTAGACTAGAGGGGCTGCCCTGGGAGGCCTGTCTGGACACGGCCCCCCGGGGTCTGTGAGTGTCTCATAAACAGGAAGCCCCCCCCCCCACAGGCTGACAGGCCCTGTGTGTGCAGATGCTGTGCTGGCTTGGAGGCCCATGGCCCTTGACCTCTCCGGCTGCATTTCCTGTTAGCTGGGCCAGAGGAGCCAGGGAGACAGAAAAGGCCTGGGACTGGGGAGAGACCTGAGGGAGTGACTGCAGAGGAGAAAAGAGCAGAAGGGCTGAGAGGAGAGAGGCCAGAGCAGGCCTGGCACATAGTAGGCACATAGTAAAAAACTTGCAGCCTGGGGTTAGGTAAGGAGGAGAGGGGTGGCCCTGGGGAGAGCAGCATAGTCGCAGGGAAGAGAGGCTGGAGATTCCCACCCCACTCCCATTCAGTTCCTGAAGCATAGTAGGTGTTCAATAAATATTTGAGAGGTATGTTTGGGCTAGGTGAGGGAGGGGGTTTTCTTGGGATAGCAGCATTGTTGGAGGGAGGGAGAATGGGCACTCCGCCCCCGTCCTGTCCTGGCCACGGGGGCAGACAGCCCCCAAGCCTCAGCAGCTCCCCCACATTGTCCGTGTCTGGCCCCCATCCCGACCCACGGCTGGCTGGGCCAGGCCACTGTCTCAAGGCCCTTTATTTTTAAAACCCCTGTGGTGTTCCCGCCCAAAACCGAAGGAGCAGTGCCAGCCACAGCTCAGCCCTGAGGCCTCAGCTCAGGGCCCGGAGGCGCAGGGTGGGGTGGGGCATCCGGCCACCCTGCAGCTGCCGAGTTGGGGAGGGCTGCCAGGCCAGCCAGCAAGCCTGCCCTGCCGGAGCAGGGTAGAGAAGCCTCTGGGACGGCCCCACACTGGGCCTAGGAGGTAGTCTTCAGTAGAGCAGCAGAGGCCACTAACTAGGGTAGTAATGGGTTTTGTTATGTTGAATCCAGTGGCTTTTTCACCTGTAAAGCGAATCTTTGTTTCCCCACATGCCACCAAATATGTGTACAGCACCTACTGTGTGTAAGGAAGCGGCGCTGTGCTCCACCTTGTGGGGTGACAAGGAGGAGTAAGACACACTTTCTCTCTTCCAGAGGAATGGGGCCAGCAGAGGAAGCTGCATTGCAATCATGAAGTGGTTCTGGAAAGAGTCCTGGACTGGGATCCAAGAGGCCTGGGTCCCAGATCTGGCTCCATCCCTTCCCAGCTGTGTGGCCTTGGCCAGGTTGCTTGACCTCTCTGAGTCTCAGATTCCTCCCCTTAGAGATAGAACAGTAATAGCCACCATGGAAGGCTGTGGTCCCTCAGTCAGCAACATGTCAGGCACCGTTCTTAGCCGAGAGTACTCCACAGCAAAACCAACCAGATGCAGTCCCTGCCTTCTCAGAGTTTATGTCCTGGGGTGATGATGGTGGTGGTGGATGATCCCCCAGGTGAGGAAGACCATAGCAGTCACAGAAGACACAAAGCAGGGGAAGAAAGGGAGGGTGCTGGCAGGGCTGGAGCTGAGGGGTGGAGGGAGAAGTTCATTGAGATGGGTGGTCCAGGTAGGCCTCTGAGTTGGTGATGTTTGAGCTGAGAAGGAGGCAGGCTTGCACTGATAGGAGAAGAGTGTTCTGGGTAGAGGGAACAGCACTGCAAAGACCCTAAGGCAGGAGGTGGAGTGGATGACCTGAGATTATGTGTGTGGAAGGACTTTGTAAACTGGTAAGGGCTGTGCACCTGGAAGGAGGTGTTATGGGTACCTCCAGTCTAGAGAGGAGGCAGGGGGCCGTTCCTGCCAGCCGAGAGCTGCCCCTGCATCCCTTCCCTGCCACTCACTCCATCTATAGAGTGCCAGACTGGCCAGCCAGCTGTGTGTGTGTGTGTGTGTGTGTGTGTGTGTGTGTGTGTACACGTGCGCATCCTTGAACTTCAAAGGGTGTTCACTCCAGCCCAACCCATTTCTTTCTTTGATCCTCCCAACAGCTATGAGGTTGGGCAGGTAGGGAGTATTATCATTATACCCACTTCATGGATGAGGAAACTGAGGTGGGGGTGGGGGGCTGGCTGAGATCCCCTAGCTCATTAATGGCAGAGCTAAGCCACACACCCAAGTAGCCCAGTTCCCAGATTGGTTTGTCCACCCTGCAATGGCCCCTTGGGTGTCCAGCCTTGACCGCCCCCCAAAAAAAATCACTTCCCTGCCTCACCCCAGCATCTATCCTAGCACCCGCAAACCAATGAGCTCCTCTCAAGCACACAGACTCCAACAGGAGGTGCCAGCCACCCCCCTGCCCAGGAACCAGCGGGAGAAGAATGCTGCCGGACCCTCCCGTGGGAACTCCATCCCACAGGCCCTGGCAGCCAAGTGGCCGGCTGAGTCAACAAGAGGCTGGCAGGGTCTCAAGCTGCCCACCAAGGCAGAGTCAGAGACCTAAGGGGGGCTGCCCACTCCCCAACCCTCCCTCTTCAGGAGACCCTCCCCCTGCTTGTCCCGGCGCCAGGCAGCCCAGTTTAACCTCTGCAGGCCCGACAGGAGAATAGCCTGGTAACAATCAACTGGTCAAGCATCCAGCAGCAGAAAGGTGCTGTGGGACCTCAGATAGGTGACTTCACCTTTCTGGGCAGGCTTCCTCACCTGTGAGATCCTCTACTTACCTAAAAGGATGTTGCCAGAATTTTTGTGAATTAATAAAGGTTGTTGTTGTTGTTGCTGCTGTTGTCAGATGCAGTCAAGTCAGTTCCGATTAATAGTGACCCTTGTACAACAGAACAAAACACTGCCTGGTCCTGCGCCATCCTCATAATCGTTTTTATGTTTAAGCCCTTTGTTGCAGCCACTGCGTCCGTCCAGCTCATCCTGGGCCATCCTCTTTTTCGCTGACCCTCTACTTTACCAAGCATGATGTCCTTCTCCAGGGACTGATCCCTCCTGATAACATGTCCAAAGGGCGTGAGATGGAACACGTGCCATCCTTGCTTCCAGGAGCACTCTGGCTGTACTTCTTCCAAGACAGATTTGTTCGTTTTTCTGGCTGTCCATGGTACATTCAATATTCTTCGACAACACCATAATTTAAAGGCTTTAATTTTTCTTCAGTCTTCCTTATTCATTGTCCAGCTTTCGCATGCATAGGAAGCAATTGAAAATATCGTGGCTTGGGTCAGGCACACCTTAGTCCTCAAAGAGGCATCTTTGGTTTTCAATACTTTAAAAAAGTCTTTTGCAGCAGATTTGCCCAATGCAATATGTTGTTTGAATCATTGACTGATGCTTCCATGGACGTTCATTGTGGATCCAAGCAAAATAAAATCCTTGATAACTTCATTGTTTTCTCCATTTATTATGATGTTGCTTATTGGTCCAGTTGTGAGGATTTTTGTTTCCTTTATATTGGGGTGTAATCCAAACTGAAGGCTGTGGCCTTTGATCTTCATCAGGAAGTGCTTCAAGTCCTCTTCACTTTCAGCAAGTAAGGTTGTGTCATGTGCATATCGCAGGTTGTTAAAGAGTCTTCCACCAATCCTGATGCCCCATTCTTCTTCACATAGTCCATCTTCTGGGATTATTTGCTCAGTATACAGATTGAATAAGTATGGTGAAAAGATGCAACCCTGATGCACACCCTTCCTGATTTTAAACCACAAGGTATTCCATTGTTCAGTTTGAACGACTGCCTCTTGGTCTATGTACAGTTTCCACATGAGCACAATTAAGTGTTCTGGAATTCCCAGTCTTTGCCATGTTGTCCATAATTTGTTATGATCCACACAGTGGAATAACTTTGCATAACCAATAAAACACAGGTAAACATCTTTCTGGTAGTCTCTGCTTTCAGCCAAGATCCATCGACATCAGCAGTGATATCCCTGGTTCCACATCCTCTTCTTAATCCAGCTTAAATTTCTGGCAGTTCCCTGTTGATGTACTGCTGCAACTGCTTTTGAACGATCTTCCAAAAAATTTTACTTGAGTGTGATATTAATGATATTGTTCAATAATTTCCAAATTCTGTCGAATCACCTTTCTTTGGAATGGGCGCAAATACAGAACTCTTCTAGTCAGTTGTCCAAGTAGCTGTCTTCCAAATTCTTGGCATAGACGAGTGAGCACCTTCAGCGCTGCATCCATTTGTTGAAACATCTCAATCGGTATTCTGTCAATTCCTAGAGCCTTGTTTTTCGCCAATGCCTTCAATGCAGCTCAGGCTTCTTCCTTCAGTACCATCGGTTCTTGATTGTATGCTACCTCCTAAAATGGTTGAACGTCGACCAATTCTTTTTGGTACAGTGACTTTGTGTATTCCTTCCATCTTCTTTTGATGCTTTTGCGTCATTCAATATTTTGCTCATAGAATCCTTCAAAATTGCAACTTGAGGCTTGAATGTTTTTCTTCAGTTCTTTCAGCTTGAGAAATGCCAAGCATGTTCTTCCCTTTGGTTTTCTAACTCCAGGTCTTTGCACATGTCATTATACTACTTTACTTTGTCTTCTTGAGCCGCCCTTTTAAATCTTCTGTCCAGCTCTTTTACTTCATCATTTCTTCCATTTACTTTAGCTATTCCTCATTCAAGAGCAAGTTTCAGAATATCTTCTGACATCCATTTTGGTCATTTATTTGTTTCCTGTCTTTTTAATGACCCCCTTTTTCTTTCTTCATGTATGATGTCCTCTCAGAACTTGTCTGGTCTTCAGTCATTAGTGTTCAATGGGTCAAATCCATTCTTGAGATGGTCTCCAAATTCAGGTGGGATACACTTAAAATCATATTTTGGCTCTGGTGGACTTGTTTTAATTTTCTTCAGCTTAAACTTAAACTTGGATATGAGCAATTGATGGTCTGTTCTGCAGTTGGCCTCTGGCCTTGTTCTTACTGATGATATTGAGCTTTTCCATTGTCTCTTTCTACATATGTAGCTGATTCAATTCCTGTGTTTTCCAACCAGTGAGGTCCACGTATATAGTCGCCATTTGTGTGGTTGAAAAAAGGTATTTGCAGTCAGTAAGTCATTGGTCTTGCAAAATTCTTTCATGTGATCTCCGACGTCTTTTCTATCACTAAGGCCATTTTTCCAACTACTGATCCTTCTTCTTTGTTTTCATCCGTCTCGTTCCAATCACTGATAATTATCAATGCATCTTGATTGCATGTTTGATCAATTTCAGACTATAGAAGTTGGTAAAAATCTTCAGTTTCTTCCTGTTTGGCCTTAGTGGTTGGTGTGTAAATTTGAGTAATAGTCATATTAACTGGTCTTCCTTGTAGGCGTATGGATATTATCCTATCACTGACAGCATTGTACTTCAGGATAGATCTTGAAATGTTCTTTTTGTCAATGAATGTGTTGTCGTTCCTCTTCAATTTGTCATTCCTGGCATAATAGACCATATGATTGTCCAATCCAAAATGGCCAATACCAGTCCATTTCAGCTCACTAATGCCTAGAATATCAATCTTTGTGTGTTCCATTTCATTTTTTACAACTTCCAGCTTGCCTAAATTCATACTTTGTACATTCCATGCTCCAGTTACTAATAGATGTTTGCAGCTGTTTCTTCTCATTTTGATAATGAAGGTTACTCTGCACATGAAATCTTGCAAACCAATGCATCCTGCTTCTGTGAGCTGGGGGTGTGAATTCCTGAGTTCAAAGGCGGTGACCGTGCCCTGCTGCCAGGTGCCAGGGAGGTACTTAATGACTTCTTACTGTGATGTGACAGTTATGTCCATGACACAACTCAGAAAAGTACAACGAGCCTGAACATCTGTAGTGATGATGACACACACCCCCAACCAGTGTTTCTAAAGCTACCATCCCAGCCATCTTCTTTGATCACAAGCATTATTATTCCCGTTTCACAGATGAGAAGACTGAGGCACAGGGAGGCTAAGGAACTTGCCCAAGTTCTACAGCTCAGACTAGTTGGAGCCAGGTCTTCCGGCTCCTGGGCAGAGATTTGGAAAGGGGATTCTCGGCGGGTATCTCTGCAGCCCTAAGAGGTGGAAGGAGGAGCAGTGGGAAGGGGTTATGGGGAGGGGATTGCTGCTCCATTTTGGGACAAATTCTTAGCTGGCAGAGCTGTCCTTCTTGGGGAAGTGGTGAGTTCCCAGTTAACAAAGGGGTGTAAGTAGAGGCAACAACTATCAGTCAGGGATACTTGGAGGAGATTTCTGCCCTGAGGATGCATGGACAGCTTGTGAGTTTCCTCCCCACACCCTGAGAGCCATTGTCCCCTTTGTGGGTGGTCTCAGAGCCTTCACCCTCAAGGCAGCAGGACTGGGGTGGGAGGCCCAGAATCCAGTATGCCCACTTCTAAGCCCTAAGATCTTGAGGATGTTACT
Organism: Trichechus manatus latirostris; assembly: GCF_000243295.1. Lineage (NCBI taxonomy): Eukaryota > Metazoa > Chordata > Mammalia > Sirenia > Trichechidae > Trichechus > Trichechus manatus. Next base: position 15,920,988 of record NW_004443963.1, read on the forward strand.
TTACCTCCTTGGCCTCAGTTTCCTCATCTGTACAATGGAAGTGTGCGGTTTAGAGCCAATGTAAGTAAAACACCAAGCGCGGTATCTGGCACTTAAGAGGGACTCAGCTCATGCACCTCCTGTTTCTCTGATAATCCTACTCTAATGATTAGTCCAGGAAAGAGAGGCACTAACCGGGAGCTAAGAAGCAGGAAAAGAGCCCTGGTTGCACAACGGTTAGATCAAAAGTTCAGCAGTTCGAACACATCAGCAGCTCCACAACAGAAAACACCTGGCGATCTGCTTCCCTAAGGATTACAGCTTAGGAAACCCTATGGGGCTGTTCTACTCTGTCCTATAGGGTTGCTATGAGTGGGAATTGACTCAACAGCACAACAACAGAAAAGCAGGAGGGTGGGGGATTCATCATTGGATGAACCTGGGACTTGGAGCCAGGAGCTCGGGGTTTGAATCCCAGCTCTACATCTAACAGGCTGTGTGATGCCGGCACGTTGCTTTCCCTCTCTGGGCCTTCATCTCTGTCTCCACCATACAAAGGAAAGAACATGAAAGGCCTTCATCAACCGAGCGGGCAGGCTTTAGTTAGAAGAAAATGGACAGAGCCACGTGTCCAGGAATGAGCTTGTGGTTGTTGGGGGTGAGAAAGGAGCCCGCCTCCTCGCAGGGTCAAGTGAAGCCCCAGGGGCTGGGCTAGGCTGGAGGAGGGATGCTGGAGATGGTCATCATAAAGCAGGGCTGGCCTCTAGCCCACGGGCCTATCTCTTGGGCCAGGCTGGACCTCAGAGAATAGGCCATTGTTTCTGCTCCCTGCACACTTTTCCTGTCCTCCTACATTCCCCTCCACCCTCCTACCCCCTCCCCTTGCCCTGAGAACAAAGGTCGCCTGGAAGACCCCTCCCCATCGCCCCTCTATCCAGGCCCACCTTGGGAGAACCCACTCAAATGCCTGCAGATGATAGGGTCACCAACTCCGACCTCTCTGCCGCCTTTCCCCACCTCTCGCAGCTACAGGCGCCTCAGACCCCCACTCCCCCCTCCGTCCATCCATCTGTCTGTCCTCCTGAGGGGTGGGGCAGGAGGAACTGACCCCACATCCTTCCTCAGCCCCTGTCTAACGTCTTGTCCTGTTCTCCAGGAGAAAGGGAGCCAGCGGGGTGGGGGCCCTTCCCTGCCTCATTTCCCTGCAGAGCAGTGAACAAGCAATGGCAGCTAAGTCGGCCTGGAAGGCTCCGCCTGAGAAAACTCTTCCACAAGGCCCTTTTCCCAGAGCCTGGAATTCCAGAGGCGTTTCCGGCCCTGACAGCTGTCTCCGGGAGGCATGCTCTCCCTGTGGGCCTGGTGGCCCCTCCCTCCAAAATACCCTTGGGATTAACTTCCCTCCTGACCCTACTGCCCTCAAGAACCCACTCACACCCAAGCATCACCCCGAGGCAGCCAGGAGCTAATCTACCATCACCCCACTCCTCTGACTCCCCAGCATCTCGGTTATCTCACCCACTGACACCCCATGGCCAGACACACCCACGTCAGACACATAACTCAGCAGCACCCAGCCTGGCTCTTCTGGCTCTCATGCCCCCAGGTTTGCACAGCCTGGGACATCTGTGTATAATCTTGGCCCACCTCCTCCAGGCAGCCTTCCCAGATGCTCCACCAAGTTAGTGCTCTGTCTGTGCCTGAACTATCTGTGAGCCTACTTGGACCTATAGGCTGGAAGCTAGCACACAGTAGGCACTGAACAGATGCTCACTTCACACATGTGGAGTATGTGGCGGCTGAGGAGTCTCGGCACCACTACGGACTCACTGTGCAACCCTGGCAAGGCCTTCCCTCTCCATCCTCAGCGTCCCCAAAAGCTGGCTGAGGACCCTGAACAACCTCCCGCCCCTCAGTGTTCCTCTTGGGGGCTCTGGGGTAGGAGGAAGGAGCCAGAGGGCTGAAGGTCCTTCCCCGGGTAATTTCAGAACAAAAGTACCCTGTCTACGAGGCAAGCGAGGAAAAATAAAAAACATTAGGTAAGGCTGCCTGTGGCCTCTGCAGAAGAGAAACCTCATGAAGGATCCTGAGCTGCCCCAGGGCCTAGGATTCCTGAGGGCAGCTGTTGCTGGGGTGGGACAGTGGTCCCAGGCCAGCATATGCTACAGAGGGTCCTCCCAGGGCTGGAAGCCCTGCCTACCAGGGGCCGGGCCCACTGCCTCTCCCTCCCTAGACACAGAATTCAAGGACTGTCCTGTCCCATCCTCCCAGTACACCCTTCCAAGCTCTTCCTCTCTCCTCCTGACACCAGATCACCCACCCTCAGGTGTGCCAGCTCTCGCCCTCCCCCAATTCCAGCTAGGGGCCATCTGACCCAAGACGCTAGGCCCCGCTCAAATACCACCTTCTCCAGGAAGTCTCCCTGGATCTCCACAAGTCCTCTGGCTCCTGGCCCCTTTTCCTGCTATTTTGGCCCTTCTTCCTCAATGCCATCTTGGCCTCTGTCTCTCCCTCCCACCCACTGCCCCCCCAGAAGTCTCTTGGGAGCAGACTTTCCTTACTCACCATGCCTTCTCACTAGGCACCCAGCCCAAGCCCTGGCCCACAGCAGGTACGTACTTATTGGGTGCTAAATGAAATTGCCTTCTGGGGAAAGGAAAATGATAACAATAGTGATACTAATAATAGCTACCCTTCCTTGACTATTAACTACAGGTCAGGCAGTGACATACCCACTTTAAGGCTCATAACAGGTGATGTCACTGAGGCCCAGGGGAGGGAGGACTTGCCCAGGGTCACTCTGCTGGTGAGAGGTGAAGCTGGAATCTGAATGTAGGTTTATCTAACTTGGAAATACTTGCTGGGTCATAGAGATGAAAGCATGGGGTCCAGCCTCTGGCCCCATTGCAGTCTGCCCTGGGTTGGAGGGCACCTCTGGAACTAGAAGAGAAAACCCATCAAGGAGCCTGAGCTGCCCCAGGGTCTGGGATTCTGCCCAGGTGGATCTGAGCCCTGGCCAGGAGTCCAGCCCAGGTGAGTGTCCCTGGAGTGGCCCCAGGAGGAGGGTTCCTGCCCTTGTGGTGGTTGCAGTCCACTTGGGGGGACAAGGAGCTCTCCATATGACAGCCCTGACCATCCATTCCCCAAATGGGTCAGGAGTGGATACAGACATCATCATCCCATTGGAGATCTCACAGGGCAATGACAGATGCATGGGAGGAGGTGACATTTCACAGTAGCCTTCCAGGATGTTTTGCCCAAGGGTGTCCTACTGACGGAGGAGAGGGAGGTGTATGTGTGTGAGTATGTGCACACAAGAGGAGGACATGCTCCCAGACCCGGGTTGGTCAGCAGAAGCCAGGTGTGAGTGGTGGAAGGGGATCGTAAGATAGAAAGCGAAATGAGTGGGGTGGAGAAGTGAGTTGGGGCGGTGGATGAATGCATGGGTGGACAGATGGATGCATGGGTGGGTGGATAGATGGGTATGGGTGTGGGAAGTGGATCAAGGAAAACTGGATGGGTAGAGTAAATGAGTGGATGAAGAGATGGGTAAATCGATGGGGGTGGGTGGGTAGGCGGATGAGGGGATGTGTGGATGAGTGGATGGACGAATGGATAGGGGTGTAGGCAGTGGGTCAAAGGGAGGCGGGTAGCTGACTGGGTGATTGGATGGGGTGTAGGTAGTGGATCAACAGACGGATCGGTAAATGTGTAGATAGAGGAGTAGGTAGATGGATGGATAGGGGAGTGAGCAGTGGGTGGATGGATGGGTTGGCAAGTGCACAGGTGGGTGGATGGGCCAGTGGACACTCAAGAGATAGAGGACCAGAAACACCAATCAATGGGTCAGTGAACAGATGCATAAACTGACCAAAAAGCCAGCCAGATTTGGAGTGGAAAGGGTGCATGCTCCCTTGGGAGGAGCTGGGGTGAGGCTAATAGATGTGGCCAAGTCAGCATGCTCAGCAAAGGCTCCTACTCCAAACCTCACTGGAGCATGATGGGCAGCCACTAGCATCCCTCTCCAGCTCCGCCTGGCTCAGCGGAAGACTCCCTGCCAGAAACTGCCTCCTTCCCTACGCCCACTGCCTCGGCCCACCCAGTCTGCAGGGGTGAGTTGAGGGGGCAGTTCAATTCTGTGACTATGGTCCAGGAATCCTCCTTCCCCCAAGACTGGGGAAGAGATGGGAGGTCCTGGGCTCCAGGCAGCCAGTCCCACCTAGCAGCCTCCAGTCTCCAGCTGGGAGGCATTTGTTCTGCATTCTGCATGGTGATTATAGCTCTGCCAGAGTTAACCCCTGCACCCCTGGGCACAGCCTCTTGGCAGGGGGAGGAAAGAGACTGGGGGGAATTGGGAGATGGGGACTGTCCATCCCTGCATCCTTCCCAGAGAGGCCGGGACCCCCCCTCTTCTCCCATTTTCCAGAAGGAAAAACGGAGCTGGACCCTTGAATCAGGAGTGGAGCCAGAAATAGGGATGCAGCTTACATGGGGAGGAACTTCCATCTGGGGACAGTCTGTGATTGAGGGTAGACAGCTCCTCTCAGCCTTAGCTTACCCATCTGTAAATTAGGCAAACAATTCCTGCCTCCCGGGGTTGGTGTGGAATCAGTGAGCTGGCAGAAGCAAACTGGCTGGCACATAGAAGGTAGATTCTCAACCACTGCTTGTTCCTCTCCCTTCCTGCCCCTCCCCAGCCCAGGGGTAAAGAGGATGAAGTGACGGTGAGGCAGGTTGTGACCACTTCCATTGAGACTGCTTTCTCAGCCATCTCTCTGGGGCTTGCAACATTCCTGCAAGTGGTTAACACCCGCACTGGTATTATAGCCATTTTGTAGATGAGTAACTTGAGAGTCAGAAAGTCCAAGAGCCTTGCCCACGATCACACAGTGGGGAACCAGAAGGACCAGGATTTGGGCTCAGGTCTTCAACATCCCATCAGACTGCTTTTTTTTTTTTTTGCCAGCTACTCCAGGGACCCTCCGACTAGAGTAACGTATAATTTATTGTCTAACCAGGTCACCTTTGAGAGTGAAAGGAAGTGCTATTAATACTATGCTGGGACAATAGGCATAATCTGGGACTGTTCTGGCCAGCCTGAGAAGTATGGTCATGCTGTCACTGAAGGAGGCACATTGTTGTCACTTCTCTGATGGCAGCATCACCCTGCAGGGTTCTCACAAGCATTCAACGAGACAATGCACATCAGGAGTGTACAGGGCTTGGTATGCATTAAGTGCTCAATAAATGCTGGTTGTTAGTACTGTTATTACTGATAATAACCATGGTTCCATGAGTCCCCTGCCTCCATCCGTCCTTCACTCTCTCCTTCCAGTCCGTTCTTCACTCACAGTCAGACCTTCTAAATGGACACCTGAGTGTGCTGCCCTGATTCCCCGTACCCACCTTGGTGAGGCTGGATGCCTGGCCCACGGTAAGCCCCAAGACCTGGCACAGTATCCTCCTTGCCTGTGCCCCCCACAACCCTCTGCCTGGTCCCTGCCTCTGACTTTGTGCTCTTCAGCTCCTCTGAGATTTTCTGGACACTGTTCCCAATTCTCCATAGGACAAAACGCTGCCGGTCCTGACCTCAGGGGAAAGCCCCTGACCAACTGGAGTTCCAGCTCTACTTTTGTGCCATTTGAGAAAACGCTGGAATTCTTTGTTTCTGAGTTTCCCCATCTGTCCAGCAGGGAAAATGATCCCCTCTCTTGGTGGCTGGCATGAGGAGTCAGGGAATCCCCTTTCTGCATGCATATAAAAACGGTCCCTCATCTCCAGCCACAACAGCACTCAGACTGTCTCTTCCAGCCATACCTGTCCCTCCAGGGATCCTTAGCTCTGAGCCTGTACTCCTGCTGCGTCTCCTGCCAAGTGTGCACATCCACTGCCCTTTCCTGACTACTTGTCCTTCAAAACTTAACTCAGGTATCACCTCCTCTAGGAAACCTTCCTGAAACCCTGCCCCTACCCTGCAGGTGGGTTCAGGGTCCCTCTGTGCTGTGGTAGCCCTCAGGACTTCCTGCTTGTCCTCAGGGAGCTCACAGTCAGGGGGCAGTACTCAGAGGAGGGCAGAACAACAGGAGGCAGGGAGCAGAGAGCTCTCTCCTCTTCTTGAGGCTGGTAGAGGGTCCTGTGCATGGCTGAAACACACACACACATACACACACACACACACACACACACACACACACACACACACAGGGGCTAGGAGTTTGGACAGGGCTCAGTAAAGGCTTCTGAACCCATCTGAAGTGTGACCTCATTTACCTGTTCAACAAGCTTCCTGGGTGCTGAGAAAGTGAGGAACACCTAATAACATCTGACAGCTTATTACTATGCCATTTTACAGATGTGGGAACTGAGGCACAGAAAGGCTAAGTCTAGTCAAGGCAGGATAGGGACCCAGGTTGTTGGGCTCCAAGGCCTGCAGCGTTGACTGCCAAACCACAGCACTCTAAAGAGGCCCAGTGTGGCCTATGCCCAGTCTGCCTCAAGTCTGTGTCCTGGCCCCTTGGGGCCTGTATCAGATTGAAAGGAACAGGGAGTTGGCAAAAAGGGGAGTGGGCATCTCATTCTTTTAAATTCAAGGTCTAAATGGGTCTCCAGGGCATTCAGGGCCTCTGGGATGGAGCTGCCTCCTTTCCCAAACTCCCCCAGGGAGCGGATGATAGGCCCAGAAGCCCAAGCTATCAGGCTTAGGCACCCCAAGGCCGTGTGGGTGCTGGTGGAGGAGGGGGTGGCGGCCAAGAACCGGAGTCCTCTCCCAGGGCAGCCTGCACACTCCCCTGCTGCCCTGCCCCAAGCGTCGGCAGGGGTCGAGCCTAGCGCCCAGCGCGCCCCCTCCAGCTCTGGCCGCAGCTCTAAGCGTGGACGGTGCCTGGGGGGGACCCGGCCCCGCCCGCAGAGGGGAGGGAGGAGGCGGAGGGAGCGCCCACACCCCGCCCCCGCCCCCGGAGCCAGCCCGGAGCCCGCGGCCAGGGCGGTGCAGACCGGCCCAGCGACTCTCGGGCTGCGCGCCTGAACGCGCCGCCGCAGCCACTGCCGACGAGGCCGCCCTTCAACCCCCGCCTCGGGGCTCGCGGAGCGAAGGTAAGCACGGGCCGGCCGCGGGTCCCCGAGCCCTGGGTGGGCGTGGAGGCAGCCGGCGGGCCGGGGTGCGCGGCAGCCCCGGGATGGCACCCTCCTAGGCCCTCGGGGCCGCGGTGGGGGAGGGCGCCCAGCCACAAAAGGCGTCCCGGTGCCAACAGGAAGCCCGGAGCGCTGGCCGCGGGGAGCCTCCAAGTTTTCGGGCTGTTTTGTGGTGTTCCCAGCGGAGGAGGGACAGAGAGCCGAGGGGTGAGGGTAAGCGGGGGGTGGAGGGGGCGAGCAGGGCCGTCTGCGCTCCTTCCTGCACTGGGAGAGGAAGGCACGCGGAGGGAGCTGTGGCCGGAATGCCCGTCTCCTCGGCGGAGGGCGTGCAGGAGCGGGAAGTGGGGTGGGGGGTGGCGCTGGGAGATGGACCAGGCACCCTGCCCCCCCCTCACCGCTGCATTCCAGGCCGGAGCCGCGGGTGAGGTCATCCCGTCCTGTTCCCCTCCGGCCAAGGCAGCCGGCTGCCCCCTCCCCCGAGGAGCGATCCCAGATGGAATGTTTCATGGCTTCAGCCTCTCCCAGGTTTCCAATCACTGCTGCACACGAGGCTGTCCTATCCTTATCCCAACCAAGCGAGATACGCGCGGGCTGATCCCATTTTCTAGCCCGGAAACTGAGGCTCAAAGAGGCGAAGGGACTACCCCGAAGACCACAGCGTCCCCAAACGCGTGGCGGGGACTGAACCGCATGGCTAGGGGAGCCCTGGGCCTGATTTGGCTCTAATTTGAGATGGTGAGGCAGAAAGCGCTCCAAGCCCCACGGGTCGCCCCTACAGCCCAAGGTGGTCCTTCCTCCTCCTCCTCACCTGCTCGGAGTCCTGGGAACCCGCACCACCGCAGTGTGGCCGCAGACAGCTTGCTACCCCTTTCTGGCCTCAGTTTCCCCGTCTCCGCCTTGAGGCCGCTGGATTTAAGGGCGCACAAGAAGCCGGCACCGGGGAGTTAAACCCTTATCCCAGGGGTCACATGGGTTTGGGAAAGCCTCATCCTCAGTCCTAGCGGAGACCTGCTATGGGGGCGAGTGTCACCCAGTTGAACGTTAGCGGGGAGGGGCCGGCGTGTGTGCGAGCAGTGGCCTCGAGTTAAGACGTGGCGCGGTCCGCGGGCACCGCAGCGTGCAGGTGACCCCCAGGTAAGCGCCACGGGCCAGCCGGCCCACACCTTCAACCTCCTCCGTCCTCAGACCCCCCCACCACCACCCGATTACCTGCGCCTCTACAGCGCCCCTGCTGGCCTCCTGTAGTGCAAAATCCCTGTCCCGTCCCAAAGCTTGCCCTTGCGGTCATTGTCACCAGTATTGAGTGAGGGCTGCCATGCGCCAGGTCCTGACCATCCTCCCACAGAGCAAATATTAGGACTCCGTTTGAAATACGGACACCGGGGCGTCATGGTCACAGGTGACAGGCACTGAATCAGAAGAACGAGCCTCTCCTGCCTTTCAGATCTGCCCTCCTTGCGCTTAGTGGCTGGGCATCTGCTTCCTCCAAAAATAATTCTACTGCCCCTGTAGTCTTCACCCCCACACACACCCTCACTCCCCACCCCATACACACCCCCACATTTACTGTGGATGTTGATAGACTCCTAGGCAGGATTCTACTACTCCTTTTTTTTTTTTGCTCTCTGATCTGCGGCAAGTCACTCCTCTTTCTGAGTAAATGGGTGTTGTGAGCGGTCAGGGAGGCCTAGGTAGTACTCCTGGACTGGTGGAGCAGGTGAGCCCTGGCCACGACACCCAGAGCCCTGCTCACTCCAGCGCCAGGTGGTGCGACCCGATCCCAGCAATGCCCTGCGGTTGGCACCAGGTGCCAAGTGGAATGAGAGACATTAATGTGAGGGTGTTCCAGTTGAACCCTGGGCTGCCCTGCTTCAGGCTCTGAGAGTTTGACTGCAGCACCCTTCACCCTCACGACTGCCCTGGGAGGCAGGGGACACCTGGGAGGCTGTTCCCAGTCTCCATATGGGCAGACAGGCTTGAGTGGCAGTCTTGATGTCGGCCATCTGGATTGTCCTACTTCCTCCCTCCCGGCATCCAGCTTGGCTCAGCACACGGGCCACTACTGCAGCAGGCGGGGTGGAGGGTGGGAGGAGATCTTCTGGGGGTGCCCAGAGGCATTTGAGAGGTGGCATCGTGATGAGACTGGGAAAGAAGCTGGTCCTCCAGTCAAAGAGGCCATGGAGGTTGGGTGGGGGCATGAGCCCCCTTTACTGGGAGGGGAGAGGCTGCCTCAGGAAGCCAGGGAGTTGGGGCAGCAGGAGAGGCAGATGTGGCCACATGGCAGACAGGCACTGTGACCCCAACACATGGCAAGTTTCTTCCCCAACAGATTTATCCTTGACCCTGGTGAGCAGGGAAACCTGGCCTGTGGTGTGTACCTGCCCTTTGACCTTCGACAAGTCCCTTCCTTCTGAACCTCCGCCGTCCATCCGGGTAGGATAGGCTAGCCCTCCAGCTTGGCAGAGTTGTTGGGGAATCGGATGACGTCACGTAATGGTTGGCGCTTCATAACCTCAGCAAACATTCCACGCAGCCTTCTGGGTGCTGGGGTGGGGGTGCCAGGAAAAGAGATGATTCAGACCCCCCCCAGGGGGAGGAGCTAGGATCAGGGGGAGGATCAGATGGTGGGAAGGGAAGAGAATGTGGTCAGAATACAAAGCAAGCTTTGTCCTGTTGCCTTCTTTGTTTTTTATCTTGTTATTTAACCTATTTTGAATTTCAAATAACAGTAGAAAGGCAGTGTTGAGAGTTTTATGCTAGGAAGTGGCAGCAAAGGTTTAAAAAATGGTTGAGACTCCCTCCAGGTTTTCTTGTTAGGAATTGTTATCAACTCTCAGCAGCTGCAGGTCCCAGGCCCCTGGAGGTAAGTGACTTGCCCAAGGTCACACGGGGAGGACATTGAGTCCCCAGCCTACCCTTGCCACTCCTGGAAGGTGGCAGGGGTGATCCTTTGGTATGAAGGTTATCACAGAGATCTCCTGTGACTAATCTGGTATTGATTTGGCTTGGCACTTGCTGTGTGCAGAACCCAAGCTGGGTGCTGGGAGGGTAGAAGGCGGGCCAATCCAGGCAGCTGCCCCACCCTCAGAGTGTGTTGCCGATCTGGGGAGACAAGACTGGGCTCCACAAGCCACTCAAGGGATATGTGAGTCAGAGGCTCTGAGTTCAAGTCTCGACTAGCTCTTCTGATGGGACCTTGAGCAAAATTGGCCCCTTTCTGGGCCAGAGGACAACCTGGAGGTTGCACTATAGGATCATAGGTGCCCCTCCAGCCTGGACTTCCTATGGTACTAGAAGGGATAGGTCAGGTGGAGAGGACAGTGGGAGCTTAGGCAAGGGTGGGGCTGGGAGGACATGGTTGGGGGGATCAGGAGGGGAGAAAACGATAGCTTTTGGCACCAGCTGAGCTTTTTCCAAAACGTGTTCTCTGACAAGGCTCCCACATCAATTTGACATACTATGATGAGGTTCTTTCCTGCGTGCCTTCTCAGAGCCTTGAATTGCTCAGGCATGTAGGAGGCAGCTGAATAAAGCCAATTTGACCACAGGATCCTTTTTCCAGGAAGCACCTTGAAGGTGGAGGGTTCTGAGGAACCTCTGCTGAGGCTGTTACATAGCTACACAGCAGTTCACAGCGCCTTCACCAAAGTACCTCCTCTCCTCTGGGCACCTATGGGTGGGAGAGATTTTAACCCACATGCCAAAAGGAGGCAATGTAGCCTGGAACTCAAGGGTTCTGGGGCTTGGGGCCCTGCTTCACTGTTTCCTACTGTGTGGCCTTGGGCAAGTCACTTCACTTCTCTGTTCCTCAGTTTTTCTTCTCTAATAAGAGTGCCTCTCTCAGGGCTATTATGTATATGAAATGAGAGTGAACCCTGTAGAATTATCATTTATACTTTTTCCTGACATATGGCATATGTCTTAAGTGTATAGCTCGATGCATTTTTTGTGCCCCCTCCCAGTCAACAGAGCCCTGGTGGTGCAGTGGTTAAGAGCCTGGCTGCTAACCAAAAGGTCGGCAGTTCGAATCCACCAGCTGCTCCCTGGAAACCCTATGGGGCAGTTCTACTCTGTCCTATAGGGTCGCTATGAGTTGGAATTGACTCCACGGTAACAAGTTTGGCCCACTCAGTGGCAACCACAATTCCAATTTCTAACACCATTGATTGGTTCTGCCTGTTCTTGAACTTCTATCAATGAAATTGCTCAGTGTGTCCTCCTTGGTGTCCGGCTTCTGCTCAGCATTTTGTCGGTAAGCTCCATCTGTGTTGTTGGGTGTAGTTGTTTTTCTCTTTAACCCCTACATAGCCTACCACCTCACCCTCCTCTCTGTCCTTCTTCCAGGTCTCAGGCCTCGAGCAGGAGAGAGGCCGTCCACATGTGTGTGAGGCACTGTCTTCTCCTACAGAACATCTATAGCTGCTTCCACAGGACCGGGAGCCGGTACTTGGAGAGACAAGCCATGGGCCCCCCGCAGCCTCAGCATTTGAGGGCAGCACCTTAGGTGGTCAAGGGACAGCCTCTGCCTGCCACCTTCCACCTGGAGGGAGGGAGCTGAGAAGTGGGGCCCTGAGCCCAGCCTGCCTCCCTCCCCCGGCCTAGTGGGCATGGACCAGCAGCTGTGAGCAGCCAGAGCTGATGCCAGGCCCCCAGGGGGCCGGAGGAGCCCCCACCATGAGCTTCGGCAAGCTCTCGCCTGTGGGCTGGGTGTCCAGCTCGCAGGGGAAGAGGAGGCTGACAGCAGACATGATCAGCCCCCCACTCGGGGACTTCCGCCACACCATGCACGTTGGCCGTGGCGGTGACGTCTTTGGTGACACCTCCTTCCTCAGCAACCATGGAGGCATCTCTCGGGGCACACACCGCTCGCCCCGCGGCTTCCTGGCCAGGAAGCTGCAGCTGGTGCGGAGAGTGGGGACGCCACCCCGGAGGATGGCCTCCCCGCCTGCACCCTCACCCGCCCCACCCGCCATCTCCCCCATCATCAAGAATGCCATCTCCCTGCCCCAGCTCAACCAGGCGGCCTATGACAGCCTTGTGGTCAGCAAGCTCAGCTTTGACAACAGCCCTACCGTCTCCACAGATGGCAACTCCAGTTACGGTGAGGGCCTGGCTCACTTGCCCGTTTTTCAGAGGCTAAGGCCCAGAGGGTTTCGATGGTTCAGCCAAGCCTCTAATCAGTCCTTTTCTGCACAATTGTTTGCTCAAACCCCCGAACGTGGACGGGTGGTGTCAGGGTGGGAACTAGCTTATTCCCCAAAACTCTTCGTGGTTGAGAGGTGAGGAGATGGGGTTTGACTTCTAACTGACCCTGACTTACTGCTAAGCCCCTCCCCGTCTCTGGGCCCTCAGGTGGGCCTGCTTACCCCCTCTTGCCCCCTCCAACCAAAGCAGCCCCCTTGTGTCAGAATGCTAATAGTGGTGGGGTTAAGAGCCTGGGCTCTGGATTCGAATCCTGGTTCTGCCCAACTCAGCTTGGTAAGCTTCAAGTCCCTGCTGTGTAAATGGGTCCCTTGGGTCATTGCAGAGGTTCACTGAGCCGGGGCAAGTAATGGGTGTGGCCCAGAGCCTGGTACATAGTAGGTGCTCCGGGCATGTAAGCCTTTGTTATCTGAACAAAGGTTTCTTTAACTTGACAAATTTGGAAAACCACTTACATGGACAGAAGCCAGAGGCCCTTCCTGCCCAAGCAAGGAGTGGCAGGGGCCACCTTGGCTTTGCTGGAAGGAGAGAACCTGGGAACCGTGGGCCCGTGCTGCCACCTGGTGGCCATTCCCTGCCCTGCGGCTTTGCCTCCACCACCAGAGACTTCCTGTAATGTACCTGCTCCAGGTGGCTCCTCCGAACCCCACCAAGGACTGGTTCACAGTAACCGTGAGGTCTCAGGCGTGGTAGTTCTGGAGGTAGGGGGCTGGACCAGATGACCCTTGGGTGGCATATGCTGTTCTTCAAGTCTGATTTCTATGCAGTCAGATCCCCAGTGCTGGTTCCACCCCTGTGCCTTCCAACCAGCCCACATGCTATGGGTTCACCTGCAGCCATTGTTCAGTGCCATGCTAGGGGCTGGGGACTGGGGGTCAAGGTCAAGTTCACAGCTGGGACTGAGCGTCAGGGAACTTGAGCTCCAGGCCAGGCTCTACCTCATTATACTCTGGTCCTGGGCAAGCTCCTTCTAGTCCCAGACTGAGTCTGTTTCCTCATCTGCCAAATGGGAATGAGGATTGTCAATTTTCAGATTCTAGAGTTGATGAGGGGATCGCACAAGAGACCACAGGGTCCACTCACGTTGGAAGGATGGGAAAACTGAGGCCAGAGAGGGCAGTGACTTGCCAGAGGCAACGTAACAAGCCGGGGTTGGTCCCAGCTCTCCCCTCCCAGTTCCCAGTTAAGGCATGACCCCCAGCTCTCCTCACTTCTCTTCCAGGCCTGGACTCTGGGTTCTGCACCATGTCCCGCCTGCCGCGCCCGGAAAAGCCTCGAGACCGTGACGGAGACCGTGATAGCTCCTTCCCGTCTGAGCCTGAACTCCGCCGCTCTGACTCCCTCTTGTCCTTCCGCCTTGACCTTGACCTTGGGCCCTCCCTCCTCACTGAGCTGCTGGGGGTCATGAGCCTCTCAGAAGCCCCTGCAGCGGAGACCTCAGCCCCAGCATCCATCACAAACCCTCCAGCTCCCACCGCAAACCCCCCAGCCCCAGTCCCTGCCACAAACCCCCTGCCCCAAGGACGCTGCCCCAACGGGGTAACCACTGGGTCAGGCCCAGGGACTGAGGCAAGGCCCAACCCAGTGCAAGAGGGTCCCTGTGCACCTGGTGACATGACCCCCGGCAGGGGCTTAGGGGACAGCCACTACCACACCAAGATGGATGCCTGGCGGGAGCTGGCAGAGGAGCCTCCCCCAGTGCGGGCCTCCTGGGAGAGCCTGAACGAAGAGTGGGGGGCCTCCCAGGCTGGCAGCAGGGCCCCGGTGCCCAGCACAGTCCAAGCAAATGCCTTTGTGTTTGCTGATGCTGAGGAAGACGATGAGGTCAAGGTGTGAGTGCCGGCCTGTCGGCCGGGGCATGGGGCTCAGACCCTGGCTGCCTTGGGACCTCTCGTGAAAAAGACAGCTGCTGCCCCAGCCCCTCCACACCTCTGCAGAACAGACATGGTAGGGAGGACAAAAGGGACCAGGCTTATCTGGGACCTAGGTGTTCCCAGTAGGCCCCACTGGCCTGACCTGCCGTCCCCACTGCCAGTCTGTACCCGGTGGCCAAGCCTAGGGCCCCACCCCCACCCCCTTGCTGCCCCCACTATGCCCAGCCTCACAGTGCAGCCTTTGTGGGACACTGTCCTCACTGGGTGGGAGGTGGGAGCATGGCACACAGGGCCATTGTCTCCCAAAGGGATGCCTGCCCCCAGCTCATTCTGGAGCTGCCCCCAGCAGGGTCCCTGCTGTGTGCTAGAGCCCTACCCACTGCCAGTCATCCCAGAAGCCTTGAGAAAGGTCAGGTGTGCCCTCACGGGGAAAGCATCCCACCTTCCTGTGTACCCCAGGCCCGCCTCCGAGGCCTGATTAAAAAGGGCTTTTTGATAAAACAGCGTGCCCTGCCAGATGCTTGGGGGCCTGCGTGGGAACTGGGGAGAATGGCTTCAGCCTCACCTGCCTAAATACCCTCCCCTCCTGGGAGTTTTGAAAGCCAAGGACCCCCCTCAAGGCCCCCAGTGAGGGGCGAGGCAGTGGGTAATGAGTAACCAGGGTGGAATGTCCCAGGTGAGGGCCCTTATCTGCAGTTCCGGGAACTGCTCAGCCCAGGTGCCAGGAGCCAGTGTCTGCCCCATAATCCTTCAGGGCAGCTTGGCCCGTGCTCCGGTGATGATAGAGGGCAGGTAGGCAGGGGGCAGAGGGGTCCTTGGATGGCACAAATGTTTAAGCGCTCAACTACTAGCCAAAAGGTTGGCGATTCATACCCACCCAGAGGCACTTCAGAAGGCAGGTCTGGCAATCTGCTTCTGAAAGGTCACAGCCTTGAGAACCCTGTGGGGTTCTGCTCTGCACGTGTAGGGTTGCCATGAGTCAAAATCAACTTGATGGCAGCTAACAATAAAAGCCGGGGCAGGTGCTTCAAGGTGTTTGGGAGCTCCCAGCTCCCCCCACCAGCAGTCCTGTGTCCTTGTGCCTCAGTTTACCCCTCTTTCATGAGAATGCCGCGAGCATCAAAATGCTTAGAAAGCAGTAACTTATATTTCCTGCCACAGAAAGGCATAATCAAGGCAGATTCTTTGGTTTGCTTTTAATCCTTGTGGGAGGAGAATGAGAGGGGTGGGCACTGCAGGTGGGTGAGGGAGGGAGGGGCAGAGCCTGGCCCACAAGGCTCCTGTGATGAGGAGGACTTGGTAGGGAATCTGGCCTGGGGTGTTTTATTCTGGCTTTCAGTAGAAGTGCCCACTCAGTCAAACTTGAAGGAGGAGATCTGGAACCCCCCCTTCACGCTCAGGTAGCTCAGGTGGCAGTGGCCCAGCCTGTTGGGAAAGGTCAGCACGTGTCCATCTGGCAGTGTCACCTTGAACTGGTCTTTCTCAAAGGTCATGATGAACTGCAGGAAGAAGGGAGGATGTCAGGGAGGCATGGGTTACCCTGGAAACAGGCCAGGGCAGTGTCTGGTTGGTGGCTCACACAGTGCCCAGGCTGGGGTCCCCTACCATCTGGGCTCTCCCCTTGTCATCCATCCCAGCCCCTTTCCACTATGACCTCACCTTGACATCTGACCCTGGGCGGAAGCACAGGTGATTTGAACGTTGCTCCTGGCCCCAGCAGCCATCAAAAGAGTTGCAAACAATAGTGGACTCCTTGAAGCGTGGGTTGAAATGCAGGTTCAGTTTCTCAGCCCTCTGGCCCAGATTAATTTCAAAGCTGCAGGAGGAGGGGTAATAGGTGAGGTTTAGGGGTCACCCCCAGGTAAAACAACTTGGGGGGTTGTTTTGGTTGACCACAGGCTAGAAGAGTCACCAAAGAAAGGTTGCATATAGTGAGGTCTGTGCCTTAAAACAAGGAGGTAACAATCCAGTCGGACTTGGCACTGGAGTATCACGTTCCCTTTGGAACACGGACCAAGGCTGCGGACAGGGGGGTAACTGATAATGACAGTGTAAAAACGGGAGGCATCTAATCTTGGAGGTTAGAATGGCTGTCCTGAGATCTCTGCACATGCATTAAGTTTGGCTATAAACAGGTGCCAACCTGCGGTGGTGAGCTCCCTGTCACTAGAGGTATGTAATTGGGGTTGTGTGACCTCTTGGCAGCATTGCTACAGGAGCCTGGGTTAGACCTTTGGTGTTCCTGAGAGCAGGGGCACTCTGGGTCGTCGGGTGCCTTCACTCAGAGGTCTCAAGCTGGGAGTACCCCACATTTCTGCAATCTCAAGGGGCCCAAGTAGGAACCAAAACCCGAAAACCAAACCCACTGCCATCAAATCAATTCCGACTCATAGTGACCCTATAGGATAGAGTAGAACTGCCCCATAGGGTTTCCAAGTCTGTGGTCTTTATGGAAGCAGACTGCCACATCTTTCTCCCGCGGAGCAGCTGATGACCTTTCCATTAGCAGCTGGGTGCTTTAACCATTGTGCCACCAGGGCTGTTTTTCAAGTAGGAGTAAGGGATCATTTTTCTCTTGGCTGCTACTCCATGAATCTGTCCTCTCCCCACTTCCCAACCAAAAGCTGATGGGAATCAGTCCCAAGAAATGCCGAAATGTGCCCTTGGGAAAGCCCACTGCTGGGCTATAACCTCCAGAGGTAGATAGATGCCTCTGGTTGAACACAAATGGAGGAGCTGGAAAGGGGACCACTTGACGCCCCCTGGTGGCTTCCCTTGGCTTAACGTGCCTGAAAGGTGGTCCCTCTGGCTAACCAGCTCTGGAAAGAGGGGTGTCCCTGGGAGATTGGGCTTTCAGTATAGGCACCTGCCCTACGGGGGCTGGGCAGGGCTCCTCCACCTGTCCTTTCAGTGGCTGTTGGGGCCAAGGAACCGAGTATATGGCATTGGCCCTGAAATTCTGAGGGTCTCCAAACCCAGCTTTCTAATATGAGAATCCTAACATAACAGAGAGCAAGGGCATAGACAGGGTGCCTTGGCCTGTGGTCGATCTCATGGTCTGAACCCGAAGCTGCCGTGCTGTTCTTCACGGGGCTGCCCCGCCTGCCCCCTACCTTCCCTGCCTGCTCCAGGCCTGGGGATAGTCCCCCGCCCCCACCCTTAAAAAAAAACATTGCTATCGAGTTGATTCCGACTCAGAGCCAGCCCCCGCCGTTACCCCTGCCACTCACCCATCAGCATCATTGGTGATCTTGCCCTTGATCTTCAGCGTTGCCCCTGACTTCATGCCCATGTTCTTGATCTCAAATTCTTCCTGAGCCAACAGAAAAACATTCCACTAGAGTTGCCCCAGGACATCCCCCTTGCTGTGCCAAGCAGTCTTCTGTGGATGAAGCCCGTTCAGGAGCCTCATCCCATCTTGTCCTGACCAGCCTCGGGGCTCACATCCCACCCCCCACCCCCAATCTCCCACCTAGGTGAGGTCCCTGAGGCCTGGAGAGCACTACAGGCACACTGGGAAGGGAAAGCGCCAGAGTGCACTGAACTAGGCTTTCCAGAGCCCCTCTACTTTGCTGTCACCCACCCAGCCCAGCTAGCAGAACAGCTGGTTCTGGAGGTGCAGGGCCCAGCTGGCAGAGCCTCAGTTTGCCCATCTATGAAATGGGTAGAGTGGTCCCTGCTGAACTTGCAGGATGCTTGAGAGCAACAAGAGGCTTCATATAGCATTTCCCAGTGATGCAGTCACAGTGCCCTTAGCAGAATCCCCAAAACCAGGATATATTTAGTTCCTGCACCAAACTTGGAGTAACTTTGTTCACAGAAAACAGTATCAGAGGCCTGTCCACAACTAAGTCTACAAAACTCGTAAGTCATATATCCGAATGTGTCTACTATAGTCCCTTTCCAGTCCTCACTTCCCTCATTTTTGAGACATTCAAAAATAGTTGTTGAGGCACTGAGTTTAAGAGCACCCATCTTCCAGCCGCTTGGGGAGGATGCTAGATGTTTGTAAAGCCCCAAGCATCAGACCTGGCACCAATTAAAGGCCAGCTGAGGGTGGCCATCTATCTGCTTCTTGTTTTCCTCACTTCCTGAGCATCGCCTGAATTTGCATATCGCAGTAGCTTTAAGCTCTCGACAGCTGCGCCATGGTTAGAAGGGAGGGTCTCGAAGCTGGGCTTTCAAAGCTCATTACCCAAGACTGAGAAAATGTCCAGTTTTTGCATCCATGACTGGAGGGTGAGGGGTGATGGTGTTGGGCCAAACAGAAGGCAACAGGCACCATGATTTCCAACAACGTACGGAGAACATTTTTTAACTGTGGGGTTTCTGTTTGCTGATCTGTTTTTGTCTGGGAGGGAGCATAATCTGAGAAGCTCTGAATCAACCCATCGGACCAGGTGCTTCACCACTGGTCAAGGGCAGTGGCTGTGGAGGTGATCGGTGCCCTCCGCAAGCAGCTGCCACCACTCTACAAAGCAGAACGTGATCTGCTGGCCCACTCACAGGGCTAGGGTTGTAAGATATTACCCAACTCTCAGAGGCAGGGCATTTTAAAGGGAAGGCTTGAAGAGAGGCAACACTTAACCCAGGAGAGTGGAGTTCTGATGGTTCCGTGCCAGGCACTGTGATGCCTTAGCCCAGGCCTTCTCAGCCTTGGCACTGTGGATACTGGGGGGCTGTTGTGACTGCCTGCCCTGTGCATTGTAGGATGTTGAGCAGCCTCCCCGGCCTCTATCCACTAATGCCAGGGCACACCACCACCAACGCCCCCCCCCCTCGAGTTATGATTGCCAAAAATGTCTGTAAACATTGCCTAATGTCCCCTAGGGACAAAATCTCCCTGCCCGAGAGAGAGGGGGATTTGGAGGTGGGAGACCTGACCTCCCTATCAGTGTTTAATGTAAGAGCTAGAGCCCAGTCTTTGGAGCCAGACAGACCAGATTAAAACACTCGTTCAGCCTCTTACTGACAAAGGACTTTACCATTCAGATATGAGGTTTATCCAGTGAGGATAATAATGGTATCTCCCAAAAGGGTTAAAATGACATTGCTGCCACACAGCCAACGCACATAGATTCATGTTTTGTGCACACACGCAATGCGCACATCATGCAAGAAGCCAGAGTCTCCCAGTCTCCCTCCGTGTTTTGCCTGCCCACTCCCCACGCCACGTGGGGGTAGGAGAGCTAGGACTGGGTGGGGAGAAGCACTCCATTCCCTTATACAGCACCTTGAACTTCCCGGGGGCTGATGGGCTGAAATAGAACCCAAGCCCTCAAGGGTGGAGTAGGGGCTGCTGCAGGGCGGGGTGAGAAAGGCCACAGTCACGGGTGCAATGGGGTTGTCTAGACCTGTTGGAGGTAAGTAATGCAAATGGTTTGCACTCCACTACTAATCTAAAGGTTAGGAGTTTGAACCCACTCCATGGTACCTTGGAAAAAAGGCCTGGCAATCTGCTTCCATTAAGATTATAGCCAAGAAAACCCTATGAAGCACTTCTACTCTGTAACACACGTGGTCACCATGAGTCAGAGTCAACTCGATGGCAACAGGAACTAGACATGTTGTAGCATGCCCATCCAGGATCTTTGTCCTCACTTAACAAATGGGGAGACTGAGGCCCAGAGAGGGGCAGGGAGGCAAAGCAGGGGTGGGGGACAGTTCATCAAGCCCAGGGGCTGGGAGTCAGGAAGCCCGGGGTCTATTCCCGGCTCTGCCACTAACTGGTTGAGTGACCTGAGGCCAGCCCCTCCCCTTCCTGGGCCTCGGTTCTCCCATCTGTAATATAAGGATTTGGCTAGGTGGTCCCTGGAGAAGGAAAGTGAGGGGACGGGTGGGGCAATGAAGGAAAGGAGAGGGTGGGAAGTCCTCCCTGTGAGACTCGTGTGCCCCTCTCTAGGCTTGCATCCCACCTAATCCTCACAAGGTAGCAGCTGTGACCCCATGACACAGATGTGGATGACTTGCCCAAGGCCACACAGCAAGTTATGGCAGAGCCAGGTTTGGAATCAAAGTACCAGGGGCTTCAAAAATGATCCACATCCACATCACCCTCTGCAATTTACAGATTGTGACCCTGGGCAATTCAGTCTCCGAGCCTCAGTTTCTTTATTGTTAAAAAGCTCAGTAGATGTTGTTGTACGCCATCAAGTCATTTCCAAGTCATAGCAGCCCTGTAGGACAGAGTAGAACTGCCCCATAGGGTTTCCTAGGCTTTACTCTTTACGTGAGGAGATCTCCAGGTCTTTTCTCCCGCGGAGAACCTGGTGGGTTTGAAACGCAGACCTTTCGGTTGGCAGCCCAGCGCTTAACCACAGCACCACCAGGGCTCCTTCAACAAATGGCAGCAATTGTAATTGTTATTATTATTACTGATGAAAAAAACGAGGCTGGAGAGGGAAAGAGATGGGTTCTGGCTCCCACTGCGGATCGATGGTGGAGAGTGGACAGCGAAGGGCTGGGGAGCTGATCTGTCCAACTTCCTCGCTCTACAGATGGAGAAGCCGAGGCACTCCACCCCCACCCAAAGGCATGGATGAATGGAAGGAGGTGGGCAGTGGGGGCCCCCAGGTAACCTCACCGACATAGCAACAGCTGCAGTGGCTGCTCCGGGACTCCTTAAGACCTGTGCTCAGGGTCTCACCTCACAGTTGAGCTTATATTCCAGAATATTAAACATTAACTCCCCCACGGCCGGAAGTGGAAACGCCCAGGTGTCCCCTGTCCCTCAACAATCCACACCCAGAACAAACAGCTGAAAGCTCCTGTTTCTGCCCCAGCCCAGTCCACAGCATTCTGGGGCCTCCCTCCCCAGGGCTGGAGGGAAGGCTGCCTCAGCTCTGGCATAGCCACCACGTGACTTGACAGGCCACCCACCCTCCCGAGCCCGGCTTCCTCATTCCTCATCTGTAAAAGAAGAGAGCTGCTTTGCAAAAAATCTCTAAGCTGCTAATTTTCAATTCATTTGAAGAGAATCTTGTTTATTTTCTCCCCTCGCCCCATTTTTTCTCTGATTGTACATGTAAGTTTCAAAAGTAATACATGATGAATTCAAAGAAAACATCTAGAAGGATCTACAACAAACTATTAAAAGTGAAGACGCGAGTGGGATAAGCTGAGGTGAGGGGTTACGGGGGTTTAAATGCTTTGCTCTTTACCTCTATTGCTTATTAATTGACATGTCTCCTATAGAAAATTAGAGATTAAAAAACAAGAAGAGAAGTGGTCACTCATAATCCCCCACCAGGAGGGAATCTGCTTACTCTATTGGCGTGTTTCCTTCCAGGCAGTTTTTTACATATTCTGTATATTGTAGACACCCTTCTGTCTTTGCAATTTATCCTGCTTCGTTCAGTAAACATTAAAGCAGACAAATCTTTATTTCAAACTATATCTGATAACAACAAAAAATATGTATATGGATACAAAGGTAGAGATGTATGCGTATATGTGTATAGGAAGGCATATGCAAGTAAATCATGTGCGTATCCAGGTGTATCTGTAGGCATATGTATCAATATGTTTGTGTGTGCTTCGTACATATCCATATATGTAATAAAGCACATAGGGGACACAGTTATGGAGACTTCCTAGACATATTCCAAACAACTCAAGGGATTGGTTTACTGGGTTAAAAAGCTTAGGACCATAGTCTCGTGGGACAGCTTAGTGAATTGACATAACATAGTTCATAAAGATAAGAAAAAAAACTATATTTGAATGGTGTAATATTGCATCCTTCAAGGACTTCATCTATTTAACCAATTTCCTTTTGTTGAACACTTCGTTCTAACTTTTTGCTATTAAAAATACAGCCTCATTAAATAAATTTGCACATCAAGTTTGGCTGCATCTTGACAATTTATGTAGTGCAGATGTCCAGGAGGAGGACTTTTATAGAGCCCTGGATCCGGAGTTTTCCATCAGTCTTGGCCCTGGCCACTCTGGGAGCAGAGTCAGGAGGAGGCTGCTGAGGGCCATCATCCATGCCAGGCGCTGGCTGGAGACTCGGTGCCCTGCTCTCACATAGGACCCCGCCTTCAATTCCCCGCGGCCCAAGTGGGCAGTGATTTCCTCATTTCACCCACAAGGAAATCAATCCCTTCTTGGCCTCTCTGCAGGGGCTCAGTGAAGCCCAAACAAGATAAGGAGTCTTAAGGACTTCCCGCATTTCAAAGGTGGTATTTTTCTGATTATAATGTTAATACTAACTCACTGTAGAAGATTTAGAAAGTGCATAAACTCAAACATTGAAAAGTTCACTTGTTCTAGAAGGACTGTTTCAAGACGGGAACGTGAGTGCAGGTAGGATTCATGGGCGCTTTTCTGTGTGTGTGTTTTTGCATCATTCCTGGGGGGGTCTGTTGTTGTTTTGTACCCTTGAGTCCATTCCGACCCTGTGCGTGACAGGTAGAACTGTCCTCTAGGGTTTTCTTGCCTGTAATCTTCACGGAAGCAGATCGCCAGACCTTGTCTTCCGAGGTGCTGCTGGGTGGGTTCAAACCACCAGCCTTTCGGTTACCAGCCAAGCACAAACCATTTGTGCCACCTAGGGTTAACGCATTTGGCTGCTAACCAAAAGGTTAAAGGTTTGAGTCCACCCAGAGATGCCTAAGAAGAAAGGCCTGGTGATTCACTTCTGAAAAATCAGCCATTGAACCTCTATGGAGCACAGTTCTACTCCAACACACATGGAGTTCTACTTTAACATGCATGAGTTGGAATCAGCTCGACAGCAACTGGTTTTATTGGTTTATGTTTTACATCAATGAAAGATTTTAAAAACAAAGAAGAGCATGAACGAAAAAGTAGTGAAAATCAGCAATACTCACACCTTAACCTTGTGTTCTCTTAACAACCACTATTTTCTTTTTTTGTTTTATTATACTTTAGGTGAAAGTTTACAGCTCAAGTTAATCTCTCATAGAAAATTTCACACACATATTGTCATGTGACACTAATTGCGATCCCTACCATGTGACAGCACACTCCCCCTTTCCACCCCGGGTTTCCCCGTGTCCATCCAACCAGCTCCTGTCCCTTCCTGCCTTCTCATCCTGCCTCCAGACAGAAGCCACCATTTGTCTCATACATCTACTTGGACTAAGAAGCACACTCTTCACAAGTATTATTTTATGTTTTATAGTCCAGTCTAGTCTTTGTCTGAAGAGTGGGCTTCGGGAACGGTTTTAGTTCGGGGGTTAACAGAGCATCTGGGGGCCATGGCTTCAGGGGTTCCTCGAGTCTCAGTCAGACCATTAAGTCTGGTCTTTTTATGGGAGTTTGAGTTCTGTTCCACACTTTTCTCCTGCTCAACAACAGCTACTTTCTGAAGGGTATTTTATAGTTTTCAAAGCACTTTCTCCAACCCTCATCTCGTTTAACCCTCACAATAAATTCTCAAGGTGACCTTTATTATGGTCCCATTTTGCAGATGGGGAACTAAGGGCTTACACAGCTAGTAAGTAACAGAGCTTGAATGACTATGTTCCCTAACAATATGTTGAAGCCTTACCCCCAGTACCTGTGAACATGACTTTGTATAGGAATAGGCTCTTTGAAGATATTATCAGTTAACATGAGGTCATACGGAGGTAGGGTGGATCCTAATCCAATATGATTGGTGTCCTTATAAGAGAGTAGAAGAAACACAGACACAGAGGGAAGACAACCTTGTGAAGACGGAGGCAGAGAGTGGAGTGATGCACCCACGGGCCAAGGAATGCCAAGGAGGGCCAACCACCGCTAGAAGCTAGGAGAGAGGCATGGAACAGCTTCTCCCCCAGAGCCCTCAGAAGGAATCAACACTCTGATTTCAGACTCCGAGCCTCTAGCACTGTGAGAAAATAAACTTCTGTCCTTTTAAGCCACTCACTTTGTAGTATTTTGTTATAGCAGCCGAAGAAAACTAATAAGGAGCCCTCATGGCACAGTGGTTAAGCGCTCAGCTGCTAACTGAAAGGTTGGTAGTTCAAACTCATCAGCCACTCTGAGGGAGAAAAGACCTGGAGATCCGATACAGCCTAGAAAACCCTGTGGGGCAGTTCTGCTCTGCCCTACAGGGTCACTATGAGTCGGAATTGACTTGATGGCATGCAACAACAAAAGGAAACCAATACACTTTTCTGGCAACAGCTTGCTCAGATGTCTGCCAGTGTGGGTAACTCTGTCCTTGTTTACAAAAAGAGTAGGTGCCCTCCAGGAGTATAACTTTAAACTCTTTGTGTGGTGGCCTCAGATAATCCCCACCTCCTGGTTCTCACTCCATTGTAGAATCTGCTTCTCTTGAGTATGATTGGACCCAGGGACTCACTTCTAATTAACAGAGGGAAGCACACCAGGTTGTGAGTGGCCCACATGGCAAGGATCTGATGACTCCAGCCAACAGCCAGTGAGGACCTGAGGCCTGCCGACAGCCACAGAAGTGACCTTGGCAGTGTATCTCCCTCCACTTGAGCCTCGAGATGATTGGTGCAGACCACATCTTGGTTATAGCTTTGGGAGACACCCTGAGCCAGAGGCACCCAGCTAAAGCTGCGTCTGAAGCTGTCTTAAGTCGTGAAATTTTTGGGACAATTTGTTACACAGCAGTAGATAACTAATACACTTTGCCAAGCAATTCTTATCAGAAGCTTGGGGAAAAAAACAGTTGCCTTTGCCTTGAGTTTGTGCTGTTTTTAAAAACTATCTTTATGGGATGAAACTGACAACAGCAACTTGAAAGTTTAGATAGGAAGCTTAGGGGGCAGTGATGTTAATGGGGAGGAACATTTCGAGAAGGAGGGTGAGGATGGTTGCACAGCTCGAAGAATGTAATCAATGTCACTGAACAGTACATGAACAAATTGTTAAATTTGTGTATATTTTCAACAACAAAAATAATTTTTTAATGTTAAAAAAAAGTTACTGTTGAGTTAATTCTGACTTATGGTGACCCCATGTGTGCCAGAGTAGAACTGTGCTCCATAGGGTTTTCGATGGCTGATTTTTCAGAAGCAGATCACCACGCCTTTCTTCTGAGGCACCTCTGGGTGGACTTGAGCCTCCAACCTTTCGGTTAGCAGCTGAGCGCATTCATGAAGTCCTCTTGCCTAAAGAATCTGCAGTCTGCACATGTCCCTAGATATTCTGTTATATAGATCTTTTTTATTGTGGTGAAATACATATATAACGAAACACTTGCCAGTTCAACTTTCTTTACGTGTATAATTCAGGGATATTAATTATGTTCACCATGTTGTACACCCATCACCACTATTTGTTTCCAAGTTTTGTCACCCTTAACAGAAACTCAGTACCACCTAAGCCATACCTTCTCATTTCCCCCTCCCGCCCGCCCCTGATAACCACAAATAACCACTTTGGTCTCTACGCATTTGCCTATTGTATTGCTCTTTTTAAACAACTAGTTCTTGGTTTTGTTTTCTTCATTCTTTTCTATCTTTGTTTTTGTTAACTTTTTGTTACGGATTGAATTGTGTCCCCCAAAAATGTCTGTCGGCTTGACTGGGTCATGATTCCCAGTATTGTATGATTGTGTAATCTGATGTGATTTCCTTTTGTGTTGTAAACTCTATCACTATGATGAGGTTATACTGATGACGTCTACAAGATTAGATAGTGTCTTAATCCAACCTCTTTTGAGATATAAAAGAGAGAAGCGAGCAGAAACACACGGGAACCTCATACCACCAAGAAAGCAGTGCCAGGAGCAGAGCACATCCTTTGGACCTGAGGTTCCTGCACAGAGAAGCTCCCAGACCAAGGGAAGATTAATGACACGGACCTTCCTTCAGAGCCAATGGAGACAGTGTTCCCCTGGACTGAATTTGGACTTGTAGCCTACTGGACTGTGAGAGAATAAACTTCTCTTTGTTAAAGCCATCCACTTGTGGTATTTCTGTTAGAGCAGCACTAGATGACTAAGACTCTTTTGCTTTTAGTTTTTGCTTTGTTTATTGCTCTTTTACTTGCTTCTTGAGTCGACTGCTGAGTTCATTAATTTTTCATCTTTTCTGTTTACTGCTAAATGCTTTTAAGGCTATATATTTTCCTCTGACTACCACTTTGGCCACTTCTCATAGTTTTTTGAGATGTTCTGCTCAATATTCTAAATGTTACCCTTGAGTCAATTTAGATGATCAGAGAATTGTTCTCAGTACTTAGTAAATGCTTAATAAATATTTATTGGCTGACTTAATAAATAGCAAAAAAAAAAGAAAAATTTAAACCTGGGGAGGAGTTGGAATTTGAAGCATAAGTAAGACAAGATTGGCTAAGTAAATGATGCTACAAAATATAGCTGAACTATTATGCAGCCGGGGGCAGTGGTGGTTTAGTTGTAGGATACTCGCCTTCCATGCAGGAGACCCCAGTTCAGTTCCTAGCCAATGCACCTCATGTACAGCCACTGCTCATCTGTCACCAAAGGCTTGTGTGTTGCTATGATGCTGAACAGGTTTCAGCTGAGCTTCCAGACCAAGACAGGCTAGAAAGAAAGGCCTGGTGATCTACTTCTGAAAATCAGCAATGAAAACCCTATGGATCACAACGGTCCAATCTGCAATCTATCATGGGGATGGCACAGGACTGGCCAGAGTTGCATTCTGCTGCGCCATGAATCATGGGCTAACTCAACAGCAGCCAACAACATTACAGCCATCAAAAATTACATTTTTGGCGATCCTCTATGGCCATGGTTCATGTTCACAGTGTAGTGTTAAATGAATTAAGAGCTACAGCACAGGTTCCCAGGATTTTGCTAGGAGCCCGTCCACAATTCAATGAGCTTCCTTCACTGAACTGACATGAGGCTACCAGGCTGCACTAAGAGGCAGTATGAGGAAGAGCCGGGACAAAGTCTGTAAAAATGACAGTGTGGCGTCAGAGGTCCTTTAACTTCACAAAGGGGAGGATAATCCAGATCATTAGCCCAAGGCTGATCCCTATGAGGTGGAGGTCAGACATACGTCCTCTCTCCGACCTTTTTACTAATTCTGACACCAGCCGTCCCTCTCACAGCACTCTACTTCTCTGCTGAGTTCAATAATTCGTTGCAATGGTTTATTAGGGAAGTAACAGGTTACTACTCAGGATCAGGATCAACAGGCTACAACTTGGGATCAGGATCAGGAAGCATGTAGGCAAAGTCTCCCTTCTTCAGTGCAGAACAGCTCTCTCAGCTTCTCTCGGCTGTGCAGGGCTCCTCTTGATCCCCTCAGGACAGGCCTCTGCTTTCAGCCTTCTGCCCATGCTTGGGCCTGGCCTCTGCCCTGCTTGGTCAAGTGTTACAAAGCTCTTTACCTCTGCCAGTAGTGTCCACAGGCATCACACTCCACCAGGAAGCCTCCTGGCCGAAGGCAGCTCTCTCCCTCTGTAAGTCAGCAAGCCTAGGCCCGCCGACAAGTGCCTGGAAGCACCCTACTCCATCAGGAAGCCTCCTGCCCAAAGGCTCTCAACTCTCTCGCTCCGTGGGTTGGCACGTCCACTGTAGCCACCTTGCTCCATGGGCCGGGAAGCCGCTTTGCGCCAGTCTCCTGGTTCTGTTGCCACTGTTTGTCTGCCACTACTTCTCACTGTCTCGCATCATCTCTGGTGTTACAGCTCTGTCTCTCTGTCACGTGGGTCTAGGAGGTCCTCAGCACCCCAGGTCCACTTCCAGCTATTCTTTCTTAATAGTAGTGAGGTCTCCCCCTCCAGTCCCTGGGATTGGCTCATTTTAAGCCTAGAAGGATGGCAAAACTGACCAATCCTCTTGTCAGAGTTCCATACACCTTATTTGCATTGTTAGCAAGCTGTCTGATCCGCTTGGTGGGCCACAAGCACCTTACTTGCATAGTCCCACCCAATCACTGTGTAGGAGTTACAAGACCATGCATTTGTGGCTAAAAGGGCCATATTAAGTAATTCACTGTCCTGCAAAGTCATTAATGTATACACCTCTGCATTGCTAAGGAGGGCATGGCCCTGCTGGTCCCACACAGTCCCCCTAATGTCTATACATGCACATATGAATCTGTTCAAGTGTGTGGGATTGAGGGCCTACATAGAAGCACCAAACACAGCCAGGCCTTAATGAGACCAAGTCTAGCTGGAGAGACCAGCTTGGGCACAGGGAACGACTAGAGGACAATTAGCTATGCCCCAGCCTGATGATATGGCCACAGCTCCGGCAGGAAGGAGAACCAGAGCAGGACTTGAGTCTTCGGGATGGCTTTAGAAAGTTCAGAATCCCGGGGCAGGAGGGGCCCTCAGAAGTCATTTGGAGAGCAGTACAGGACTCACATCTTGGTTCCGCCCCTTCCTTGTTGTGTGACTTTAAGCCAAGTTACTTAATCTCTCTGAGTTTGGTTTCCTCCTCCATAAAATGAGAACAGTAACTGTTGTGAGAATTAAGGGCGGTAAAGTCTGCCATTTGATTAAGAGTCTGTAGATGTTATTTATTAATGTCATCAGGAACCAGTGGCCCCATCTGAATTAGCTATGGGGCCAACACCTCACACCCACCTGGTGGCTGGGTCTGAGCACTCGGCCTGTGGGAATGTTCTCCCTTACGTCTTCCCAGGTCCCCAGTATGACTTCCGTGTGCCCAAGACACTTCTGCCTTTGTGGGCTCCTTCTTTCGTGAAATAGATATGTATATGTATGTAACCCATTGCCATCAAGTCAATTCCAACTCATAGTGACTTTATAGGACAGAGTAGAACTGCCCTATAGGGTTTCCAAGGAGCAGCTGGTGGACTTGAATTGTCAACCTTTTGGTTAGCAGCAAAGCTCTTAACCATTGCACCACCAGGGCTCCATATACCTATATATATGTATATATTATACACAGATATATGTATAAATATACACACAGAGAGATAGACCCTGGATGGTGCAAACAGTTAACACACTCAGCTGCTAACCCAAAGGTTGCAGGTCCAAGTCCACCCAGAGGCACCTTGGAAGAAAGTCCTGGTGGTCAACTTTCAGAAAAAACCCTACACAGCACAGTTCTACTCTGACACACATGGTATACCATGACTCAAAATTAGTTGACGTCCAATAGTTTATATATATAAAAACGAACTTTTAGGTTGAAGAAACTGTTTTCATATATAATATTGGTATATTCATCTTTATACCAATACAGTTGTAAAATATAATTTATATAATACATAAATATATATGTATGTAGGTACTGCGATACTTCTGTTGAATGATCAGATACCATTGTCTCATTTATTATATTTTACAACTCAATTTATATAAAAATTAATATACCAATAATATATAAATACTAAAACTGTTTCTTTGACCTAAAAGTTTATTTTTCCTCCTGATTTGAAAAGAAATTAAGACATCTCCGTGGATCCCTAAGGTAGCATTGGTCCTGGCGCTGTGCCCACAGCATCTAAGGGGAAGTCTGTCCTGCAGTTTCCCCCATTTGGTGCCCACTGGCACTAGCTGTTGGGGGACTTTGGTCAAGATGTCTCTGTGATCCCTGGCTATCTCCTTTCCTGTTTTCTCCCAAAGAACAAACAGACCAGTGATATCTGTCCCTGCTTCCCTTCCTCCTCACCCCACCCCCATCCACTAGTCTCCTTCTTTGGAGACCAAGAGGGAGTCAGGCAAGCAAGGAGGTGCTGAGCGGGGACAGGGAAAGTACTGGCCTTTGGGCATCAGATGGGCTAAATCTCAAGTCCCGGCTCTGTCACCTGCAAGCTGAGTGGCTGTGGCAACTCACTTCTAGCCCCAGTTTCTTCATCTCTGAAAGAGGGGTATGGGTACCCTCTTCCCAGGGCAGTTATGAGAATTTAAAATAATTTTTTAATTAAAAAAGTTAGCCTGGGAGTCCCTAGGTGGTGCCAACAGTTAAGCACTCAACTACTAGTCAAAAGGTTGGCTGTTTGAACCCACCCAGAGGCACCTCAGAAGACAGGCCTGGCTATCTTCCAAAAGGTCACAGCCTTAAAAACCCTATGGAGTAATTCTACTCTGCACACACGGTGTCACCACAAGCAGGAATCAACTCCACAGCAACGAGCAGCAACAAACAACAACCATTTCCTCAGAATTAGTTGAATGGATGAATGAATTAAATGCAAAGACAAAAAAGTTAACCTGTTAGTATGCAGAGCACATGATTAACTCAAAC
Organism: Trichechus manatus latirostris; assembly: GCF_000243295.1. Taxonomy (NCBI): domain Eukaryota; kingdom Metazoa; phylum Chordata; class Mammalia; order Sirenia; family Trichechidae; genus Trichechus; species Trichechus manatus. The sequence goes on from NW_004443963.1 coordinate 15,951,312, forward strand.
CGAACCTGTTGCCACTGAGTCAATGTCAACTCATAGTGACCCTATAGGACAGAGTAGAACTGCCCCGTAGGGTTTCCAAGGCTGTAAATCTTTTTTTTTTTTTTTTCGGTGCTTTGAGTGAAAGTTTGCAGAGTAAATTAGTTTCTCATTAAACAATTAATACACAAATAGTTTTGTGACATTGGTTGCTCCCCTTCTCGACCTTGCCTTCCCCATTTCCATTTGTCCAGTTTTCCTGTCCCTTCCTGCCTTCTTGTCTTTCTTTTGGGCTGGTGTGCCCATTTGGTCTCGTATACATGGTTGAACTACATGTGTTATTGTTTCTTTTATAGGATTGTCTAATTTTTGGCTGAAGAGTAAAAGGCAAGAGTGACTTCAGCACTGAGTTAAAAAAGTGTCCTGGGGCTGTATTCTTGAGGTTTCTCCAGTCTCTGTCAGACCAGTAAGTCTGGTCTTTTTTTGTGAGTTTAAATTTTGTTCTACATTTTTCTCTCACTCTGTCTGGGACCCTCTATTGTGATCTCAGTCGGTGGTGGTAGCAGGGCACCATCTAGATGTTCTGAGCTCAGTCTGGTGGAGGCTGTGGTAGTTGTGGACCATTAGTCCTTTGGACTAATCTTTCCCTTGTGTCTTTCATTTTTCTTCATTCTCCTTTGCTCCAGACGGGGTGGGACCAGTAAATGTATCTTTGATGGCCACTCACAAGCTTTTAAGACCCCAGACGCTACTCACCAAAGTAGGATGTAGAACATTTTCTTTAAGGTTGTAAATCTTTACGGAAGCAGACTGCCTCATCTTTCTCCCACAGAGTGGCTGGTGGGTTCAAACCGCTGACCTCTCAGTTCGCAACTGAGTGCTTAACCACTGCACTACCAGAGCTCCTACAGCACATAATAGGTGCTTCAAAAACATGTCAATGTCTTGCTTCTCTAGAGGAGAATTCCTGAATGAATAGGGTTTCACCTGAGATGATGAGCTCAAGCGTCCAGGAGGCCAGTGGAGAGAGCAGAAGCTGAAGGTAAATTGATAATGAGAAACAGGCTTGCCGGAGCGGTCAACAGCCCGGACTCCGGCTGGTGAGCACGATCCCGTGGCTCCTGGGAGGACAGGTCTCCTCGGAAAGCCAGTGTCCTTCCTGCCTGGAACCAGAGCACAGGGGGCGAGAAGGAAGATGCTGACAGCTGGCAACCAGTTGTACTGTCTCCAAGAACATCTGCCAAGGGGACCAGATACTCACACCAGCAAGTCAGGGACCCTGTCTCCCCCAGACAGCGCTAGGGCCCATGACCTCTGCTTTCTGTCTCCATGCAGATCAGAAGCTGTTCTATTCCCACAGTCTTTCTTCAGGTGTGTTAGCATCTGGCACCGGGTGGTCTTTCTATAGCTGTGTGATCTTGGGCAAGTCACTTAACCTCTCTGAGCTTCACTTTGCCCAGCTGTGAAACAGGGAGTATAACCATTATACCTCACAGGTAGATGTGAGCCATTAGGGAGAATGTATGTGCAGCACTAAGCACAGGCCAACCCATGTTTGGTGTTAAATCAATGCTCACTGTTATGAACATTATTTCTAGGCCTTCTTGGACATTCGGGCTGCCTAAGCAGATGTCCTGCCCTTCTCCTCCTGCTCCAATCAGCCTGGCAGCCTGTCCTGCAAGGGACGTCCACAGAGCCCTTGCCTCCGCTGTACCAGGATCTTCCTTGTCTAACCTGATTGCCAGGTTCCGTGGCCCCTCTGAACTCAGCTGCTGGCTGTACCGGGCCACGCTCCCAGCTGACTGCCAGGCCTCCTGGAGCTTGGCAGGCTCCTGGGTCAACCACGCCTTCCCTGGAATTGGGGCTGGGCCTCGAGGGAGGAAGGAATCTAGAGAGGTAGGAGGAGGGGGTGGCCACAGCCACCTAGCTGTCTCCCCTTCTCCATCCCGCCCCCACAATCCTTCTGCCACTCCCTGGGCCTTTGTAAAATCTGCATCCCACCCTCCTGCTTTAAACCCCCAGTGGCTTCTCCTCCCACTCAGAGCAAAACTCTAAACCCCGCTCTTGGCTGAAAAGGCCCCCAGGACCTGACCCCTGTCCACCTTGCAACCTTGACTTATCTTATATACCCCTGGTCACCACACTCTGGCCACCTGACCTCTCTGCCCCTCAAATTCACCAAGCCCCTTTCAGCCTCAAGACATTGCACATACTGTTCCCTCCCCCTGGAACTCTTCCCTAGCTCCTGGCTGGATTCAGCTCCTTATCAGTTTGATCTTCACTCAAAGGTTTACCTTTTCAGAGAAATCTTCTCAGCCACTTCATTTGGTGGACCCCACCTAGTTATTCTGCTTGACGCTTCACTCTTCTTTATTTTCTTCATTGAAATTGACTCATTCATTTATTGGTTTATGTCATGCATTCTCAACAGGGTTAATATTGCTCCCAAAGGGGTGAAAAGTGTTTACTGAGGAAAGGGTGAAAAAATACAACTTTTTTTTTATGTATAAAGCACAGATGCAGTACACATACAGAAATCTGTAGCATTAAAATTTCACGGGGGGCAATTAAGAAAAATATATCTAAAAAGGCTCTTTGGGGGTGATTTCCATGCAGGAGACCTGGGTTCTATTTCCAGCCAATAGACCTAACGTGCATCCATCACTCATCTATCAGTGGAGGCTTGTGTGTTGCTATGATGTTGTGGTGGTTAAGGTTGTATGTCAGCATGGTTGGGCCATAATTATCATTATTATGTAATGACGCCATCTGGCAGTTATGTAATGATGTGATCATCCTCCATTTTGTGATCTGATGTAGTCATCCCCAATTCTGTGATCTGGTATAAGCAGCCAATCAGTTGAAAAGGGAGTTTCCTTGGGGGTGTGGCCTGCACCCAATATATACAGATGTTCTGGCAAAGCTCACTCTCTCTGGATCCTGCATCCAACTCTTCACACTCTGGCCTCTGGTTCTTGAACGCGAGCCAGCAGCCTGCCACCTGACCAGCAGATCTTTGGATTTGTCAGCTCCCGCAACCCCCTGAGGTGGCAGCCTTCCACTGGACCTGCCAATTTTGGGTTTGTCAGCCCCTGCAACTCCGTGAGTCAGGAGAAGCCTCCGGCCTGATGCCTCACCTACAGATTTGGCACTTCTCAGCCTCCACAACTATGTGAGCCATTTTCTTAACATATATATATATATATATATATATAGACTTAGGCTGTGTATAGTCTTAGTCTATATATAGTCTTAGGCTGTATTCTCTAGAGAAACAAAACCAGTGATACATATAAATATATATAGAGAGAGATTTATATCAAGGAAATGGCTTACATGGTTGTAGAGGCTGGAGAGTCCCAGGTCAGTAGGTCTAGCTGGAGGCTTCTCCTGACTCACATAGCTGCAGGAGCTGGCGAATCCAAGGTTGGCAGGTCAGATACTAGGCCTCTGGCTCACAGGCTGCAGAGGCCGATGAGTCCCAAGATCGGCAAGTAGGCTGCCAGCTCAAATCCCAAGAACCAGAGGTCGGTGAACAGGAGCCAGCTGTAGGATCCAAGCGAGCAAAAGCCAATGAGCTTTGCCAGAAAATCCACCTGTATTGGATGCAGGCCACACTCCCAAGGAAATTCCCTTTCAACTGATTGGCTGCTCATAACAGACCTCATCATGGCGGTGATTACATTATATCAGATCTCATTACAGTGGTGATTACATCATTACATAGCTGCTAAACTACATCATAACCGCCACACCACTGAGAATCATGGCCCAGCCAAGTTGACACGCAACCCTAACCATCACAATCAGCAAATGCCCCGCCGGCCCTGGGCCCCAAGACATCACAGATCATTCCATGCCCTTCGTGTCCCCAGCCACCCCCACCTCCTCTCCAGGATATCCCAGCCATTGCTGTCTCTGTAGAGGTGTCCATTCTTCTCCAACATCATGTCAAAATGACTGATAGCTCCTTCCCTCAGCTCGCTTCACCAGATGGGAAGATGGGTTTGTGAGCCTCAACGAAAGACCACTCTGGCCTTGAGCCCACCCCCATCCCAGTCATGACACTCAGCTCGTGGGTATTGACCCCATTGTCTACTCTAGCTCCAGGTACCTCTGTCCCAGGTACAGGCGAACCACTTGGGAACACCAGGCTGAGGAGTTCTGGTGCACCTCCTGCACCAAGGTCGTCTGCAGGCACATAGAGGGGAGATGAGCCCTACAAACGTCAGCCCCTGCTATGAATCCCACAAAGGCCTACATCAGAGCGAACCCCACTAACAGATAGCTTGGGAAACCCACCAACCTCTCCCACCTGCCTAGTCATGACTACATAATTTTTGAGTGTGGCATACATCTTGTTGACCACTATTGCTCCCATTTCCCCTCATTTCATAGTAATAGGAGTCTAGCTTGGCACATGGCTAGTGAAGTAGATTATATTTCCCAGTACCCCTTGAAGCTATGAGTAGTCAAGTCTGTCCAATGGAAAATGATCAAAGTATATGAACAGCTCTCCTTGATCCTTTTTTCTACCACTAGCTCAAATACAACTGTGATGGCTGGAGCTTGAGCAGCCATATTGGACCATGAGGTGGAAGCTGAATGTTGAAGAAGGCAGAACAACAAGATAGAAGGGGCCTGGGTGACTGTAGAGCTGCTTCACCTGGCTTAGACTGCTCAGCCAGACTTTATATTAGAGGAAAAGAACAGTTAGATTTGGATAACTCTGTTACAACAGGTAAAACTATACCCTAATACAGTGACCCAGGTATGCAGAAGCTGACCTCAAGGGGAGGTGAGGAAACATTGACTACAGACCCCGGGAAACTCCCTATGCACTTCTGGAGTAAGCTTTCTTCCCAGCCAGATGCACGCTCAGGTATGCACGCTAAGTGGGACTTGCCCAAGTGTGAACTCTCAAATACCTATCTCAGATATGAACCCCTCATACCACGTATCCTTGGTGAACTCCAAACAGTTGCAACTGGCCTCCCCATTTGTGGACCAAGTGGGAACAGCCCATCCCCAATTTCCAAAGCTAAGTATAATGCTGACACCACAGCAGGTGAGAATGCCCTCTGTCTGTGCTTCCTCAGGCACACGCAGACACAAAGACCAGCCTATGGGAAGACCCTCACATATTATCCTCAGGTCTTAGCCCCTTTATCCGATAAAGATGTGAATCCTTCCTCCCACCTTACCCTACACCATACACACGGTTTACCCTCCCTCCCAGGCTTCCTCACACTCTGCACCTAAACCTGGAGCTCCCCCCACCCCACCCCCACCTGCCCACTCATCATTCCTGGCCAAAGACCTTCACCAGATGAGTCTTAGCCCAGCATCTCACGGGCAGTGGTTCCAGGTGCTTGGGTCTGAAGATGTAAGCACCTGAGACCTGGAAGCTTGTTGTTGCCTGTACTGGCATTGTACCTGAGGGATACAATGGTAAGGGGCCCCAGGGCTCCACTCACATTCCCTCCCTGGCCTGGTGATCCTCCCTCACCAGAAGAAAGCCTGGCAAATGGGCAGCAGGAGGTTCTGGTCCGGGTTCTCAACCTCCACCAAGAGCCCCGTGTGAGGGTTGAAGGAAGCTGGGATGTGCTGGCCAGAGAAGGTGAACAGATGTTAATGACCATCACTTCAGCCAAGAGTAGCTCCATCCTTACCAGGGCTCAGGACAAAACCCTAGAGTTACCTTTATCTCCTTTCTCACTTCTCACGCCTGATTCTATTAGCAAATCCTAACAATTTACCTTATCCTGAATCTGACCACTTCTCACCACCTCCCTGCCTTCCCCCATCAGAGCTGCCACCATCACAAGCCGGGACTAGTACAGTGGCCTCCTCCCTGGTCTCCCGGCTTCCTCGCACCCCCACAGCAGCCACCCATCATGGCTCTCCCCTGCTTGGGGCCAGGGCCCACTCTGCACCGGACACAGGAGCCTCAGTGCCTGGGGACCCAGGAGATTTTTAGGAGTTCACAGAAATGTTTTAATTTTAATTACTTTTGGAATCAGAAGAAAACTTGAATGTAATAAAAATGAATATATAATAATGAATCCAACATGGATTATATTCATCTTTATACCAATGCCATCATAAAATATAATTTTAGTATTTTTTTTATGGAGGAAGGGTCCCACAAAGGCAAAAGTCCAAGGTCCACAGAAGTCTTAATGGAACCCTGTCAGGACCCTCCTGTGGTTCCTTATGGGTGAAAGCCAAAGTCCTCCGTTTAGCCCTTAAGGCCCTACCCTCCTCTCCTCTCATCACCACCTGGCACTCTGCTTCTTTCTCTGTCCCCTTCGGTCTAAGCTGATGGGTTTTCTGCCGTGGTAGCTGGTTAGATCCATCAGTCATAGGCTTAATTTCTTTAACAAAAGATTGTGTAGCCACGTCCTTGGTGAACATTCTAGGACACTGTGTCCTTGGTTTGTACAACAGAATTTTTGAAATCTTTAAGTTCTGTTTTCATGTGCACAGTTCATTTTTAAGTCCAGCTCTTTCCTCCCACATTTTACTCTAAGCAGCAAGGAGAAACCACATGGCCCCTTTAAGATCTTGCTTAGAAATCGCTCAGCCAGATATCCAAGTTCATTGCTTATAATTTCTACCTTCCACCAAATATTTGAACATAATTCAGACACGTTCTTTGCCACTGCATAAAAAGCATCACCTTTACTCCATTGTTCAATCACATGTTCATCATCTTCTTCTAAAGCCTCACCAGAAGCACAGTGAATATCCACGTTTCTAGCAACATTCTGTTGATGGTGCCATATGTATTCTCTAAAACGATAGAGACTTTCTCTATAGCTCTTCTCACTTCCTTCTGAGCCCTCACCAGAATTGCCTTTGAAATCCATAATTCTACCAATAGTCTCTTCAAGGCAATCTAGGCTTTTACTATTAGGCACCTTAAAACTCTTTCAGCCTCTACCCATCACCACACTTTAGGTTATCTGTTAGAGTAGAACCCCACACCCAGTACCCAATTCTGTCTTAGTTATCTAGTGCTGCTATAAAAGAAATACCACAAGTGGAAGGCTTTAACAAACAAATTTATTCTCTCACAGTTTAGGAGGCTAGAAGTCCAAATTCAGGGTGCCAGCTCTAAAGGCTTTGTCCCTCTGTCGGCTCTGGAGGAAGGTCCTTGTCTCCTTTCAACATCTGCGGGCCTGGCGTTCCTTGGAGATCTCCACATATCTTGGCATCAATCTTCCCCTGGGTCTAGGAGTTTCTCAGCACAGTGACTCCAGGTGTAAAGGACGCACTCTGCCTCCAGCTCTTCTTTCTTGATGGTAGTGAGGTCCCTCTCTCTCTGCTGGCTTCTCTCTCCTTTTATCTTTTGTAAGATAAAAGGTGTGACTCAGGCAAGGGTGGTGACTTTAGTAAGGGTGGTATCTTAGTTATGGAGTGCTGCTATAACAGAAATACCACAAGTGGATGGCTTTAACAAACAGAAGTTTATTCTCTCACAGTCTAGTAGGCTAGAAGTCCAAATTCAGGGCACCAGCACTAGGGGAAGGCTTTCTCTCTCTGTAGGCTCTGGCAGAAGGTCCTTGTCATCAATCTTCCTCTGTTCTAGGAGCTTTTTAGCCTAGACCCCAAGTCCAAAGGACATGCAGTGCTCCCAGTTCTTCTTTCATAATGGTAGGAGGTCCCCATCTCTCTGCTCACTTCTCTCTCCTTTTACCTTTTATAAGATAAAAGGTGATACAAGCCACACCCCAGGGAAACTCCCCTTACACCTGATCAGGGCTGTGAGCTGCATAAGGATGTTGTATCCCGCCCTAATCCTCTTTAACAGAACCTAATCTTGCTTCATTAACCATAAGCAGGGATGAGGATTTACAATACATAGGAAAATTATATCAGATCACAAAATGGAGGACAATCACACAATACTAGAAATCATGGCCTAGCCAAGTTGACACACATTTTAGGGGGATACAGTTCAGTCCATGACAGCTTGTTAGTTGTATCATGTTAGGCACAAGTATGACTTTATAATTGCCGTTATTTAGAGATTATGTATGGTTTAAGGAAATGTATACAGGTGCCAAGGTGACAAGGAATGGACTGTGATAGTAAGGTTATGCGTCAACATGGCTGGGCCACGATTCTCAGTGGTTTGGCAGTTATGTAATGATGTAGTTTGGCAGTTATGTAATGATGCAATTTGGAAGTTATGTAATGATTGGATAGATGGATGCATGCATGAGTAGATTGATGGGTAGATGGATGCTAGATAGGAAGACGGGTGGTTGGGTGGATTGATAGATTGATGGATAGATGGTAGGTAGATAGTGATGGGTTGTTGGATGGGTATCGGATGGTGGATGGGTATGTGTGAAATAGATGGATGGATGGAGATGGATGGGTGACTTAGTCATCTAGTGCTGCTCTAACAGAAATACCACAAGTGGATGGCTTTAATAAAGAGAAATTTATTTTCTCACAGTCTAGTAGGCTAGAAGTCCAAATTCAGGGGGTCAGCTCCAGGGGAAGGCTTTCTCTCTCTGTCTCTGTCGGCTCTGGGGGAAGTTCCTTGTCATCAATCTTCCTCTGGTCTAGGAGCTTCTCTGCACAGGAACCTTGGGTCTAAAGGACACTCTCTGCTCCTGGTGCTGCCTTCTTCCCACTCTCTGCTCACTTCCCTTTTCTTTTGTCTCCTGTAAGATAAAAGGTGATGCAGGCCACACCCCAGGGAAACTCTCTTTACATTGGATCAGGAATGTGACCTGAGTAAGGGTGTTACATCCCACCCTAATCCTCTTTAACATAATCTAATCTTGCCTTATTAACCACAGGAAGAGATTAGCATTTTCAACACATAGGAAAATTACATCGATCACAGAATAGAGGACAACCACACAGTACTGGGAATCATAGCCTAACCAAGTTGACACATATTTTGGGGGGACACAGTTCAATCCATGATAATGGGTGAATAAGAGGATGGATAATTAGATGAGTGGATGGATGGGCTGATGGGAGGCTGGGTGGGTGGGTGAATGGATTGGCTGAGTGAGTGGGTGGCTGGATGGTAGATCACCAGCAGGAAGCACACATTATGGAGCCCAGAGGGTGGCTCTTTTCAGTGAGTCCAATCTACCCAAGCATGGCCACCTCTCTCCCTTTCCTCTCCTGGCATATTATCTGGGCCCTCTCAATCAGGGAGGCTCCTTTTTAGGGTCACACCTCCCTACACACATTTGGTGCTGGGTGGATTTACAGAAGAGACCATAATGTTCCACATCTTGCTTCTTTTAAGAGGCAGGAGGAATATTTTCCATCTCTGCCTCTTTCAAAATTAAACAAGTAAATCAAGCTGTTTCTTTTAGTTGAGAGGTCCTGGAGCACTCATCTCTGGGAAGGGGAGATCTCAGCCCCAAGCCTCAGCCTGGGCCACTCAATCTTCCTGTGGACGATAGAATCTGATACACCCTGATCACCTGGTCCCAGCTGTCAGAGGGAGTGGATCCGTGTGGGCAGAAACAACATCTGGATTGCAGCCCACAATCCAGCTTCCCCACCCTACTCCCAGCTCCTGGCAAAACCAAAGGACTCCATCTACCTCAGGGCAGGTGGGCAATCTTTGTGTCTGCAAAGGGGGAGAGGTGGGCAATTATCTGCTCCCCATGCGGTAAACAGCTAGAGCAGGTACCCGGCTGAGCTTAACCCTAGCCATGAGCCACTCACTCCCTCCATGGCCTCTGGTCCACCTTGAGCCCCTGAGGACACAAGAAAGACCTCCCTCTTATTAAGCCAACATCTGTCCCTGGGGATGTTCCTCTCCTCACTCCCAGTTGACCCTGGCTCTGTCCCTGGTCCCGCCCCTGGCCACTTAAAATCTACTGCACACCTGCCCTTAAGATATTTGCAGTCAGAGGTAGTACTGTCTAAGCCCTCATCCGCAAGCCTTCTTCTCTCCAGGGAGCACAACCCTTATTTCAACACCCATTTCTTACTTGAAGGTCTGAGAGAAAATACGGTTCCAAATCTCCTCGCCTTTCCAGCTACCCTTTTCAAATTGGTCAATTGATTCAACAATAGTATTTGATAAGCTTTTGTTGAACACATACCGTGTGCAAAACCCTGGTTAATAAATTCAACAGAATCCATGCCCTCCTTCTTAAAGCATGATGACCAGAAAAGAAAAGGACAAGGGAACAACGGATGTTTATTTGGCATTTGCTGTATGCCAGGTGCTTTGCATACTGCTTCTCTTGATCCTCACAGACCATGGTGAAATGAGTTCGTTTATGTGGCCTTTTGCCTTGGTGCTTTGGAAAATAGCTTGAGAGATTTTTCCCCTAACTGAGGAGCTACCTTTGCCCTAGTTTTCTACCTCAAAGGGTTTGTTACTTTTGTCCAGGTTGATTGACATTTCCTGGGTAGGCTGCAAACAACTTGCAGTTTGATACTTTTTGTCTGGCCCTAAGCTGCAGCCTGCCTTGTGATTGGTAAGCACCTTTCAGGGATTGGACAATATACTATACAAATGAAGTGACTATAGACTATGCAAATGAAGTGTCTGTGGCCTATCAAGAGGGGATTGGTCAGTTTGTGGCCCTGATGGGAGGGTCATGCTTTGAAATTGACAAGGAGTTTGTGTATATATGCAGCCAACCCCACAGGGGTTTTTTTCAAACAGCAGCAAGGGGGAAAAAGAAGAAAGAAGAAGCAGAGAAAAAGGGGGCAAGGAACCTCCTGAAAGAGCTGTCACATGAGTCAAGGGCTGTAATGCTGAAGATAGTGACAGGCCTGGAAGGGTGCCTGTGGCAGAGTCAGTGGTTACAGAGAGCAGAGCCAAGAGAGGCCTGTCACAAGGGAGTCAAGAGGATTCTGTCCTCAGGGGGCTGACGAGGCCTGCACAGCAGACAGAAGATCCTACTTGCTTTCACAGCCAAGAGGAGCTGAGAGAGCTGTCCTGCACTGAAGAAGGGAAATTGTGCCTGTGTGCTTCCTGATCTTGATCCCAATCTTGAGTTGTAGCCTGCTGATCCTAATCCCAAGTTGTACTTCCTTAATAAATTGCTTAACTATAAATACAGTTTGTGAGTTCTATGTGGCGATTGCAGTGGATTATCAAACCCAGAAGAGAAGTAGAGAATGCAGTCGGAGGAACAGCTGGTGTCAGAATTGGTAAAAAGGTTGGAGAGTGGAGGTATGTCTGACCTCTGCCCCATAGGAATCAGCTTTGCACTGATCCCAGTCATTATCCCCCCTGAAGTTAAAGAGGTTCTGATGCTACTCCTACCATTTTACACCACCCCTCAAGAGTGTTATTATTCCCATTAAATGGATGGGGAAACTGAGGTTCAGAGAGATGAGGTGACTTGCTTAGGGTCACACAGTAGTGGAAGCAGAGCAGGGTCAATGTCCTCCTATATCCCCAACTGCCTCTAGGGGCTGAGCACCAGGTTCCAGAAAGGGTGGCCTGACCAGTGGGGAGAAGGACCAGGTTACACCTCCTCCTCTATATCAAGATTTCAATGCTTCCAGGGGACTGGAAGCAGGGAGCCTGCGTTCATGCTTCTGTCAACACGGCTGTGCTTGGCATCGTACCCAACCATTAGCATTTATGGAGACCCCGCATCATACACTCACTGTGCTGGGCCCAGTAGAGGGACGGAAGGACATGGGTTACAGATCCATTCGGGTCTTGGTCCTAGTCCTGAGCCATCACCACCTACATACCTCCAGGGCCTCTCATCCCAGAATCAGACACTACGGGTCTCCAGGGACCCTGAGGTCATTGGGCCCAGGCATTTAGGGAAATGTCCATTTCAGAGGTCTATCTTGGGGTGGGTGGAAACCCTGGTGGCATAGTGGTTAAGAGTTCAGCTGCTAACCAAAAGGTCGGCAGTTCAAATCTACCAGGTGCTCCTCGGAAACCTTATGGGGCAATTCTACTCTGCCCTATAGGATCGCTAGGAGTCAGAATCAACTCGACAGCAATGGGTTTGGTTTTGGTTTTGGTCTTGGGGTGGGGGCAGCACCTGAGCCCTGTAACGCCTCTGCAGGTCACATTCATAACCTCAGAGACCCACCAACCAGAGTAGTGGTAGAACTCTTCTCCCCACCCCTACCCCCGAAACTCCCAGTGGCCCAGGGAGACCATGGGTTGGCAGTGAGGTGCTGGAAGAGACCACAGAGAAGAACAATAACTCCATGCCCAGACTGGGGCCTCAGTAGAGCGGGACCAACTCAAGTCCAAATTCTGCCTCTTCCTGGCTGTATGAACTTGGGCAGGCCAGGTAGCCTCCTGAGCCTCAGTTTCCTTACCTGGAAGGTGATTCTAAAGATTCCTGTTTTACAGGATTACACAGAAATAAATGAGAGAAAGTGTGTAAGGGGCGTGGCATACAGAAGCTGGCATATAGTAGGTGCTCAGCTATTATTATTCTGTAGATAATAGCTCATAGCAGGATCCGTGGTGGCACAATGGTTAAGTGCTCGGCTGCTTAACAAAAGGTTGGTGGTTCAAACCCACCAGCCACTCCAAAGAAGAAAGATTGTGGCAATCTGCTTCTGTAAAGACTACAGCCTTAGAAACCCTATGGAGTAGTTCTACTCTGTCCTATAGGGTCACTATGAGTCAAAATTGACTTGACAGCAACAAGTTTTTGGATTTGGTTAGATAATAGCTAATGGCTGGAGCATTTGCCATATACTGGGCCTTTTCAAGGCCCCTCGCCTTCATCATTAGGTTGACTGTAAGGTGCTCAGCCGGGGCTGGCACAGAGCTGGCCCTCAGGAGACAGTCATTCTCTCCTTGGCCACACGATAGCCCCAACCCCCACTGCTGGGCCTCAGTCTCCCCAGCTGCAGCCAGAGGAGTTGGTCAGGAAGACCTCGAGTCTGGATTTCTCCCACCACACCCCCTGCCCTCACCACCCCCGTCACAGACTCAAAGTTCCACTGGCCGGCTCAAAGACCCGCTGCTTTTCTTCCATGCAGAAGTCTAGAGTACTCTAGCCCCTCACCCACCATGCCTGTCTTCATGCCCTGCTCTTCAGCCCAGCCCACGGGACTTGATTTTACAACGAGGACGAGAAACCTCACCATCACTTCCCCAGAGTCCATCCATTTCCTGACAAGCAGCAGGTTTTAAAACCTGTTTGATTTTTAAAATCATGGTTTCCTTAGAGTTCTTTTTTTTTTTTTTTTTTTTGAGAATATACGCAGTAAAACATATACCAATTCAACCATTTCTACATGTACAATTCAGTGACACTGATTACATCGTTTGCCTTGTACAACCGTTCTCGCTCCCCTTTTCTGAATTGTCCCTCCCCCATTAACATAAACTCACTACCCTCTAAGGTTCCTATCTAATCTTTCAAGTGGCTGCTGTCAATCTGTTCTTATATAGATAGTTCTTAAAAGAGCATGATAAAACTAAACTGTTGTTTGGATTTAAGAAGACTTCAGAGGACACTTTTGCTTTAAGGTTTAAAGATGATCTCAGGGCAATAGTTATGGGGTTCTTCCAGCATCCATGGCTCCCAAAAAGTCTGGTGTCCATGAGAATTTGAAACTCTGTTCTGCATTTCCCCCTTCTTGATCGGGATTCTTCTACAGAATTTTTGACCAAAATGTTCAGTAATGGTAGCTGGGCATCATCCAGTTCCTTGGCGTTCTTCATGGCAATTACTGTCACTGCTTTTCTTTGAAGGGTTTGAGGCCAGCCTCAGGCTCGAGCTCCCCATCCCAGCCAGGCGCAGAGCAGTCACCAGGATTTTAGGTGGTTGCCAATGGGGTGGTTTAATCTTTAGAGATAAAGCATTTGCCTCCTCCTGCTGGCCACTAAGAGAATAAGCTATTTTAGGAAGAAAAGCATCTACCTCAAAAAATATGAAAGAAAAACAAATTAAGACAAACATGGGGATGGTGCAGGACAGGGCAGGATTTTGTTCTGTTTTGCACGGGGTCGCCATGAGTCGGGGGCCAACTCGACAGCAGCTAACTACGACACCACGTGACTGAAAAACACTTTACACAGCTCAGGAGGGTTTTAAGTGAAAAGCAAGTATCCCAGGTCAGATCTCCAATCCTCGCAGCCACCCAAGTGAAAGCAGGCTATACTTACTGTCCCATACCTTCTGTTTTTTCTCTTAACAAGATTATCTTGGAGATGGTTCCATAGAACACACTTCTCTTTTTCTAAGGAGTCCTGGTGGCACAGTGGTTAATCACTTGGCTGCTAACTGGAAAGTTGATGGTTTGAACCCACCAGCGGCTCCACAGGAGAAAGACATAGCAGTCTGCTTCTGTAAAGATTTACAGCCTTGGAAACCCTGTGGGGCAGTTCTACTCTGTCCTATAGGGTCACTATGAGTCAGATTATGCTTGATGGCCATGGGTTTGGTTTTTTTTTTTCTTTCTAAAGGCTGGTTGTAACACATGTATGGCTGTTTTTAATCAGTCCCCTACTGGTGGTCGTTTAGGTTGTATCTAACCTTTGGCTCTTAGAAGCAAAGCTCTCCCTTCATCCTTGAGCGTGATCCACAAGTGTATCATGATATCCAGGGGATAAATCAGCGCTGACTGTTTACATACATGCTTGCTTTAACCCACACACTGTTGTTGTTGTTGTTAGGTGCCGTTGAGTCAGTTCTGACTCATTGTGACCCTATGAACAACAGAATGAAACACTGCCCGGTCCTGCACCATCCTCACAATCGTTGTGCTTGAGCCCATTGTTGCAGCCGCTGCATCAATCTATCTTGTTGAAGGTCTCCCTCTTTTTCGCTGGCCCTGTACTTTACCAAGCGTAATGTCCTTCTCCAGAGACTGATCTCTCCTGACAACATGTCCAAAGTATGTAAGACATAGTCTCACCATTCTTGCTTTTAAGGAGCATTCTGGTTGTACTTCTTCCAAGACAGACCTGTTTGTTCTTTTGGCAGTCCATGGTATATTCAATATTCTTCGTCAACACCACAATTCAAAGGCGTCAATTCTTCTTCAGTCTTCCTTGTTCATTGTCCAGCTTTCGCATCCGTATGATGCGATTGAAAACACCATGACTTGGGTCAGGCGCACCTTAGTCTCCAAGGTGACATCTTTGCTTTTCAACACTTTGAAGAGGTCTTTTACAGCAGATTTTCCCAATGCAATGGGTCTTTTGATTTCCTGGCTGCTGCTTCCATGGGTGTTGATTGTGGATCCAAGTAAAATGAAATCCTTGACAACTTCAATCTTTTCTTCATTTATCATGATGTTGATTATTGGTCCAGTTGTGAGGATTTTTGTTTTCTTTCTGTTGAGGTATAACCCATACTGAAGGCTGTGATCTTTGATCTTCATAAAAATGCTTCAAGTCCTCTTCACTTTCAGCAAGTAAGGTTGTGTCATCTGCATAACGCAGGTTGTTAATGAGTCTTCCTCCAATCCTGATGCCCCGTTCTTCTTCATATAGTCCACCTTCTCAAATTATTTGCTCAGCATACAGACTGAATAGGTACGGTAAAGGGAGACAACCCTGACACACACCTTTCCTGACTTTAAACCACGAAGTATCCCTTTGTTCTGTCGAAACAACTGCCTCTTGATCTATGTACAGGTTCCTCATGAGCACAATTAACCCACCTGCTAGCCTCTGAAAAACCCAAAAAAACCCAAACCCATCGATTCTGATTCATAGTGACCCTATAGAACAGAGTAGAACTGCCCCATAGGGTTTCCAAAGAGTGGCTGGTGGATGCAAACTGTTCGTCTTACAGCAAACTAAGACTCAGAGAGGTTACATAACTTGCTCGAGGTTACCCAGGAAGCAGGGACCAATGCCTGCTTGTAGGGTTGATGGCAGCCCATACTGCGCTTTTGTGTGAATTAGGAAAAAAAAAAAACATCCCACCCCAGGGTGAGGGATTTGGCAGATAGAGGTGGGCTGGACTTCAGAGCCTGCTAGAACCTTTGACCAGGTGCTATTGTGCAGTGCCCAAATTCCCCCATCCTTTGCACTGGTTCTGTGGGATTCCTGAGTTCTCACCCGAGGGTGAATTGTGGGGTCTGGTCCAGAGAACCGGGAGAAAGTGATGGATGTGACCTGGATAAGGACAAAGTGTTCACTTTTCTTCATTCCATTCATTCAATCACCATTTACTGAGCCTGTGCTACAGGCCCAGGGATAAACTGGGAAGCAGATAGACGTGGCTCCTGCCCTCAGGCAGCTTCTATCCCAGCAGAAAAGCAGACCCACAGAAAAGCAGACCTGCAGCAAAGGGCAGCTAAAGAACAAAGATGTTTAATGGGGAATTTCTTAGGCTGAATTCTCTAGAGGAGCAAAACCAGTGAAGTGTATATATATAAATATGTATAGAGAGATTTATCACAAGGAAATGGCTCACACAGTTGTGAAGGCTGGCAAGTCCCAAATCCATGGGTCAGGCATCAGGCTGGAGGTTTCTGCTGACTCATTTGGTTGCAGGGGCTGACAAACTCAAAGTTGGCAGGTCAAGTGGCAGGCTGCTGGCTCAAGACCCACGTCAGAGGTCAGAGGACGACGAGTCGGATGCAAGATCCAGAGCAAAAGTCAGCGAGCTTTGCCAGAATGTTCATATATATTGGATGCAGGCCACACCCTTGAGGAAACTCCCCCTTACAACTGATTGGCTGATCACATCAGATCACATCATGGAAGTGATTACATTATATTACTTACAGAAGAGCAATCAGTCTAATGATTGAGAATCATAATCTAATCAAGCTGACACATAACATTAACCACCACAGAGAGCAGAGGAGAGAATCACAGCCTGGGAGGCAGGGGACATAGTTCTGGGGGTGCAATGGTTATATGACCTTGGGCAAGTCATTGCTCTACTCTGGGCCAAACTTAAGACTTGAAACAGTGTCTTCAAACTGCAGGCTGCAAAACAGAACAAAATAGAAAATAACAGCGTGTGGGGTATGTAGTCAAGGTAAGTATTGTCACCTAAGGCTTGATTTATGTTTATATATGCATATATACAATCCAACTTCCAATCAGAGATGGATTTACCATGAAGCTAATGGAACTTAAGCTCCAAGGTTCCTCCCATGCTTTAGGAAAGGCCTTAGGAATGTGTTCATATGGTTATACATTACACAGTTTGCAAAAGTAAGAGATTTATGTCACAACTGTTTAGGGCAGCCGACTCTTCCCACTGACTTATTCTCTGTCACACATCCCCTTGTGTTAGATGATACTAGAGTGGTCACAAGCATTTTTGAGATCCAACCAAGGGGAAGTTGAGTTGGACATACATCTAGCTTAACATGAGTGGGTTGTAAGAGTAAGGTTCACAGTCACTTCTATGGGTAGTTAAGTGATTGCTGGCCATCCTAGTGTAAGAATGGCTTCCAGAACTATTCTTACTACCCACTCTGCTGACTTGCCTGGTGTCCTGAATGAAGGCGTAGGGACAGAGGACATATTACTATACAACCATGATATATGCCCTAACCTGTCCATGCCAGCTCATGGTGACCCCATGTGTTACAAAGTAGAACTGCTTCATAGGGTTTTTTTGGCTGTAATCCTTATGGAAACAGATTGCCAGGCCTTTCTTCCATGGTGCCGCTGGTTGGGCTCAAACTACCAACCTCTAGGTTAGTAAAAAAACCATTGCCATCGAGTGGATTCCAACCCATAGTGACCCTATAGGACAGAGTACAACTGCCCCACAGGGTTTCCAAGGCTGTAAATCTTTACTGAATCAGATTGCCATATCTTTCTCTCATGGAGCAGCTGGTGGGTTCCAACAACTGACCCTTCAGTTAGCAGCTGAGCACTTAACCACTCTCCTACGAGGGCTCCTTTTAGATTAGTAGTGGAACACAAACTGTTTGCACCACCCAGGACCTTGTATACCCGTCATGGATTGAATTGTGTCCCCCAAAAATATCACTTGGCTAGGTCATGATTCCCAGTGTTGTATGATTGTCCACCATTTTATCATCCGATGTGATTTCTCTATGTGTTGTAACCTCTATCACTATGATGTAATAAGATGGATTAGCAGCAGTTATATTGATGAGGTCTTCAAGATTAGGTAGTGTTTTAAGCCAATCTCTTTTGAGATATAAAAGACAGAAGTGAGCAGAGAGACATGGGAACTTCATACTACCAAGAAAGCAGTGCCGGGAGCAGAGTGTGTCCTTTGGACCTGAGGTTCCTGCTCAGAGAAGCTCCCAGACCAAGGGAAGACTGATGGCATGGACCTTTTCCAGAGCCGACAGAGAAAGCCTTCCCATGGAGCTGATGCCCTGAATTTGGACTTATAGCCTACTAGACTGTGAGAAAATAAATTTCTCTCTGTTAAAGCCATCGACTTGTGGTATTTCTGTTATAGCAGCACCAGATGACTATAAGACAAAGCCCAAGGCACTGGAAATCAGCAGAATGTGGGCAAAGGGGGAGATACAAGGTCTCCATTGTATGGAGCCAGAAGCTAGTCTATGGACATTTCTTCCAATCGTCAGATGCATAAAATTGTAAGTGGAGGAATCAGTTCCTATTGATATCTAGTTACAGCAGAACTCCACGCCTATTAAGAATACAGTGAATAACCCAGCATATGTCATTATAAATGCACCACTCACTATTTTTTTTTCCAATTCATGTGAAATAGAATTGGTCTGAACTTCTCTACTGGAGGGCACAAACCTGTAGCAGTAGTGGAAACAGCAAATACACCTGTGTGTGTGACAGCAAATGTTTTATATACATCTTGACACACGGGGTTGTGTCTTATTGTGTCACATATTGTTCTGACAAAATCTGGCAGTGATTCATTTCCTTCTGCTATACATGGGGTCGCTATGAGTTGACGCTGACTCAATGGCATCTAACAACAACACTGATGAAACAATACGCAAAATTTGGTTTTCCCAAATTTGACGATCTTAAAAAGTTAAGATTTTCATGGCAAAACGAATAACAGACTGTGAAGCTGAAAGAAACTTTTCTAAACTATCAACAAAAAGTTTCTTGATCAACCATACTAAAAGGCTGACTTTTCTTTCTCTTTATAGAAAATATAATAAAACTATGGCCGTATGAAGAGTAGACAGTTAAAAATTGTAGAAAAAAGAAAAAAAAAGACATTATAGTGGTATGTCAGTACCTTGGAACCCTGGTGGCACAGTGGTTAAGAGCTCGGCTGCTAACCAAGAGGTCGGCAATTCGAATTCACGAGCCACTCCTTGGAAGTTCTACTCTGTCCTATGGGGTCACTACAAGTCAGAATTGACTCAGTGACAATGGGTCTGGTTTTGGGGGTCACTTATTTTTCTGATTTTGTGATGTGATATTTGTCAGCTTCTTAATATGTGTAATTTATGGGGATTTATTTTCTCATTCAAAATAAATGCTCAGTTTTGTACCTCATTTTGCATGGGTAATTTTATACGCTCTTTTTTTAAGAGTTCCCAAATTTTTTACAAACTGCAGAGTCCACAACTTGAGCTACTGGATCTTGTAGTAAAACGTATTTCTTACCTTGACTATCTGTCAAAAAAAAGGTTGAAAAGCTCAGACTAGATGATCTTAAAGACTTTTTCCAGCTCCAGAATTCTTTAATTCTGAGGGAAAAGTGCCCTGTTCACCTTTTCCCCAGCAGCCATGACTCTGACAAAAAGAGGAGGAAGTCCTTTCTTGGAGCTTATCCAAGTCTTTCTTGCTGTCCTTGGAGCCCTTGTCTTTCAGGGAGGCAGGGAGACAAAGAGCCATTGTACCGAGAGCCCAGGGGAAAGGTGAAGACAGATATGCCTGGGGGAGAGGGCCGGAAGAGAAGGGAAAGGTACTGGATCAAAGCCCCAGTAAATGGAATCGAAGACCTCTCCCAATTTAACAGAGCCCTGGTGGCTCAGTGGTTAAGAGCTCACCTGTTAACCAAAAGGTTAGCAGTTCGAATCCACCAGCCGTTCCTTAGAACCCCGACGGGGCAGTTCTACTATAAGTAGGAATCAACTTGACAGAAATGGTTTTGTTGTTTTTTGCAGGGGGAAGGGTACGTTGGATGTCATTGATGGTTCAGGGGTAGAATTCTCATCTTCCATGTAGGAGGCCCTGGTTGAGTTCTCAGTCATTTCTCCAATGTAGGCTTGTGCATTGTTACATGCTGAACAGGTTTCACCAGAGCTTCCAAACTAAGAAGGACTAGGAAGAAAGGCCTGGCAATCTGTTTCCAAAAATCAGCCAATGAAAACCCTATGGATCACAACAGACCCATCCACAACCAATCATGAGGATGGTGCAGCATTTCCTTCTGTTGTGTACGGGCTCACCATGAGTCAAGGGCCAACTCCCTGGTAACTAGTAACAACAACAGTCATCATGTGGAACTTTATTTAGCTTTTTTTGAGTGCCTACTATGTGTTAGGTATTCTATATGTTATCTCTAATCCTCTCAGCAATGGAGGCTCAGAGAGGTGAAGTGACTTGCCCAGATCACACAGCTCTGCTCTCTCTCCTGCCCCCTAAACCCCTCTCTCCAGTCATGTCATACTTCCTGGGTTCCTAAAGATCATACTCACCTTTGCACATACTGTCCCTTTAGTCTTGGGGAGGAAATTCCTCCTTGTTCCTCAGTTCCCTGCTCAAAGCGCACCTCGTCTCTCACCCATCACTCTGCTCCCAGGATTAGTGGTCTCCCTGTCCTCCGCAGCATTTGGAATAAACCCATACAGGAAGTGTAACATCACCAGCAGCTCACAGCTCCCTGGTTGATTGTTTTCACAGCACCTTCACAATCTGAAATTATATTGTTCGTTTATGTGTTTATGAGTTTACTAGAATGTAAGTTCCACAAGGGCGATGCCTTGTTTTATTCACCGCTGTATCCCCAGCTCCTGGTACAAAGGTTGGCATGAGCTGGGGACTCAATGATTACTTTCAAGTGTAAACTTTTCCTCAGAGTTACTCTATAAACCCCAAGTCCCAGAGCACAAAGAATGAATGGTAAGTATCTGTCCATCAGTCAATTAATGAGGGGCAATATTTGCATATTACTTCCTATTGGTGGAATCCGGGACTCTAGTTTCAATTAGACTTGTGGGAGAAGGGCTTTAGTATGGCCACGGTAGCTTGTCGTTGCTGTGTGCTGTTGAGTCGATTCCTACTCATAGTGACCCCACGTGACGAAGTAGCAATGCCCCATAGGGTTTCCAGGGCTATAATCTTTACAGGAACAGACTGCCAGGTCTTTTCTCCTGCGGAGCTGCTGGTGGGTTCAAACCGCCTATCTTTCAGTTAGTAGCCAAGCGCTCAACCATTGCACCACCAGCGCTCCTTCCTCTGTGGCTACATCCACTCATCCCCAGTAAACCAGATCTTCCCACCCACTGGAAGGGTGGGGGTGGGGGTGGCAGCGATGGCCTGAGCTACTCTCCAGCCCCTTCTTCCGCCCTGCACACAATTCACTCACCTGCAAGTCTAATCCTGCCTAGTACACCTGAGCATCCAGAGCCAGGAAAGGCTAATGGTACAAAGAGCTGGGGCAGAGTGAGGCCAGGACCTGGTTCCCACTGTGCTGTGGAGGGCAACCACACCATGGAGTCAGACCTTTGGGTGAGCCTGTGTTACCCTAAACGTGCCCACCTGGGACCTAAAATCCTTAGGGAACCAGAGCAGGCCGGTGCAGTGGGCCCGGGGAGCAGCACAACTTCGGTCAGCATGTTCCTGGGCCATAGCCTGACAGTCCAAGCATATCTGATCATGCCCAGGAGCCTGCGTTCTTAACTAGATCCCCAGGGGATTCTGACACAGGCGTCATCTGCAGAGAAAACGGCAGAGCAGGCCAAGCGCAACCTTGCAAATCAAACAGAACTCGCTCCCACTTGCTTGTGGCCTCTGTCAAGATTGTCTTTTCTAATGCTCTCGGCCTCAGTTTCCTCCTCTGTAAAATGGGAAGAAAGGCCTGGCAATCTACTTCCAAAAATCAGCCAATGAATACCCTATGGATTACAACAGAATACTATCCAATAAAAACCCACAAAAATAAACTCATTGCCATCGAGTCCATTCCAACTCATAGTGACCCTATATGACAGAGTAGAACTGCCCCACAGGGTTTCCAAGGAGTGGCTGGTGGATTGGAACTGCCGACCTTTTGCTCAGCAGCCGAGCTCTCAGCCACTGTCCAGTAGAGTGCTGGAAGATGAGCCCCCAGGCTGGAAAGCATTCAAAATACACAGTGGCTGCAACAATGAACTTGAGTATACCAATGATCCAGAAGATGGAGTAGGACTGGGCAGTGTTTCTTTCAGTTGTACATGGGGTTACCATGAGTCGGAGCAGACTTGACAGCAGCTAACAACAGCAAATACCTACCTCAAAGAACAGGTATGAGGCTTGGAGATATACATGCCAAGGTCTTGGCACATTGCCGATGAATCAGTGAATGATGTTAAATTATCTTTTCATGGAATCAGAACAAAGGCAGTGAAACAAACTGTCACAAGTGAGACAGGGACATAGAAAAGCCCAGAGAACATGTCCATTTCGCCCGTGGCCACAACCCTCTCCTTACACACAAGAATCAGCCTGGTCTCTCTTGGAACAAATCATATTCTTACTGTCCCATTATTTCAGGCAATTCGGACTTTCTAGGCCAGACTTCATTGCAAACAACCAGTTAGATCATCTTCTGTCCTGAATTTGTTTCCTTCCACCTAAAAGGTCATTCTTTGCAATAAAGAGAATTTATTAAATATACAAGGAAATCGGGTTGAATTTTAATACTTAGTGAGCCATTTAAAATATGTAAATTCATAAATCAGGGCAATAGTCTTCCTTACACTGCATGGCCTAGTTCTGATTCAGAAAATATGAACTCCTTGTGCCTGCACACAGGAATGAGAGGTTGAATACACACTTTCCACGCGATCTAGCATCTTCTGACGCCTGCTCTCTCCTCAGTCAGCAGTGGCGCCTAGAATCATGGCTAGGTGCAGAGATTCAAGTTCGTGTTCAAATTCTGCCTCTGTTCTTCTTAGCTGTATGATCTCGGGACCTTTGCGCTTGCTGTACCCTCTGCCTGAACCCTCTTCCTACAGCTGGCTCCCTTTAAGGGCTCAGCTTAAATGTCATCTCCTCAAAAGGCCTGTCCAGGCCACACACTGCAGGGCCTCCTTCCACTCTTCTCAAACTAGCGTATTTGGGAAACCATCTTGTCTGGATCTCTTTCTAATTATCTCCATGTGTTTTGCTTGCTTTGGTGTTTTCCATCCTTTGAGGCAGGGACTTGTTCTTCTGTGCGTCCTTGTGATAGAGGCTGTGTGGGAACCTTGGTCAACCACATCCTCATTCAGGGCCTCAAATTTCTCATCTGTGAAGCCAGGAGAATAAAACCCAACTCCAAGAGCTGTATGAGGAATGAAGGGGACAATGGCAGCTGTGGTCCCTGGCGCCCCTTTCCCCACGGATCTGCCTAGAAGGGAGATAC
This sequence comes from Trichechus manatus latirostris, assembly GCF_000243295.1. NCBI lineage: Eukaryota > Metazoa > Chordata > Mammalia > Sirenia > Trichechidae > Trichechus > Trichechus manatus. The sequence goes on from NW_004443963.1 coordinate 15,974,738, forward strand.
GAGACAGGGTCTTGCTGGAGCTGCAGGGGCTGGAGAAGGGCCACATCTCGTCTTGCTCCTTGAACCTTCTACAACACCTCCCCATGAAAAGACTGGACGCCCCCCACAAGCTCTCCAAATTCTCAAGGATGCCTACCTTCCCATCTTCTCTTTCCTCCTCATGAGCATTTCCAAAGGTAAAAGGGTTTTCCTGGGAAGGGTCTGAGGTGTGAATCCCTTAGAGGTCAACACGGGTTAGTTGATTGCCGCTGCTTCAAAGACAGCTCATCCTTACTTGTCCTCTCTTAGGGTTGTGGATGTGCAAGTCTCACAGAGCAAGGACACATTTGCAAATGGCGGGGAATGGGTAGGAACACCCACCAAAAGCCAAACTCCTGCACTTCCTGTTTCTTGAGTTCCTCCTTCTTTTCACTTTCAAAGGATGATTTTATCCCAAGGCCTCTCCATCCTCAGGTTCCTCCTTCCACATGGCCTCCCCTCACCCCCAGGCTGGGCCAGGCCCCACCTGCACAGCCACAGCTCCGGAGTCTCTTTTGCCAAAGCCTGCTCCCCAGGACTCACTGAGGGGCAGCCTCGAGCCGTGGTTAAGAGCACAGCCTGGTCGGCCTCACTCACTGTGAGACGCTGGACAGATTCCTGTACCCCTCCATCGAAAAAACATATGAATAATAGTTTCCACTCTTTCGTTTATTCGATACATATTTAGTGAGCACCTACTATGTGCCAGATACTCTTTTAGGCTTGGGGATACATTAGTGAACCAAACAGGTGAAATTTCTTGCCGTCTTGGAGGAAACCCTAATGAAGTGGATTAACACAAATAGCTGCAACAATGGACTCAGACATATCAAAGGTCATGACGATCGTGCAGAACTAAGTAATGTTTCCTTCTGTTATACATAACGTTGCCATGAGTCAGAGCCAATTGACAGCAACAACAGCATGGAGATGGGAGCTTCCATTTTGGTGAACACAATAAGGAAAGGAAATATATATTGGAGATAAATGTTAAGAACAGTTTGGCACGGGAGGTGGGTAGGGAGCACATGCTGGGGAATTTAGTTTGCAGATACCCTTTAACTGAATTCTCAGAGATATAGAGAGGGTAAGATACTTGCCTAAGGTCATACAGCTTAGAAAGCAATAAAGCTATAATTTGAACCCAGGTCAGATCTATGCTATCTTTAAACAGTGACGCCTGACAGGGTGAATACCCCCTAAATCAACGCGGTTAGTGTTTTATTTTAGTAATAATTTATTTCAGGAATAAAATAAATAAACAAAAAAAAGCTCAAGTACATATTGCGTTACGACTCCTACTGAGGAATGTAATAAACATACATATCAGTTTCCTGTATAATTTTAATGGCATGTGGGGGAGAATTTAGAAAAGCGTCCCAGGCAGCTGAATCGTTTATGGGAAAAACTGACCCAGTGCAACCTCCTCATCTCCTAGATGAGGTTACTGCGGTTCTGCAAAGTGAATCGAGGTCACACCCCGAGGCGCAGCCCAGCCAAACCGTACTCACCACATTCCCAGCGGCTCCCTGTCTCGGTCGCGCTTTAATCCTCCGGCGGACAAGGCGGCTCCAAGAGGGCGCCACGAGCGGCGGGCTCCCCGCCAGGGGGCGTCGGAGAGCAACGGGACCCAGGTGAGCCGGTGGAAGACCGGGCGCCTCCTGAGCGTGACGTCACCAGGAAGGTCCTGGCCATTTGCGAGTGGAAAAGGTAGAGATGAGAGAGTCTTCGATGGTGGGAGAAATGGCAAGAGAAGAAGGCACTGAGGCTGGGAATTCTGTTCATTCTGCCCTCCCGGACCTCAGTCTGGCCCCCTCCAGTATTTTCTTCCCACTGTTGCCGCCTGGACCCCTCTGAAACAAGAACCTGACTTTGTCACACCCGTAAAACCTTTAATGAGACCCCCCCACAACCATTGCTTACAGAAAAAAAAAAAACAAGTCCTGCGTGATTTTGTTCCTAGTGGCAGTTGAGTCGGGGCTCATGGTAGCCCTAAACACGACGGAATGAAATCGGACCATTGTGATCCACAGGGTTTTCATTGGCTGATTGATTTTATGTGTGTGTGTGTGTGTGTGTGTGTGTGTGTCTGTGCCTTAAGCGAAAGTTTACAGTTCAAGTCAGTTTCTCATACAAAAATCTATACACACATTGCTATGAGACCCTAGCTGCTCTCCCTATAATGTGACAGCACACTCCTTTCCACACCTGATTTCCTGTGTCCATTCAACCAGCTCCTGTCCCTTTTTGCCTTCTCATCTTGCCTCCAAACAGGAGTTGCCCATTTAGTCTCATATATCTACTTCAGCTAAGAAGCACTATCTTCATGAGTATCATTTTATGTCCCATAGTCCAATCTAATCTTTGAAGAGTTGGCTTCAGGAATGGTTTCAGTTCTGGGCTAACGGAGAGTCTGGGGGCCATGTCTTCCAGGGTCCCTCCAGCTTCAGTCAGACCATTAAGTCTGGTCTTTTTTACTAGAATTTGAGTTCTGCACCCCACTTTTCTCCTGCTCCATCAGGGACTGTCTGTTGTATTCCCTGTCAGGGTGGTCAATGGTGGTAGCCGGGCACCACCTAGTTCTTCTGGTCTCAGGCTGTTGGTTTATGTGGCCCTTTCTGTCTCTTGGGCTAATATTTTCCTTGTGTCTTTGATGTTCTTCATTCTCCTTTGCTCCAGGTAGGTTGGGACCAATTGATGTATCTTAGATGGCCACTTGCTAGCTTTTAAGACTCCAGACGCCACTCACCAAAATGGGATGCAGAACATTTTCTTAATAAACTTTGTTATGCCAATTGACCTAGATGTCCCCCGAAACCATGGTCCCCAGACCCCCACCCCTACTACTCTGTCCCTCGAAGTGTTTGGTTGTGTTCAGGAAACTTCTTAGCTTTTGGTTTAGTCCAGTTGTGCTGCCTTCCCCTGTATTGTGTGTTGTGCTTTCCTTCATCTAAGATAATTCTTATCTACTATCTAGTTAGTGAATACCCATCTCCTCCCTTCCTCCCCACCCTTGTAACCATCTGATAACCAAGACAAAATTTGGTACCAAGAGAGTGGGGTGCTGCTCTAACAGATACCTAAAATGCGGAAGCAGTTTTGAAACTGTGAATGGATAGAGGAGGGGCAGCAGCAGAGGACCAGCGGCAGCAGAGAACCAGCAGCAGCAGAACGAGATGGCTCTGAGCCGACCCACAGAGCGAGAGAGCTGAGTGCCTGTGCGCAGCAGGCTTCCTGGCGGACTGGGGTGCCTCCAGGCACTTATCAGTGGAGCTATGGAGCTTTCCAACACTTGCCCCAGCAGGGCAGATGCGGGTGTGAGGCCTGAGGGCTGAGAGGCCACAGGAAGCAGAAGCTGAAGAGACAAGGAACAAAAGAAGCCAAGCTGCCTCAGTGTCAAAAGGTATGGCTGTGACCTCAGGGGTTTCAAAGGGTGGAGCCATGGCCTCCAGTGCTTCTAAGGGTGGAGTTGCCACTCAGATGGACTGAGAAAATGGTGCGCCTAAAGCCAAGGGAGCAGAGTTGCTGTCCCGATGGGCCTGGAAAGCGGAGCTGAAGCCCAGGGCCCAGGGGCCTTCACTCAGAATCTGGAGAGTGTGGCCAATACCTAGAGTCTGGAGGACAGGCCCATTGTGTAAATTATGTCAGAGAAGTGAGGATTATTTCCGGAGCCTTGAGGGCTAATGTAATGTGTTCTGCTGACTTGCTTGGTGCCTGTTATCCCTTCTTTCCCTCTAGTTTCTCCCATTTGTAATGGAAATGTCTAGCTTGTGCCTGTTCTGCCATTGTACCTTTGGAAGCAGATAACTTATAGTCTAGATTTCACAGATGTAGAGGGATTTTTGGACTTTGGGCTTGGAGTTAAGACTTTTGCTATGATGTGATGGGGTGAATATGTTTTGCATGTTGCAAGGATGTGATTTTTGGGGGGGCCAAAAGGTAGAATGTCATGGATTGAATTATGTCCCCCAAAAAACGTGTGTATCAATTTGGCTGGGCCATGCTTCAAAATATCGTGTGGTTGTCCTCCATTTTGTGATTGTCACTTATGTTAAAGAGGATTGGGGTAAGATTGTATAACACCCTTACTGAGATCACATCCCTGATCCAATGTAAAAGGAGTTTCCCTAGGGTGTGGCCTGCACCACCTTTTATCTTACAAGAGATTAAAGGAAAGGGAAGGAAGCAGAGAGTTGGGGACCTCACACCACCAAGAAAGCAGTGCTGGGAGCAGAGTGCGTCCTTCAAACCTGAGTTTCCTGCACAGAGAAGCTCCTAGTCTGGGGGAAGGTTGATGACGACGAGGACCTTCCTCCAGAGCCGACAGAGAAAGAAAGCCTTCTTCTGAAGCTGATGCCCTAAATTTGGACTTCTAGCCTACTAAACTCTGAGAAAATAAATTTTGCTTTGTTAAAGTCATCCACTTGTGGTATTTCTGTTACAGCGGTACTAGATAACCAAGACACCATCAAAGAATGTTTTCTTCTGTGTTTAAACCATTTCTTGAGTTCTTATAATGGTCTCATACAATATTTGTTGCTTTGCGACTGACTAATTCCACTCATCATTGGCTGATTTTTGGAAGCAGATGCCAAGCCTTTCTTCCTAGTCCATCTTACTCTGGAAGCTGCACTGAAACCTGTTCAGTATCATAGCAACACGCCAGCATCCACTGACAGATGGGTGGTGGCTGCACATGAGGTACATTGGCCAGGAATCAAAACCAGGTCTCCCAGACGGAAGGAGCGAATTCTGCCACTGAACCGCCACTGCCCCTACTGTGTGATCTTGCCCCAGCCTAATTCCAGACCATCTCTCCTGTAAACTGCCACTGGAGCAGCAATGAAATATTTCAATTCCCTGAACTCATCTTACTCTTTCTCCTCTTGAGCCTTGAAAAGTTTGGTTCCCTCCGCCTGGAATATCTTTTTGCACCAGGTCTACGTGGAAAACTCCTACTGTTTTTCAGCTAAATATCAGCTCCTCCGCGACCCTTCCCTGACACCCCCCACTACCAGCCCGTTGGGGTAGGGGCACCTCCTGTGTTGCTACTGCCCCGGGGATTCGGCATTACATTGTGTAATAAATATCTGCCACGACTTTCTGTTCCAGCGCATGTCACAGGGCACACAAGTGCAAAGAGTTCATTAAATGTTTGCAGAATAAACACAGAAGACAGTAGCACGGGCTTCAGGCTCTGTCATTTACTTGTGTGACCAGAGGCAAATTAATTATCTAGCTCATGGGCTTGTTGTGAGGAGTAAATGAATTGATGCATACAAAGTGCTTAGAACAATGCCTGGAACACTGTAAGCACTCAGCAAACTTCGACATATCTTCGTCATCATTTTCACAGCGGCCAACGCTCGTCATTGCCCTTTTAAGAGATCCGCCCACTTTGGTATCTAAGCGGAAGTACCCTCTCAGGGCTCCGGAAGTGATCTCACAGCCCCTCACAAAGATGGCCACCGAGGATTCTTCCGGAAGCAGTCACAGGAATCTCCGTGACGCAGAACGAGTTAGAGCGTCCCGTGAGGTTTCCATGGTGCCGTACGCAGCCCCCCGTACCTCCGCTTCCTCTCCCGCCTGACCACCTGAACGGGAAGGCAGGCGACAGGTCCCGCCAGCGACCAGACACCGCTTAGGGGAGGGGTTGGGAAAGGTGACGCTCTGGGCATGCTCGTTTGCGTCTCTATGGTGCCGAGCCATCCAGAGCGCCAGTCGCGCTCCTCGAGGCCGACTTTGCCCCTTTAATCGACGCGGGGCGGTGACGATAAGGTCCCGCGAGAGTTGCGGTGGGCGGGGGGCGGTGCCGAGGCTGGGGGCCGTCGAGGATGGAGCCCGAGATGGAGCCGGAGACTCTGGAGGCGCGAATTAGTGAGTGTCCGGGAGGGGCGCGGGCCGGACCGGAACCGGAACCGGGGGCACGAGGCGGGCCCCTTCCCGGCGGGGGCGGGTACGGGGCGCCCCCTCCTCACGCCCCGCCCCCGGCCCGGGAGGGGCAGTGCCCCAAACCTACTCGTTGGACTCTGGGGAGAAGGAAGACCACCCCGCCGGCCGTGCGGACCCGGAGTGGGAGCGGGCGCCGTCCACCCCCATCTGATCCCTGGGCCACGACCCCCGGGAAGGCAGTTAGCTGCGGGCGCCGTGATCTGCGCCCGGAACCTCCGGAACGGAGGGAGCACCGTCCAGTCCTCTCAAGCTCAGATCTCTCCGCTCAGGAGCTCCCCCAAGTCTTTCCTTTAGGGTGGGGGAGAGAGCAAGTGAGCGGCCCCCAGACTCCCGAGGGAGGGACGCCACTCTCCTCAGGCCCGTAATTCTCCACTTCCCGGCCCTGCGTAGTGTGTCTTCTCTTATCTGTGCTTCACGTCTGCAACTACTCTCTGATTTGCTTATTTCCCGGCCCAGGACCGAAGGACTCACTGACCCATCTGACCCTCCAAGCTCAGACTACAAGAGTAATTCCAGGGTCCCTGTCCCTACTCAGGCAAGCCCCTCAAGCTCTGCATCTCACAGATACTCCTTTCCCAGTTCTTGCTGAGCTTCCTCCAAACGCCCTGCACCCTTTTCCTTGTTTCTCTTCAGACAGCTTAATAATACTTGGGTTCAGAGCCCCAAACCCTCCACTTAAGCTCCCGGTCCCCCAGTGCTGATAACCTTCACGTCCCTCAGCCCCTTTCCTGGACTCTACCCCTGAAAACTGCTGGCTGACTTCTCCCTGGTCTGGTGAATGTTCCCAAGTTTGTACCTCCCTTTGGGCCCATGTCTCGGGCCTTAGTGAAGCCCCTGGGTCTACCTTCAGCTCAGCCCCATGGATCCAGGCACACCAAGAAGCTGCACAGAGTGGTTTGGGACCGTGGCCAGCTCCCTTTAAGCCAGTCAGTCATGAGCAGAGGTGAACCCCGAGGTTGGCCCCAGAACCACACGCCTCCAGGGATCTTCCAGAGCCAGACTAGCCAGTGGAGTGGGGAGGGGGAAGAGGAAGACACTCAGCAGCCATTGAGAATGTTCAGGAGTGCCACAAGTGTCCAAGTCTCAGCAGCTTGGTGGGGGTGGGAGCGCTGGCCAGGTGATCCGACAGGCTACAGGACTTGAGCGCCGGGTGATACAAGACAGTTTCAGGTTTAACAACAAGGTGGGTTTTCTGAGAGCCCAGAGGGTCTGATCGGAGAAGGAGGCAGCAATCCGGGATACCTGGGTTTGGCCTGGGCTGGTCCCTGATAGATTGAGGCTGAGATTTTTTTCTCTTCTTCCCCTTTGTGTCCTAGCAGAATTGGAAACTCTCCCCTCATGATGGTTGGAGGTAAAGAGTGACTTCTGGTGGAGTAAATGATGACATTGTCACCACCATGGAGTGACAGTCATGGAGTCATGCCCTGTTGTGAAACTGGCTGGGCCCTCCTCCCTCCCAGGCTGCTCTCCCTGCTGCCTGCCAGGGAAGGTGCCCCCACCAGTAGAGGGAGGAGATCGGGGGCCAGGGAGGTGTCACATCTCCTCAGACCCAGAGGCCCTTGCTCTGTGTCCAATGCAGGGGAGGGAGCTGATGTCCATGATGCCAGTGCTCCCTCCTCACTGCCGTCTGACTCCGGAGCCCCCTCCGGAGCAGCTTCTCTGTCTTCATGTGGACTCGTGTCTTTGACACTTGAAGGGACTTCCTCTTTTATGGTTCCCCAGCCAGATGTCAAGTGGTCAAGATCAGCTCCATTTTCTTCCTTCTACCTCCAGACTGGTGGCCCCACTCCCCACCTCTGACCGTGTTGGGAGGCTGATCAGAGGGTCATCCTTACCCAGGGTGGGCTTATTCCTGGTATCCCCTAGGCAGTCAGCAGGGGCTTCATTTCTCTGAGGGACTGGAGAGTTCTGCAGGGCTCCTGAACAGAGATTTGTACGCGGAGTGAAATGCTTCCCTCGGATCTCTGCTCAGCAGACCTCTGAGGGCCGTCACAGAGAGCATCCCCCTCCACACTTTGTATGTCTCCTCTCTGCTCTGTTTTCCTGTGTAGCCCTTTGCAGTAGTGTACAGTATTCTGTGTTTGTTTGTTAATCTGAGTAGTCAGTGTTTTTCTTGCCAGGCTGTGAGTTCCAGGAGGGCAGGGGTTTTGTCTTGGTCACTGCTGCATTCCTGGCACCAAGAAATATTACTGAATAAATAAACATGAATTCAGTGAATGGCTACCTGGCACCGGGATCGCGGGCTCCAGCCCCCTGCCGAAGCTTAGGCCCCCTGAATGGGGAGGCTCCACCTGGTGGGTCCCCAGCGTTCTCCTGTCCATTCACCCTGCTCTGTCCCACCTCCTGGGCTGTGCTCCCTCCACACTCGCTGGCTTGATGTTCGGGAGTGAGCAGAACTGCCCGGGAGAGGGTGACACTGTGGAGAGGTGGTGAAGCCCCAACCCTGGCTGCTGCTGTGGCTTTACCAGGTGGAAAGAATCTGGTCATGCAGACTCCATATTGCACTTCACCATATAATGAGGGAAACAGAGGCTCAGGGAGGATGGTTGTTGTTTAGCCAGTGGTAGGGGCTGTGGGGTGATTATCTGGTCTTGTTTACCTTCCCTTTCCTGGAGGCCTGTCTGCCCGTTCCTGGCCACTTTCCATTCCTGGATTCAGACCACCTAGAGCCTCTCCCCTGCCTGCCAGCCCTTATCCATTTGTGCGCTTTCCTGGGGAGACAGGATGCAGTGTGATGGGGGGGCCCACAGGGAAGGTCAGGTCTAGGGGAACAGAAGAGAGAGGTGACCCAGCAGTGCCACCCAGGCTGGAGCAGGGATTAGGGAAGGCCACCTGGAGGAGGCGATACCTGAGCCTCTTCTGCGGGGAGAGGGGCTTTCTGATCACTGGCATGAGGATAAAATCCACACTGCTTGCCAAGGCCCTTGGTGCTCTGCCCCGGGCTCACTTATCCCCGTGTCTGCTCACACAGCTCCTAAGCTGTTAAGACACGCCGTCCGCAACCTGGCTAACTTCCAGCCCCTGCTCAAGTGTTGCCTCTTCCAGCAGCCCCTCAGGCCCCTAGGCTGAGCTGTCCCCTCTTTGGGTCCTGCAGCTCCTTTGTGTCTCCTGCTGTCACTGTATTGAGATCCTGACTTTCCTTGGCCCACTTCCAGGCCTTTCTGCTCCTGGAGGGCAGGACCATGGCTGCTTGTTTCTCCCCTCTGGCTCTCTTCTGAGCATAAATTCATGAGAACTGGGGCAATTTCCAGCAGTGGAATCAGAGGGGTAGGGCATGATGGGTGGGTATAGCTGCCGGGGGGGAGGGGGGGGGCGGTGCTGTGGAGTAGAGGAAGGATCCCTAGACACAGTCTCTGAAAGGGGGGCCTTTGATGATAAGCCTCAAGGGGAAGCCAGTGAGAATGAGCTTATCCATCCAGCCCTCAGTGAAGCATTAGCATTCAGGTCTCAGGCTTTCAGAGCAGGAAGTCAGGGGAGGCCTTTCACGTGCTCAGCCACGCCCCCTGCTGGCCAAACCCTCTGCAGTGACCACGGTGGGCCCCTGCTCTGTTGGGTAGGGAGTGGGGAAGGCAGGGATCCCTTTGCCGCCACACTGACCCTCTCCCTCCTACAGACAGAGCCACGAACCCGCTGAACAAGGAGTTGAACTGGGCCAGCATCAACGGCTTCTGCGAGCAGCTCAATGAGGACTTCGAGGGGTAGGCAGCCTCCTTCATTTTTGCTCTCATATTCAGCAGAAATTACCATGCCCATGCCAGCCCCAGCGTCGGGCACAGGGACACGGGTGGATGGAGACACAGTTTCTGTTCTTAATGTGCTCACTATTTAATAATCGTAGTGGGCATTGTCCTGAGCACCACCTGTGTGCCACTCTCTGAGGTGGCCCTTGCTGGACCCATTTACAGACGAAGAAGCTGAGGCTCAGTGGCTCAGCAGTCTGCCCCAAGATCCCACAGAGAGGAAGTGTCCTTCCTGAGCTTGATCCAACCTAGGCCTGCCAGACCCCCAGCTAGTGCTTGGTTGGCGAAAGCTCCCAGCTGGGAGGAGCCAGCAGGCCTTTTGCTAAGGAAGAAACCAAACTGAGTTAGAGTCACAAGCTTGTCAAAGTCCACCTGTTTGGGCTTTGCCCAGACTTGGACCAACAGCTCCAGAGAGGGAGCTGGGGAGCCCACATTCCTAGCAGGCTCCACAGTCATGCTGAAGCTCAGGAAAACAGCTCTGCGTGCTTCCCCATACTCTTTCCTCTGCCAGAAATGCCTCCATTCCAACCCTGACAGTCCAGGTGCTCCATGTGGGGAGGCTGTATAGCGTAGTGTCTGTGCTCTGGAGGCAGACTGCTTGGGTTGGAATTCCAGTCCTCTATTAGCTGACTCTAAGAGCACCAGTGGCGCAGTGGTTAAGTGCTTGACTGCTCACCGAAAGGTCGGAGATTGGAACCCACCAGCCGCTCCATGGAGGAAAGATGTGGCAGTCTGCTCCTGTAAAGACTGCAGCCTTGGAAACCTGGGGCAGTTCTCCTCTGTCCTACAGGGTCACTATGAGTCGGAATCAACTCGATGGCAGTGGGTTTGGTTTTGATTTTTTTTCTTAGCTGAGTGGGCACCTGGGTGGCACAGACGGTTTAAGCACTTGACTACTAGCCAAAAGGTTGGTGGTTCGAACCCACCCAGAGGTGCCTTGGAAGACAGGCCTGGTGTTCTGCTTCTGAAAGGTTACTGCCTTGAAAACCCTATGGAACGCAGTTCTGCTCTGCACACATGGGGTTGCTATGAGTTGGAATCGCCTGGATAGCAGCTAACAACATTAGCTGAGTGTACCTGGGCAAGTCAGTGAAGCCTCTGAGCCTCCGTTTCTTCAGTGTAAAGTGGGGGCAACAGTGCTGCCTGCCTTGGAGGGCTCTTACAGGAAAGTTAAGCAGGAAAATACCTGTGAGGCACCTGGCACGGCGTAAGTGCTCAATATGTGTCAGCTGTTAATATCGTCAGCAGCAGGCCTTTCTTTCATGATCTGGTAGATAATGTCACTACGTCTGTTTGTTGTCACCTTGCGTTCCCAGGGAGCTCTAGCTGACCATCTCTTGTGGTGCATTGTCACGTTCTGCTCCCAGACTGGCTCTTTGAAGGCTGTCGTCGTCTCTATACTTGTCTCTCCCGTGAACCAAGGTCGCAGCACTTCATGTTGTTGTTAGGTGCTGTCAAGTGGGTTCCGACTCATAGCAACCCTGTGTACAACAGAATAAACACTGCCCGGTCCTTCGCCAGCCTCACAATCATTGCTGTGCTTGAGCCCATTGTAGCTACTGTGTCAATCCATCTCGTCAAGGGTCTTCCTTTTTTTCGCTGACCGTCTACTAAGCATAATACCCTTCTCCAGGGACTGGTCCCTCCTGGTAACATCTCCATAGTACGTGAGACAAAGTCTCACCATCTTCGTGTCTGAGGAGCAATCTGGCTGTACGTCTTCCAAGACAGATTTGTTCATTTCTCTGGCATTCCATGGTATATTTATATTTTTCGCCAAAACTATAATTCAAAGGCATCAATTCTTCTTCAGTCTTTCTTATTCGTTGTCTAGCTTTTGCATGCATATAAGGTGATTGAAAATACCATGGCTTGGGTCAGGCACACCTTGAGTCTTCAAGGTGACATTTTTGCTTTTTAACACTTTAAAGAAGTCTTTTGCAGCATATCTGCCTAATGCAGTACGTCGTTTGATTTCCTGACTGCTGCTTCTGTGGGCATTGATTGTGGACCCAAGTAAAAGGAAATCCTTGACAACTTCAATATTTTCTCCATTTATCATGATGTTGCTTATTGGTCCAGTTGTGAGGATTTTTGTTTTCTTTCTGTTGAGGTGTAATCCATACTGAAGGCTGTGGTCTTTGATCTTCATCAGTAAGAGTGTCAAGTCCTCTTCACTTTCAGCAAGCAAGGTTGTGTCATCTGCATATCGCAGGTTGTTAGAATCTTCCTCCAATCATGATGCCACGTTCTTCTTCATGAAGCCCAGCTTCTCGGGTTACTTGCTCAGTGTGGCATGTCATAGTTCTTGGTAAAGTCGACTGAAGTGCTGAGCTCACAGCTTCTGAAGGCACTTCCCAGCCCCCATCCGATCTGTCGTGGGAGCTGGGCTACATCTTCCCCGAAACGCCTGGAGGGCTAAAGTTCAGGGGTAGCGCCCCTCCCCTGGGTGGCTGGGCGCTGCTGGGGTGGTGCAGCCCTTGGCTCCGTGGCCATCCTGGCTCTGTCGTTCCTCCCACCCAGGCCTCCGCTTGCCACCCGGCTGCTGGCGCACAAGATCCAGTCCCCGCAGGAGTGGGAGGCCGTCCAGGCCCTGACGGTGAGAAGAGAGAGGGGCTGTTGGGGCCCTGGACCATGTGGCTGGCACCAGGGGAAGGCCAAGACCGTAGTTGTTGGAGTCCCATCCCGCTCTTCTTTAGAACCCAAGGGAGTTGTGTCCAGGTGGGGTTCTCAGCTAGCCCTGGAGGCCCATGGCAAGAAGCAGGCTGCCCCAGGCCCCAGACCCTGTGCGTTTGGGCCTCTCGTGGTCTCGTGGGGAGAATCCCCCTAGGGTCATCTGGTCTGGGGGTCCCCATCTGATCTCCAAGAAGCTTGTTATACCTACTGGGCCTGACCCAACACTTCCTGAATCACAATTTCCTGTGTGGCCCAGGAATCTTTATATTTACCAACCCAGGTGCCTTGTAGGAGCCCGCCCAGCCCATCAGTGTCCTCCAGACACAGGATAGCACTGTCCTTCCCACAGGGGTGGGGCGGGTGCCTGGCTCAGGCCCAAGCCTTTGGAGCTGTGCCAATAGCAGAAGAATAGAGGCAGGCAGCGCCTGTGGGCCCCACAAGCTGATTTTAGGTGGTGGTGGATCCACAGGTCTTCCATTAATAACTACGTCTTCATTTGAACATCTTAGTTTTTTTCCCCTCAAATGCACATCAGTCCTATGATTTCACAGATACGCCTTAGGATAAAGTCAAGGTGGATGTTGCCTGTTTAAGTTTTCTTTAAAAATCAAAGAAGTAGTAAGAACATAGCATATAAGTGGAATTCAAATGTGGTCCAAGCTGTAGAGAGGCCACAGCAGTGCTGCAGGCTGGGCATTGCTGGGCACCACAGATCACCATGACCGTGTTCCCGCAGGGGAGGTGACGAGTCTCAGGGTCCTCTGTGGACCTCAGAATCCCCTCGTCCTCATGGGTCATTCCATCCCTGGGCTCTGGGCCCTGGCAGGTGTGGGAGGGAGGCCACCTCCTCTGCTCCCCCAGGGCCCCCTGACCCCTCCCCCTGCCCCAGGTGCTGGAAACATGCATGAAGAGCTGCGGCAAGAGGTTTCACGACGAGGTGGGCAAGTTCCGCTTTCTCAACGAGCTCATCAAGGTCGTGTCTCCCAAGGTGGGTGCACCCAGCCCGAGCCTCTACCACCTCAGCCCCCTCAGAGTCTGACCCAGCCAAACACGAATCCCTCCTCATGGTCCCCTTCACACAACTGAATTGGGGACAGGCCGGGGTCTTTTGAAGAAGCGCTTGCAGGCTGGCCAGTGGGGGGCGGCTGCAGAGCCACTCAGGGAGATGGCTACACGAATGCAGAAAGCTGTCCACCGGCTCCCAGCCTGGGCTGGTCTGCTAGTGAGAGCACACCTCAGGCTGGTCCACCATGCCCACTTGGGTCTCTGGAGAGGGTCCCCCTGCTCCCCCCGACAGGAGAGGCCTCCTTGTGTCCTTGGCTGCTGAGGCCTCAAACCTGAATGATAGAGCAGATCAACCACACCCCTGGCTCTGGCCTTTGGGCTGAGGAGACCTCCCGTAAAGCACAACCCCTTCTTCCTCCCTCCTGCCCTTAACCAGGGCAGCTGTGTGACCGTTGGGCCCCCATTCTCTCAGGAGGGAAGTCTGGTGATAGCTGGTTCCGCCAGCCCAGTTTGTTGCCGTGTAAGTGGGGCCCAGGGCTGAGTAGTTACACACTTGCCCCTTCCCTGGTCAGCCTTGAAGCCTCGGACTCCTTCTTCCAGGGTCATAGTTACTCCTTACATAAGCTCCTTGTCAGCGCCCTGCACTCCATGCCTTCCGTGTGTCAGCTCACTGCATCCTCACCATGCTGCTGCTGGTATCCTTCCCATTTAACAAATGGGGAAGTGAGACACAGAGGGCTGACACAGCTAGTGAGTACAGAGCTAGGAAGCCAATGAACCCGGTCTGCGCCAGGCTGCTTGGGTAGGGACATGAGGAGTTGTAGGCCAGAGGGCTTCCAAGGGAGCCTGAGAGGCAGCCAGCCTTGGCTGGGGTTGGGCTGAAGTGAGTAGGGGTGGGGCATGTCACAGGCCTCCCCTCCCCTTCCACCCTGAAGTACCTGGGCTCTCGGACATCAGAGAAAGTGAAGAGCAAGGTCTTGGAGCTCCTCTACAGCTGGACAGTTGGCCTGCCTGAGGAGGTGAAGATTGCAGAGGCCTATCAGATGCTAAAGAAGCAAGGTGAGGCACCCACGAGGTGGGGCGGCAACCAGTGTCTTCCTCACCTCCTCCCTGAACTGTGTGTCTCCAGAGCTCCAGGGGCTCCTGGGCCAGCAAGGTCATGGGTCTGCCCTTCTCCTACAGGAGACCATACGCCAGTGGGGCCTTCATGTGGTTCTGCCTGAGACTAGCTTAAGTGGAGGGAAGGTGGATTTGGGTCACACTTCTCCTCAGAGTGGCGGCACCTAAACCCTCTCCCACACAGCAGTTTGACCTGGTAGGGTGGTATCAGGCCCTGGCCCACCGATGTCGAAAGCCAGCGTGCTGCAGAAAGTCTGACCTCACATTCCTCCTTCCATCTTATTCCTGCCTGCCCCCATCCCCATCCCACCCCCACTCTGGGCCTGAGCCCTCTCGACAGCCTTCCCACTACCTGTTTACTCCAGGGATTGTGAAGTCCGACCCCAAGCTTCCAGATGACGCCACCTTCCCCCTTCCTCCTCCACGGCCCAAGAATGTGATCTTTGAAGATGAGGAGAAATCCAAGGTGAGACTCTGAAGAGGAGATAGAGATGCCAGGGCCCGCTTTGGGGTTGTGATCCGGCCCCTGGCTGCCCTGGCCTCAGCCCTCCGAACAGAGGCTTGCACTTAGCACAGCCACAGTGGTGGGACATGCTGTTTATTGAGCACTTGTCATGTGCCCGGCCCCATGCTGAGTACTTCCATACTGTGTCCCTCAGATGTGCAGAAGGGTGTGCGTGGGGTTGGCTTAAGGGCTTTTTATAGGTTGAGCAGGAGTTTACGTGTCTTGTCTCTGTCTAACCCTTTCAACAATAATTTTATTAGTTTTTTGTTAAGGAAGCACGTGCTCACGGGTAAGTCGTTAAACAGCGCAAAAGGAAACAAGATAGAAAGTAAAAGCTGCTCTCTCCCAGTCCTGGCCCAGAGGGTAACTACTGTTAAGTTCCTTGTACATCCTTCCAGAAAGCCGTCTAGTGACAGTAATGTTATCAGCCAGCGTGTTGAGGGCTCCATGGGGAGCACTTGATGTACAGTGTCCAGTTGTCCTTATAGTCGTCACCTGTCAGGTGTCAGAAAATTCACACCATTGCAGAGAACTTAAGTAACTGACTCTGGTCCCTCAGCTAGGAAATAGGGAGCCAGATGTGGCCCCCGTCTCCTGATCCCAGGCCACCCCTTGCCCTGACGCTGCCCTCACAGTTCCACCCGCTGTCTCCGCAGATGCTGGCCCGCCTGCTGAAGAGCTCACACCCTGAGGACCTCCGAGCGGCCAACAAGCTAATCAAGGAGATGGTGCAGGAGGTGATGGCTGAGCCCAGAGCACAGGGAGGCAGTGGGATGGGGACACTGAGCTGGGCCACCAAAGTGGGGGTGTGTGTGCAAGGAGCCCTGCAGTGACCCAGCTAAAGGCTGTCACAGGGAAGAGGAGCTGACTGACTCCGAGGGACCCCAGCGGGCAGGGGCCACTGTGCAGAGGGGAAAATTTCTCAGCAGACCCAGCTCCTGCCCTGATGGCTTCTGGGAGGCTAACCGCCTCTTCTGTAAAAATGGCCCCAGCATCCTGCCCAGAAGCCCTGGAGGGAGCCTCCTGTTGGGGAGGGCTGCTGGGTTGGGGAGCCCCCACCTCTCCATAGCATAGCTTCCTCTCGCCCACTTTCCCCATGGCCTCAGAGCCACCACACCCCCAGGGGCGCTATGCCCCATCCCGACACCAGCCGGCCTTTATGGGCTTGGTCTCCAGAGTACAATCAATGACATGCTTGGCAAAATTACCATGAGCTCTATCTTGTGTCTAAAACAGCTAGAAGTAAATTAGGACTTAACTGTATTTAATATGGAGCCCTGGTGGTGCAGTAATTAAGAGTTTAGCTGCTATCCAAATGGCCAGCTGTTCGAATCCACCAACTGCTCCTTGGAACCCTATGGGACAGTTCTCTTCTGTCCTATAGGGTCACTGCGAGTTGGAATTGACTCAGTGGCAACAGCTTCGATTTCGGTTTTTAGTATATATAACATGGAGTCCCTGGGTGGTGCAAACGGTTAACACACTCAGCTGCTAACCAAAAGGTGGAGGATCAAATCTACCCAGAGGTGCCTCAAAAGAAAGGCCTGGTAGTCTGCTTCAGAAAGATCACAGCCATTGAAAACCCTATGGAGCGTAGTTCTACTCTGACACACATGGGGTCGTCATGAGTCAGAATTGACTCGAGGATAACCTTTTTTTTAGGGTGGGGGTGTGTGTGTATGTGTGAGTGTGTGTGTGTGTGTGTGTGTGTGTAGACCTCGTGGCACAGTGGTTAAAGCGGTTAGTTGCTAACCAAGAGGTCAGCAGTTCAAACCCACCAGCTGCTCTGCAGAAGAAAGATGTGGCAGTCTGCTTCCGTGAAGATTTACAACCTTGGAAACCCTATGGGGCATTTCTGCTCGGTCCTGTAGGGTCTCTATGATTTGGAATTGACTCGATGGCAGTGGGTTTTGGATTTTGTGTGTGTATTCCAAAACATACACTGTATGTAAACATAGGTACTGTCAAGTCAGTTCCGACTCATAGCAATCCTGTGTACAACAGAACGAAATACTGCCCGGTCTTGTGCCAGCCTCACAATAGTTGTTATGCTCAGCCCATTGTTGGAGCCACTTTGTCAGTCCATCTCGTTGAGGGTCTTCCTCTTTTTTGCTGACCCTCTACTTTACCAAGCATGATGTCCTTCTCCACGGACTGATCCCTCCTGATAACATGTCCAAAGTACAAGAGATGAAGTGTCACCATCCTCACTTCTAAGGAGCATTCTGGCTGTACTTCTTCCAAGACAGATTTGTTTGTTCTTCCGGCAGTCCATGGTATATTCAGTACTCTTCGACAACGCCATAATTCAAAGTCATCAATTCTTCTTCGGTCTTCCTTATTCATTGTCCAGCTTTCGCATGCACATGAGGTAACTGAAAATACCATGGCTTGGGTCAGGCGCACCTTAGTCTTCAAGGTGACATCTTTGCTTTTTAATGCTTGAAGTCTTTTGCAGCAGATTTGCCCAGTGTAGTACATCATTTGATTTCTTAACTGCTGCTTCCATGGACATTGTTTGTGGATCCAAGTAAAATGAAATCCTTGACAACTTTCATTTTTCTCCATTTATCATGATGTTGCTTATTGGTCCAGTTGTGAGGATTTTTGTTTTCTTTATGTTGAGGTGCAATCTATACTGAAAGCTGTAGTCTTTGATCTTCATCAGTAAGTGCTCCAAGCCCTCTTCACCTTCAGCAAGCAAGGTTGTGTCATCTGCGTAACACAGGTTGTTACTAAGTCTTCCTCCAGTCGTGATGCCACATTCTTCATATAGCCCAGCTTCTCGGATTATTTGCTCAGCATACAGATTGAATAAGTATGGTGAAAGGATATAACCCTGACTCACACCTTTTCTTAGTTTAAACCACAAAGTATCTCCTTGCTCTGTTCGAATGACTGCCCCTTGGTCTATGTACACGTTCCTCATGAGCATAATTAAGTGTTCTGAGATTCCCATTCTTTGCAACGTTATCCATAATTTGTTATGATCCATACAATTGAATGCCTTTGCACAGTGAGTAGAACACATGTAAACATCTTTCTGGTATTCTCTGCTTTCAGCCAGGATCCATCTGACATCAGCAATGATATCCCTGGTTCCACGTCCTCTTCTGAATCTTGCTTAAATTTCTAGCAGTTCCCTGTTGATGTACTGCTGCAATCGTTTTTGAATGCTCTTCAGCAAAATTTTACTTGCATGTGATATTAATGATACTGTTAAATGATTTCAACATTCTGTTAGATTACTTTTCTTTGGAATGGGCACAAACATGGAACTCTCTAGTCTGCTGGCCAGGTAGCTGTCTTCCATATTTCTTGGCATAGATGAGTGAGCACCTCCAGTGCTGCATCCATTTGTTGAAACATCTCAATTGGTATTCCATCAGTTCCTGGAGCCTTGTTTTTCACCCGTACTTTCAGTGCAGCTTGGATGTCTTCCTTCAATACTTGATCATATGTTACCTCCTAAAATGACTGAACATTGACCAGTTCTTTCTGGTACAGTGACTCTGTATTCCTTCCATCTTTTGATGCTTCCTGCGTCGTTCAGTATTTTCTCCACAGAATCCTTCACTATTGCAACTCGAGGCTTGAATTTTTTCTTCAGTTCTTTCAGCTTGAGGAATGCCGAGCATTTTCTTCCCTTTGGTTTTCTAACTCCAGGTCTTTGTACGTTTCATTATAATACTTTTGTCTTCTTGAGCTGCCCTTTGAAATCTTCTGTTCACTTCCTTTGCTTCATCATTTCTTCCTTTCGCTTTAGCTACTCAACATTCAAGAGCAAGTTTCAGGGTCTCTTCTGACATCCATTTATTTTTAATGACTCTTTGTTTTCTCCATGTACGATGTCCACGTCATTCCACAATTCGTCTGGTCTTCGGTCATTAGTGCTCAGTGCGTCAGATCTGTTCTTGAGATGGTGGGATATATGCAAGGTCTTATTTTGGCCCTCGTGGACTTAACTCTAATCCTCTTCAGCTTCAACTTGAACTTGCAGATGAGCAGTTGATGATCTGTTCCACAGTCAGCCCCTGGCCTTGTTCTGACTGATGATATTGAGCTTCTCCATTGTCTCTACAGATGTAGTCAGTCTGATTCTTGTGTATTCCATCTGGTGAGGTCCACGTGTATAGTCACCGTTTATGTTGTTGAAAAAACATACCTGTAATGAAGAAGTCGTTGGTCTTGCAAAATTCTATCATGTGACCTCTGACTTCATTTCTGTCACCGAGGCCATACTTTCCAGCTACAGATCCTTCTTGTTTCCAACTTTTGTATTCCAATCACCAGTAATTATCAGTGCATCCTGACTGCATGTTTGATCAATCTCCAACTACAGTAGCTGGTAAAAATCTTCAATTTCTTCATCTTTGGCCTTAGTGGTTGGTACATGAATTTGAATAATAGTCATATTAACTGATCTTCTTTGTAGGCGTATGGATGTCATGCTATCGCTGACAGCATTGTAGTTCAAGATAGATCTTGGAGTACATACACGCACATGTATATATACACATGTACACACAAAGTGAGACAGAGTAGTGTATGTTTAATTCATAAGTATATAAGTAAAGTAAATATACAAATGTTGTAGGAACATGCTGAAACCTTTTTTAATTGATAAGAGTCATCAAAAAACATTTGCAGGTCAGAAATAATAGCACAGAGGAGAAAAAACAAAACATTGAAACTTGAAGTTCCAAGGCTTGAGATTAACAACAGGGAACTAAATGAGGCAAATGCAGCCCTGTAGCAAGGGCCACAAACCAGACACCCCAGGCCAGGGAGGACGGGTCTTGGGGCTTGCATGGGGCCCACCCAGCTGCAGCCCAGCCAGATCTTCCGGTGTTTTTTCTTCAAAGATGATCTGGAAATCTGGATTTTTACATGAACTCTCTCCACTTCAAATTTCTGGAACCACTGCTTGGGCCAAGCAGAACCTGCCTGCTTCTCTTTCTTGGAGGTGCATTCAGCCAATGGGCTGGTCGGAGGGATGAGATGGTCCCTGGACGACTGCACTGAGGCACTCCCCGGGGGGGGGTCCCCTCAGCAGACTGACTGGAGACAGGTTGGCAGCACAGATGTGCTGAGGATGTTTTCCACTCTTACCAGGAGGGCGGGAGTTCTGGGTTGTCTTCTGAGGACTGAAAGCTGCTCTGGAGAGCAAGTCGCAGGTGGCCCCTTTCCGGAAGGGTGCTTCTGTCAGATCAGCACGGCACAAAGCCCACCTTTTATTCACCAAGGGAGGAGTGAGCACAGTACATGGGTGGAAGAGAGCCAGTCGTGGCCTACAGCCTGCAGCGGACTTTCAAGGCCCTGAGCTTTCCCTCTTTCCCTGCACTGACAGACACTGGAAGGTTGTACCTGTGGATCACCTAGGTCCTTTTTCACTCTCAAGTATGGGAACCTTCTTTTCAAGCGACAGTCACCAGGAGAGCAGGAGTCATTTGTAACCACAGGTGTAGGCCCTAAACCTTCAGAACCACCTGGCCAGAGTGTTGGAGTGCAGAGGTCTGCTGGGTGCAAGGGGCGTTGGCTGGAGGAGAGGCCACAGCCACAGGGTTGGCAGAGGGGTTCTTGGGCCAGAGCGCCCTGTGCTGGGCGTGATGAGCCCTCCCCAAGTCTCACCTCACACCCAGCTAGCCCTCTGCCCGGACCCCAGCATACCTTCTCCAGAGCGGTGCGGGCCGCACCGGCTCAGGGCCTGTTTGCTGCCCTCTTGCAGGACCAGAAGCGGATGGAGAAGATCTCGAAGCGGGTGAATGCCATTGAGGAGGTGAACAACAACGTGAAGCTGCTGACAGAGATGGTGATGAGCCACAGCCAGGGCGGCTCAGCTTCGGGCAGCAGTGAGGACCTCATGAAGGTGCGCCTGCCTCCTCCCCGCTCCTGGCCCACTGCTCAGCCCCTGGCAGCCCTGACCTGCCCACCCTCCTGCCCCCAGGAACTATACCAGCGCTGTGAGCGGATGCGGCCCACACTCTTCCGGCTGGCCAGCGACACAGAGGACAATGACGAGGCCTTAGGTGAGCCCAGGGCAGGCACTGGGATCAGGTCCCCAGGCCGAGCGTCCACACCACACCTGACCCTCTCCCCCTCCTTAGAGCCCAGATATCTGCAGTTGGAAGGAGCCACCACCAGGGGGCCCCCTTCTCTAGTGGTCACCCTGTGTTTCCACAGAAAAGCAGAAAGCAAAGAGCTGGGGGCTGCCATGGTTGATGGGCTGCCATGCCCCTTCACAGGATCACCTTACTGCCCACACCACCCTGGATGGGGGGAGCTCTGTCCCCACTTAGAGCTGGGCTTAGGGAAGGAAGTGACCCAGATCACAGAGCAGCACAGGGGACAGGCACAGTGGACCAGGGCTGTCTGCCTCCAGACATAGCCTCTCTGGTAAGGAGGAGTTAGAAACCTGAGAGCGAATTCCACAGGCCCAGGCAGCTCCAGGGCTGAACCCCATGGTTCCCGCCAGGGCCATGTTCCAGGTTCTCTTTCTTCTCTGCCACTGTGTCAGCTAGGACTCTCTTGGGCAGCTGTCTGGGCACCATTCATCCCCTTGTCCAGCAGGAGCCACTCAGCAGCCCCCAGGTACCAGTACCTGGTCCCTACCCAAAAGGCTCCTGCCCTGAGCAGCCCCTCTGAGCCTTGGCAGCTGAGGAGGCTCATAGTGACGAGGGGCTGGTTTGTGACTGGTAGTGTTCTAGGTCTTGAGAATACGGCAGTAAGCAAAGTGGACAAAGCCCTGACCTCATGGAGCTTCTAGTCTAATGAGAGGAGACAGATAATAAACCAGATATGTTACCTTGGCTGGAGAAGGCGAGTGAAGAGAGGGTGGGAGGGTAGACAGGAGGTAGCAGGGGCCAGACCCTGGGGCCTGAGTGAGTGGATGAGATGGGAGGCTCCTCGCCCTCTCCTCATACACAGGCTGGCATAGGTGTGGGGTGCTTGACTCCCCCATCCTAGTGGCCCCACATCCCCTCAGCCTGGCTTCTCCTGCTTGTTCCAGCGGAGATCCTGCAGGCCAACGACAACCTCACCCAGGTAATCAACCTGTACAAGCAGCTGGTGCGGGGCGAGGAGGTCAACGGCGACGCCGCCGCCACCGGCTCGATCCCTGGTGAGGAAGGGACAGTAGAGCTGGGACGGGGCCACCAGTCCGGAGGGGCACCAAGAGTTCAGGGTGGTGGGTTGGGCCCAGAGCTGGTGGCCATGACTGCAAGGTGACTCTGGCCCCTTAAGATGGGGAAGGCCTGGAGAGGGAGCTGGGGGACGTCTGTGCCAAGCCTGCAGCTGTGAGGGGAGAAAGTCTGGGGGCAGGGAGGCGACGGTTTGGGAGGGCAGGCGAAGAAGGAAGGCCTTTCTTTCACTTGACAAGTCGGGCACCTCTTATGTGGGGTTGGTTTAATTATCAGAAGGAAGAAGGGGGTTGATGTCTAAACATCATAGGCTAGGCTCTCATCAGGCTGAACGAGAGCCCTGGGTACCCACAGAGGCGTCAGAATTGGCCCTGTTTGGGAGAAGGGGTGGGGGGCTACACAGAAGCAGCAAAGTGTGAGCAGGGCCTTGAAGGATGGGGAGCAATTTGCCAAGAAGAGAAGAGAGAAGGACATACATTCTAGACAGAAGGAACAACATATACTGAAGAAAGGGCCTGGTGAGCAGATTCTGGGGCAAGGCCAGGGCTCGGCTGGTGTGGCTGAGAACGGGAAGCAGGAGGCTGCCTGGAAGGCTGGGATATACTCAGGACTTGCTTGACTCTCCCCTCCCCGCCTAGGAAGCACCTCGGCCCTGTTGGACCTCTCAGGCCTGGATCTCCCTCCTGCTGGCACCACCTACCCAGCCACGCCCACCCGCCCTGGTAACCAGGCCAGCCCCGAGCAGCCCAGTGCCTCTGTTTCCCTGCTTGATGATGAGCTCATGTCTCTGGGTAAGGAGGGTGCAGGCCTGGGGCCGGGTGGGGCATGCTCCCTGCAGGACCTCTTGCAGCTTGTAGAGCCCTGCCACCAGCCTTATGTCCTCCTGCCAACACAGGCATGGGGAATTTAGCTGTGATAAAGCAGCCACACCCAGCTCTGGCAGCCTGAGGGAGAATGAAGGGATTTCCCTGCAGCAGGCTAGAGCCCAGAGTTGGGGCTGTTCAGGCAAAAGTTCAGCAGTTTCCCCACCCACCAAGAGAGAGAGCAAGAGGGCTCTGTGCCCAGAAGTACCCAGAGGTCCAGGGGAGTGCTTGTCCCCAGCTCCCTGGGGCCAGAGCCAAACCCCCAGGCCTACTGTGACTCCAGGGCAGGGCTTGGGGGCTCCAGAGTCCAGCAGGAGGCAAGACTCATCCTGGGGAAGAAGCAGAGGGTTCCTGGGTGGCTAGGCAGAGCTCAGACTTCACCTTTCTCGAGGGCAGAAGTACCCCCCCATCCTCCTCATAATAGCCACTGAAGTTATGAAAAAACAGAGATGTTAGGGCTGTCAGAGGGATATGTTGGAAACCTGTAACTTAGAAATCAAGAGTCAGGCTGCATTCCTCTGAACCACTCCTGAAGGAACAAACAAACCCGAAGAGCTGAAGAAGCCATGGGTACGCTGGGTCCTGGGCAGAGTCCACCCAGAACTGAAGGAGTGCTTTCTGGGCCTGGGAGTCCCTGGGTGGTGCATACAGGTTAAGTGCTCAGCTACTAACCAGATGGTTGGCAGTTCAGATCCACCCAGAGGTGCCTCAGAAGAAAGGCCTGGTGATCTGCTTCCGAAAGGTCACGCCTTGAAAATCTTACGGAGCAGTTCTACTCTGACACACACAGGGTTGTCATGAGGCGGAATTGACTCAATGGCAACTGGCTTGGTTTGGGGTTTTTCTCCCCTGGGCCTGAGCTGGACCAGTGCCAGTTACCGTGCTCTGTTGTGCGGTACGTATGTAATCCTCCCAGCCACTCAAGGTTGGCGCTGTTAATATCCCCCATTTACAGATAGATGGGGAAATCAAGGCTTAGAGAGGCTGAGGTGACTTGCCCAAAGTCACAGAGTTAGTTAAAGGGGAGAGGACACCAGGGTTCGAACTAGGCCCTCTGACTCCAAAGCCACACCCTGAGCCACTCTGCTGCTCTGACTCATTGCTTAGTTGTTTCTAAGCAAGAAAAGGATGAGGAGGGCTCAGTAGGGAGTGAGCGAGGGTAAAGCAGACAGAGGGTCTGACCACAGGGTGTCCAGGGCCCCACCCACGAGTCCTGCCGGCCTGCCCCCTCTTCATTCAGCACCAAAGGGTGACTCAGGGTGTGCACCCTTACCCTGGGTAAAGGATGGTCCAGTGGTGAGGACTCTAATCTGTCCTAGCAGAGCCAGGCCAGGGGCAGCCCCCTGACTGGGCAGCTGGTTGATAGGGAGGTAATGGCTGGGCTGACCCCAAGGGTGGCTGTGGTAGAGCCGCCTCCATATGAGAAGTGAGGTGTGCTTTGCACTTCCTGTCCTCAAGTTGCTTCTGCAGAGCCCTGAGCCTCCAGCTTCCTTCTTCTCAAAGGCAAAGAGAGTATGAGAACAGGAACCAAAAGTGCCAGGGTAGCAGCCAGCCCAGCTGTCGGGGTAGAGGAAGCCTTGGAACCACAAAGGGCTTGTCCTAAACCGTTCTCCATGGCAGGAAGGATGTGAGGAGACCAGACCTCATGGTCTTCACTGGCTGCACAGGATTGGTCGCTCTTTGCCAGCCATGGCCAAGGGGTTGCGCAGCCTCATGGAAAGTGTGGGAGCATCTGCACCAAGCTGGCCTGGGTTTGAATCCCAGCTCTGCCACTTCCCAGCTGTGTGAGCCAGGCACATTCTTCCCCTCTTGGCCTGTGTTTCCTGCCCATCAAAGAGTGTTGGAGGCATTTTATCAGATTTATTACTCGCAACAACCCTGCCATTGTCTCCATTTTACATATGAGGGGATGGAGGCACATGGAGGTTACATCACCAGCCCAGGGTCATACAGATAAGTGGCAGAGCTGTGTTCAAGCTCTAGCAATTTTGCCATGCTCTGTTCAAGTCCAGACTCTGCCACATTCCAGCTGTGTGACCTTGGGCAGGTGACTTAACCTCTCTGAGCATCCATTTCCTCGTCTCAAAAAGGGACATGCGAACCCTACACCTACTTTTTTTTTTTTTTTAATTCTGATGCTGTCTGTCTTTATTAGGTAAATTGACATTATTCATACTTTTTGTGACAACAGATTTATTTCATCTTATTTGACTTTTTTGTGGTAAACGTATATGTAACAAAACATTTTCCATTTCAACAGTCGTCACATTTATTACATTTGTCACGTTGTTCAGCCATCACGATTATCTGTTCCCAGACATTCCCATCACTTAACAGAAGCTCAGTGTCCTCTAAGCCTCACATTTCTCCTCTTCCTCTTCCTCCCACCTGCCCCTGGGACCACTGACATTTGGTCTCTATACACTGGCTACTCTAGATACTCCCCACCCTACCTTTTCGGGTAGTTTGGGGGTTAAGTGAGACCCAAGTCTACAGACCCTGATGCAGCAGGAGGGTGGAATATGTGTCAGCAGTTACATCTTGTTATCCCTGGTCTTAGAGATGAGCCTAGAGGAGACACAGTAACAGCCACAGCTCCCTGGAGCCCTCGCCCCTGCTTGTCAGATCGCACTTTAGCTTGGCCTTAGCTTAACTCCTGGTTTGCCAGAAACTGGTCTTGCCTAGGTCAAATCTGGGATGAACTCGGCTGGAGGTGTTTCAGGGTGGATCAGGGCAGACCGGTCACATACTGCCTTCTAACAGTTAGCACGCTACTTAGCAAGCCTTTTATTTAGAGCTATGTGCAGAGAACTCTCTCATGCTCTCCTTGGCACCATTCACTCAGGTTGGCCATCTTTGCATGTATCAGGGCTGATGGCGCAGTCCAGCCCTGTCCTGGTACAGATGGCGCCACTGAGGCTCAGCCTGTGCACTGCTTTGCCCGTGTGGTCACTCAGACTCCAGGGCAAGCCTGGGCCCAGGGCCCTGTTCCCCACATCGCACTGTGCTTCTGACTCAGAGGGTGGGTGCAGAGTGCTGACCCCTGCCCTCCTGGATCCTTACCACCCCACACCAGCTCTCAGTTGCCAGCTTGTGAGCACAAGCAGGACAGAAGTCCCTACTTCTGTATTGACTTGCTGCTGAGTAACCTGTGAGAGGAGGAGAGGAAGCATGTGGGCCCGGGACTGGGCTGTCAGGGTCTTTAGTTTCTATTTCTGCTCTGCTGCTCTTCCCTCTGGAAGTGTGGGCTTTTCCCCTCTGAGCTCTTGGAAGGGGGGAGAGGATGAGAGCTGGGTGAAGCCCCAGCCAGCGCACACCACCCCCTAAGTGAGTCCAGCTTCCTCATCTCTGTCCTGCTTTCCTCCCAGGCCTAAGCGACCCCACACCCCCTTCAGGCCCAGGCTTAGAAGGTGCCAGATGGAACAGCTTCCAGGTAGGAGGGGGCCAGGAAGCAGCCTGACCTGTCCCTGTCCTGGGACAAGCAGCCTGAAGGGAACAATGATGGGCTCTGTGCAGGAGGGCCATGGGGCAGAGGGGGCCTGGGGGGCTGGTGGCACCCGAGGATAATGGAGGAAGGTAAGCTGTCCTTCCTTCACCTCCAGCTGCATCTCCCCAGCCCAGCCTTTCACTACTTCTGGGCCTGCACTGGAGCTGCAGCCCAGCCTGTGGGGCTGAGATGGGGGTTTCCTGTTCCTGTACCTTTGAGGGTGACTTTGAGGTCTCTGGAGTAGAGCCACAGACCAGGCTTAGCCCCCTGATGGCCCTGAAGAGAGAACGGTCCTGGACCCACAGGCATGTTGCCATCCCAGGCACCTGCCTCGTGGGCGGGAACAGTATGTTGTCTCTGTCCCTGCTGCTGCTTTGCCAGATGTCACCTGCACAAGGGAAGGGGTCTCCAAGCAGCGCCAGGTGACACACCTTTTTGGCACAGCCCCACCCACCTACATCCTTTGTATGCCCAACAGTCATCTGACGGTGCTGAGCCCCCGGCCCCAGCCCCCAGCACGGACAGCCGGCCCCCAACGCAGACTCCCCAGCCGGCCAGCAGTGGTCTGGATGACCTGGACCTCCTGGGGAAGATCCTCCTGCAGCAGTCGCTGCCCCCGGAGTCCCAGCAAGTGCGATGGTGAGGACATGGCCAGCCTGCCACCACAGCCTCCCTGCTCCCTCCTGAGCTCTCCCTCACCCAGACCCTGCCCAGGCCCTGCAGGGAGAGCCTGCTGCTGGCTTGTGTACATGGGGAGCCTGTGCTGGTGCACCCACTGTGTGCCCAGCACCGCTCTTGGCTTTAGGGACATGGCAGTGACAGGGAAGCACAGTGCCCACCCCACAGAGGATGGAGTTTATGAGAGGGGGCCTGCACCCTGCTCACAAAGCCTACCCCAGGTGTCCCCAGCCCCCCAGAGAGAGACTGAAGGCCCCAAGGGCTAGCAACAATGAGGACACAGGGTCTGAGCAGCCAGAGTAAAGGTCAGCTTTGAGGGAGGGAGGAGAAGGGCTGTCCCCACCAAACAAGAGGAGCCCCAAGGCCAGCAAGTTTGGCAGTCTGAGCCAGCAGTCAGGGACCAACCCGGAAGCCCAGTCTTTCCTGTGCTTCTGACCTCGGGCACACTGAAGAATCTCTTCCTAATGCACCATCCCCCAATAAGGGAGAAGCAGCAGCCAGCCCCCCGGCTCACGCTCCGCGACCTGCAGAACCAGAGCAGCTGCAGCTCGCCCAGCTCCGGTGCCACCAGCCTCCTCCACACTGTGTCCCCAGAGCCCCCTGCACCTCCGCAGCAGCCCACACCAACGGAGCTCTCGCTGGCCAACATCACTGTGCCCCTGGAGTCCATCAAACCCAGTGAGTACCCTCAGGGCGGGTACCGCCCACCTCGTCTCTGTCAGAAGCTCTGCCTGGGGAAGGAGGTGGGGAGCAGAACCCTCCTCCCAGCCCCGCCGCTGGCTGACTTACTCAGCAGGGAGCTCTGGGGAAGGTCCTTCCCCTTGCCAGGACTCAGTTTCCCCATCTGCCCCAGAATGCTGGCAGAACTGCTCTGTGAAGTCCCGGGGTTACATAAGCAAAGGACTACTTGTGGGATGGCCCCTGGGACCCCTCCCTCCCTGGGAAGGCAGGAACTAGGACAGGGCGAGATTTAGAGTCCCCTCAAGATCAAGAAACCGAACCAGAATAAAGGTCCAAAACCACGCCTGGAGCTCTTCCCACCCAGGAGCAAGAGTGGGCCATGGGCCTCCCTAGCACCAGGCCCCAGCATCGTCAGCCCGCGTGGGCTCACTGGGCACTGAGAGTGTCATATCCTCAATATCCGCAGGAGGTAGGGAGCGGTCTCCCCATTTTACTAGTAAGGTAAGCTAAGCTCAGGGAAGCCGAGTGACCATACCAAGGTCACCCAGTGAGCACATGACCCAAACCCTCACCCAGAATCTTGCTTCACTCCAGCATGCCAAGCAGCAGCCGCATGGCACTAAGGGAGCCCCGGGCTGTGACGGCACCCAGGGTCCTGTCTCCACCATCAGACTCTAGCAGTTCACCTGCCCTCCAGGCACCAATCTGCACCCTGACTACACTGCCCAGGGCCCAGACCAGGCCAGCCAGCACCCCAACTTCACTGCCCGGGCCCATACCAGACCAGCCTACACCCCGACTGCACTGCCCAGGGCCCAGGCCAGGCCAGCCTGCACCCCGACTGCACTGCCCAGACCAGACCAGGCCAGCCAGCACCCCGACTTCACTGCCTGGGCCCATACCAGACCAGCCTGCACCCCGACTGCACTGCCCAGGGCCCAGGCCAGGCCAGCCTGCACCCCAACTACACTACCCAGGGCCGAAGCAAGGACATGAGCTAGAGGGTTTGTTCTTTTGTCCCCATCAGAGCAGCACATGCCCCCTGTACGCCAGTGGGGAGAACTGAGCACGCCAGCTGCCTACCACCCCCATTTTCTCCCCTGCCAGGCAGCATCTTGCCTGTGACCGTGTATGACCAGCATGGCTTCCGCATCCTCTTCCATTTCGCCCGCGACCCGCTGCCAGGGCGCTCTGACGTGCTGGTGGTGGTGGTGTCCATGCTGAGCACCGCCCCCCAGCCCATCCGCAACATCGTTTTCCAGTCAGCTGTCCCCAAGGTGACACGGGCAGGGCGGGACGGCATGCCTCCCTCCTCTCAAGGCAGGGTGACTTGGGGCTTGGTAGGGTGCCAGCTGGCCTGGGGCAGGAACAGGGGCTGTAGCGGGTTGAGGGGAGCCCCAGACAGAGCCCCAGGCCCCCAGCCTGGCCCCTGTGGGTCTGAGGAGGGAAGCCAGGGCCAGCTGCCTATCCTGCCACCACTGCCCACAGGTCATGAAAGTCAAGCTGCAGCCACCCTCAGGCACAGAGCTGCCAGCGTTTAACCCCATCGTCCACCCCACAGCTATCACCCAGGTCCTGCTCCTCGCCAACCCCCAGAAGGTGAGGGGCCCAGCTGTGACAGTCAGGGCTCTGCGGGTGGGGTGGCCTCCTGGCCTGCTCTGACCCCTCTGCCTCCCCTCTCTGCCCCAGGAGAAGGTCCGCCTCCGCTACAAGCTCATCTTCACCATGGGCGAGCAGACCTACAATGAGATGGGGGACGTGGACCAGTTCCCACCACCTGAGTCCTGGGGGAGCCTCTAGGACAGAGGCTGGGGAGAGGAGGGGGCAGAGAGCCTGGCTGTCACAGCCTGGTGGAGGCTGTGGTGGCCTGGGACACCCTTTGTCCCCTGGCCATATACCCCAGGGCCTGGTGCTTCTCCCCTCACCCCAGTGGCCCTCAAGTGACTCTTCTCCCTCCCCCTGCCCCTTCCCTGCTGAGCCAAACCCAGCAGGAGGCTGGGCGTGGGTTTGTACCCCTGGGCCTCCACACAGTGGGAGCCTGAAGCAGGGAGGGGCTGCATGGCCCTGGAAGGACTTGGGGTCCTGGGAAAGCAAAGCTGTCGGGGAGGGCCAGGACCTCAGTCTGGGGTGGGGCCTTCCCCACCTGTCTCTGATGCCTTATGGGAAGGCCCAGCCATAGCTTGGGGGCCACGCTGGAGCCAGGGACCAGCTCAGGCCTCCTCTGTAGGAACCTGGTGAATGTGGGGTGGCACTTGTACCCCCAACTGTTTGCACTTCCCTGGTGTGTGGTTTGACGCTCTTTGCTTTTGTTTCTGAGTAGGCCCTGTGGTCACAGTCTCAGGGGTGGTGAGGTGTTCCCCACTCCTCCTGGGGGCCCCCTCTACCCACCCGGTCCCTGCTGTCAGCCTCCTCAGGGGCTGTGGGGCGTGTGACAGTGGGCCAGGGGCTGTGCACTGGAGTCCAGTGTCTCCTTCGTCCACTGGCCTCTGCTGGGGCCTCCTGTGGGCATCTCCCATCTGTCCATCTGTCCATGGTCAGAGTGGGGTCGTGTGTGCGTGAGAGCAGGAGTATTTATGGAAATAAAACGTCCTTTTTCCTGGATCAGTTGCTCTCGTGGCCCTTCCGAGACTGGAAGGCAGGAGGGGTCAGGGGCCCCCAGGCTGCCCCACAGACCTCCCAGCCTCCATCTTCAGGGATCAGGCCCTGGCCCCTCACCCCCACCCACCACCACCGGAAGAGGCCCTGCTGGGGGCCTGTGGCTGGTGCCGAGTCACCAGACGGCCGGGCTGTGGTGGGCCCCAACAGCCCCAGCTGGACACAGACGGCCTGCCAGGAGCCCCATCTGCTGCAGCTGCTGAGGGTGAGGCCTCTGCCGCTTGCAACTTCCTCCTGCTGAGCTCAGCCCTCAAAACACAACCGCGAAGCAGCACCCACCCCCGGGGGTCCACGCCTCAGTTTCTTCATTTCCCAGAGGCTGCTCCAGGAAGCAGGGAGCCAATCATAGCTGGTTTCAGGCGGGGCCAGGACCCTGAGCCAGGCCCCTTGTCATTGTCAGCCATAGCACCCCCAGCCCAGCCTATCAGTGTCTACCCTAATGGGGCAGCTGGGGTCCAGGCCCCCAAACAGCTGAGGGAGCCAACCAGTGGGGGGAACAAGCGGGGAGGTAGTGCAGAGGGCCTGGCCACGTTCTGTGGCCCACTGCTCTGCAGGGCAGGAGTCCCTGCTCAGAGGAGCTTGGGGAGGGCCGCCCATGGTTCCTCCTCCCTAGGAGATGAGCTCATTAAGGGCCCTGGCCAAGTTCTGCATTTAAGAAACCAATTTCACTTTGTCTCATCTGGTGTTTCCCAGTCTGAACTTGGCTCCTGAATCCCTCTCTGTACAAGTTCTTTGTAATAAAACCGTACTCCCTGTGACATCCATCTGGGGCCCAAGACACCTGGCCAGTCACAGAAGGGCTGCAGGGTAGTGGAGGCCCTGCGCAACGACAGCGTGGGAGCCTGGGGTCCAGTTCTGGCTTGGTCGCCGGCTTGCTGTGTGACTTTGAGCAAGGTGCTTCCCTCTCTGGCCTTTAGTTTCCATGTGTGGGAGGGGCCCAGTGATCTTTAAGGCCCCTCTGAGGCCTTCTGAGGAGTCTGTGAGCACAAGGGTCTCCCTAGGCTGTTGGCTTTGGGAGGATAGAGAATGTTACAGGGGCAGGAGGCTCCTTTAATCTTGCAGACCATCCACCTTCCCTGTTTCCTCATCCATGCGCCCAAATGTATGTCTGTCTTGCAAGTGCTTGACAGCCAGCCCATGTGCCAGGCACAGCCCTGTTCTAAGTTCACAGCCCACGGGAGATGTGAGCCAGGAGCTCAGCATGAGTCCTGAGCACCGGAAGGGAGTGGCCACCAGGTGCTACGGGAGCTCATCCCAGAGAAGGGGCCCTGGACCTCCACCACCTGGAGGAGCCAGTCTCCAAATGCTTTGTGTCCCTTCTGACAGGCATGGCGTGCAGCACGCGGGCCCGGGGCCTCTGGCATTCTCAGGCTGGGACAGGATGCCCAGGGGAAGGTGTTTGTCGTTTGAAGAGTGGCCCCCACCACTCCAAGAGCAGTGGGACTTCCCAGATCTGGAAGCCACACTTCCACTTCTAGTCAGACAGCCTGAGGCGGCAGTTAATTTTAGTTTTGGCAACCACAGCATGCTGGTCATCTGTTCAGAGCAGCCAAGAGATACAGAGAGGCCACTGCTTGCCTGGGGGGCCTGACCCTCCTGGTCTCCTGCTGACTCCGCCCCATCACTGCGGACCAGGCATGGCCAGGCAGATAACGAGGAGAGTCAGCCCAGCCTGGCGCACCTGCTTCATGCAGTCTCTCCCCTGATCCTTATAACCACCATGTGAAAATGGGAAACTGAGGCTCAAAGACTTAAAGTGCCTGAGGTCACGCATCAGGGGCTGAGTTGGGCTCAGAGCCAGGTTGCGCACCAGCAGCCCTTTGAGGCCCCTCCCTTCCCAGCCCTTCCTTTGGTTGGGCCACTGTCCTCTGGTGTTGGGAGCTAAGTGTAGATGCACCCCCAGGGCTGTCAAGACTGTGGTGGAGGCCTCATGCCTCAGCCCCACCCACGGTTTCTTGGGAGGGCCTTTGGGCTTGGGAAGGGGGCAGAGCCCCAGAAATCACACCACATGCCCAGCAGCTGAGAGGACGCCTCCACTTGGCAACGCTGACATGGCTATAAGCAGGCCATCTGTCAGTGTCACCAATGGGACGTTTTGCCCAGTCCTGAAGCCCCACATCTGACCTCTGAGAATAGCACCTCTGCCAGGTCCCCTGGGCTCCCTGCCCACATCCTATTCAAGCCTCTCCAGCATGCTACCAGACCGTCACAGGTCTGCACAGATAAATCTGTACCAAGGCTGCTGGCCCCTTGAGGGCTTGGGGCGGGGGGGTGGGCAGGGCAGAGGCCAGCATTTCTGGAGTTCCTGGGCAGTGTTATCGGCACAGCAGGTGAGCAAGAGTGGGCTCTGGAGCCTGTCAGATCCACTTTCTGACCACCTAACCTGCTACGGACCTTGGGTCCAGGAGCCTCAGTCTGCCCCCTGTAAAATGGAGATAATGGTACAGATTTCGCTTGAGGATTCTCTAAAGTATAATACAATGAGTCCCTTTGTCCCAAGACAGCTGGACACATTTAGGGGCAACTGAGGCAGGAGCGAGGGTAAAGAGGGTCTTTCCACTCCTGTCTTTCTGGGGACTAAATAAGGATGGTAACAAAAACCATGCCAGGCACCGTTCTAAGCATTTTACACATATTAATCATTTAATCCTCACAATAACCCACAACCAATTCCCACTGAGTCGACTCCAACTCATCTTGACCCTGTATGTGTCACAGTAGAACTATGCCCCACAGGGTTTTCAGTGGCTGATTTTTTGGAAGTAGATCACCAGGCCTTTCTTCCAAGGAGCCCCTGAGTGGATCAGAACCTCCAACCTTTTGATTAGCAGCTGAGCACATTAACTTCTTGCACCACCCAGGGTCTCCCAACCGCAGGTAGCTGCTGCTGTTATTCCCATTTTACAGAGGACTCTGAAGCTTAGAGAAGTGAACTGTCTTGTCCAGGGTCACCCAACTAGTGAGAGACTGCGCCAGGCTGCCGGCTCCATCCATGCCCTTAAGCCGTGTTCTTGCTGTCTTTTGGGTTGGAGATAAGTCTCCACTGGTGTGATGTCTTCACTTCCCATTCAGCGCAGCCAGCCACCGTGTTTATGGAGCCCCTATGAATATGGCACAATGCTAGGCCCTGGAGGACTCAGCATTAGCCAGATAAGGCCCACGCCCTCCAGGAGCGGGCCCAGGCTGGTGGAGACCTGCCCAAGTCAACAGGCCCTAACAATGCGACATGATAAGGGCTGGTCACTGGGGAAGGGCCCTGAGAGGGGTTGGCTGTGGATCTCTGAGGCACCCTTCTGCATCTGCAATTCTAAGGAGCCACTCTCCCGACATTCACTGACAGAAACTTCTGAGTCCAAAAGTCTCTGATTACAACATCCTTTGAAGGAACAGCCTATGACCCAACCTTCAGGGCTTCCAATCTTCTATGATTCAACATACAAATTGTGACAAGGGAAGGCCCTCAAATATACCCAACACTTAGCCAAGAGGCACAGCAGCCCAACCCAGGCCAGGCCCAGAAGAGAGGGGCACTTTTCCTGCCCAGGCCCTGGGTCTGCTGGTGAGGGGCCTGGAGCCCGGGTGGGATGCTGAGAGCACACTGGCTGTATAATGTGCCTCTGGTTGTTTCCACAGCAGCTGCTGCTACAGCCCACGTGGACTGACCTCTCGCCAGCACAGGGCTGTGGCTCAGCCTGGGCAAGCCTAGGAGGGACAGAGGAGCATGCCAGGCCTTGCCCTCAGGGACCTTCAGAGTAGCTGAGGAACCGGACAAGACCAGGCCCTGTGCAGTCCAGGCTGGAGGCTCGTGGGGGGCACCCGTGTAGTCCAGAGACTTCCCTGAGGCCAAGGCCAAGGTGGGGGTAGGGTGCCTGGTGTCCCACTGTTGGCTTGAGTGTTCTGCTTCCTAACACTGCTCACGGTAGATTGTGTCCACTGCAGAGACACAGGACACTTAGCCACAACAAAGTTCTGGGGTCTGGCCACTGGGGAAGGTGGAGAGGCCAGGGCCAGAACCTAAATGTTCCAAATCCCAGCCCTGCATTTTAAGCCAGCTCTACACAGGACTCCTGTGTCCACGCATCTGGAGAAGGACAGCTTCTCCCTCTACCCAGGCATTCCCCGGTCCGGCCCTCTTTCCAGAACTCCCTCAGGGGCTCCCTCAGCCTTCCCTCACTGGCCCAGCAGCCTTCTGGGTGGGAGAGGAGGGAGCCTGGCCTAGGATCCGCATCCGCCGGATCCTGGGGCCTTGCTTCCTGCCAGGAGTCCCCACTCAGGTGGGCTCCCATCTGGGAGGCACCTCTCAAGCAGCAGCAGCTGGTAGGTTCCGTCTCATGCCTTCCCCAGTGAGAGTAGAGGGATAGCCAGGTGCATTCAGTGCCCACTATGTGCCAGGCCTGGGCTGGGCCCTCAGAACACAGGTGTCTGGGGCCAAGGCCCAGCCTTTGAGAAGTGCCCAGTATGCCCAAGAGGAGAAACTCATACTACTGCCTGGGCACATACACCCAGTAGGTGCTCAAGTAATAGTTCTAGAACTGAACTGAAACTTTGACAAAGCAAAGTGCAATGGGCTTGGCAGACTCCACCACCCCATAACCCCTCCCTGTCCCCACCCTGGGGCTCCCGATGCCCCAGGGATGCAGGGGTTCAGGGTAAGGAGAGTCTGCTGCTCCCAAAGGCTCTCATGTCTTGTATCAACTAGCATTCATGCAGCACCTACTGTATGCCTAACCCTGTTCTGGGTGGAGGGCCAAAGAGATCACGGTTACTGAGTTTGGGGGGAGATCAGAGCAGCACCCATCACTGCCTTCCAAGAAGGAAACGCGGGGCCTAAAGAAAATTTGAAGGGAAAAGTCTTTACAGATGGAGGGAATGGTCAGCGCCGAGGCCAGCAGGTGTCCGGAAACCACTCGGTGGGGGTTGCTGTGGCTGCAGGGTGGCATGCACCCCCCTTAAAGGGGCAACGAGAGCAAGCAGGGTCTCGAGACCATTTCAGAATGGCAGGGCAGGACAGCTGGCCCATCAGGTCACTGGAAACATTGAATCCCAAGCTCCAGGGGCTTGTCCAGGGGCACACAGCACAGGGTGGCCCCAGGACGCCAAAATGTCCAGCCAAATCGTGCAGCAAGGACGTAGGGGTGACAGACAGGCCCTTTGAGGGTGGGAGTCCCCAGGCCCAGGTGGGCCAGAGCCGGTCGGAGAGGCCTGTCGTTGGCCTGCCCCTCCTAAGCAAGGAAACCTCTTTCTCTTTTAGGGAGTGCAAAGGTTAGTTATACCCAGGACACGCAGGCGGGCGGGGCAGAAACCTGGGAGGCCTCGGGGGTGCGGTGGCAGGAGCGGGCTTACCTGCTTCCCGCCACCGGGGCGGGGCGGGAGGAGGAGCCGTACCCACAACCTGCGGACGGCCAGGCGGCCAGCTGGACAGACACTCGCGGGGGGACCGGACGGGTCGTGGGGGGCCCGGAAGACTGGGGAGAGCGAACAAACAAACTTGGCGAGAGGAGTGACCTGGGGGCCGGGGGCGGAGTCGCGGGCGGCGCGGGGAGGGGAGAGCGCGGCGGCAGCGGCGGCCCAGGAAGCGCAGCGCACCGCCCACCCATCCGGGCCCAGCGGCGTTGCGGGCAGAGGCAGGCTGGGCCGGGGGCTGCTGCGCCTTGACCCCCACCCCGATCCGCAGCCCCCAGCCCGGCCCCAAGATGATGAAGAGGCAGCTGCATCGCATGCGGCAGCTGGCCCATACGGGCAGCCTGGGACGGTGAGTGCCAGCGCCCCCCTCCGCGGGACCTGCGGGGACTAGGGGGTGGGGGAACACCGGGGGTGGGGGAAGCTGAGGACATCTGGACAGTCACTCTCTCACCCACCAGAGCCCTGCTCTTCTCCTCCCCCCGCCTCCCAGGCAGCGCTGACGGGCAGGCGTGGGACTTGGGGGGAAGGAGCGCCCCCCACCTCTGACCGGAGGGGGTGCAGGGTGAAAAGCGTTCTGACCGAGGACGCTGGGTCTTACTGCCTCTATGAGCCTCTAAGGGGACCATCCTCCCTGGCCTCACTTGTCCCCTCTGGTCAATGGGAACAGTTAACCATCTCTGGTGGCTGGGTAGGGGAGGAGGAAGGGGAGATAAGGTCCCAGATCCTGGAGGAGGGGAGGAGATGGGTCCTGGCCTGGTAGGAGGAGGGGTCTGCCCCTGCCCCACTGTGTCGCTCCACCCCCCACCCCCAGCCCAAAGGCCTCCTGCTTCTCAATCTTGCTTCTGCTTTTCCCAGACTCAGGTGGAACCATCCCCAGGTCTCTGGGTTCCTACCTTAGGGCCTGAGCTGGGGAGTGAAGGCCGGAAGTTTGGGGAGCCTCTGAGGGCCTGCCTTCTCTCCTCTTCCCCAAGCATCAGGAGTTCCCTTCTCTGGGCTCAGGGTGGGGCTGGGTGTCCAGAGACCTGCTTCTAGTCTCATGCCCGTGTGAGCCTGGCAGTCAGGCTGCCTTACTCTGAGCCTCAGTGTCCCCATGTGTCCCAGGCCAGGGCCAGGCTGACGGCCTGCCTGCCAGTGCCGTCCTGAGGCCTGTGGGGCTGACAGGCCAAGAATCTGAGCTTCAGCACTTCCCGTTCTTGGGGCCAGCCTATGCTGCCTCTCCCTGGGTGCACTGAGGATTTGGGGGACGGGCAGAAGAGAGAGGCTGTGTGCCCTGTGTCCCAAAGCTGGGCCCTGGGGTGGCTCCCCTGGCTCTCCTTCAGTTTCTACCACCCTCTCTCAGGGCACAGCCCTGGGTGGAGGAGGACAAGGTCTGGTATCCTATTCCCGCCCATGGAATGTGCTCCGACTGGGATGAGGCAGACTGGCTGCCCAGGGCAGGCCCTACCTGGGAGAGGCACAGGAAGCAACTGGGGTCCAGGTGCCCTGCTAGGGGGGCAGAGGGAAGCAGGGGGCCCCTAACCTGGGCCAGCCCAGCAGAAGCTCTCTCTTTCCCACAGCACCCCGGAAACAGCCGAGTTCCTTGGTGAGGACTTGCTGCAGGTACATGTCCAGGCGGGCAGCGGGTGGGAGGGCAGGTCTGAGCAGCTGTCAGCAGGGGGAGGCCACTTGGGGGCCTGGGTGGAGTCGTTCCCCAGGCTGTTGGCCCTGGGTCCCCAGGAGGAGGGAAGGAAAAGGTGATTCCTGCTCTGGAAAAGAATAAGGCAATGGAGGTGGAAGGCGCCCTGGTGACGCAACAGCTAAGTGCTCAGCTGCTAACCAAAGGTTGGCAGTTCGAACCCACCCAGCCGCTCCATGTAAGAAAGACCTGGCAATCTGCTCTGGTAAAGATTATAGCCTACAAAACTCTATGGGGCAGTTCTACTTTGTAATACACAAGGTTGATAGGAGTCAAAAATCGACTTGACAGCACCACCAACAGAGGTGGTAGGGGACCACAACCTCTCGTGATTCATAGCCCCTTGCACCCTCTCCCAGGTGGAGCAGCGGCTGGAGCCAGCCAAGCGAGCATCCCACAATGTCCACAAACGGCTGCAAGCCTGTCTGCAGGGCCAGAGTGGAGCAGACATGGACAAGCGGGTGGTGAGTAGGGGTACCAGGGAGGAGGAGACAGGGAGGGAGACCTGTGTCTGCATCACACTGCTGAAGTAAGCCATGTCCCCTCTGTCCAATGGGGGAGTGAGATGAGGGCTGGGGTGTCCCTGCCAGGCAGAGCCAAAGGCACTGAGAGGGTAGAGGCTATTGTCCCAGGGCTCTTTGGGGACTTCACTCCTGGGATCCTACCTCTTCCCGCAGTCCCTTCTTGACCCCGCCTTCCACTGCACCAACCCCCATGAGCCAAGGCCAGGCCTCTGACAGCACCTGAACTTGTCTGTTCAATCAGCCCCCAGAGCTGGCTCTCTCAATTGGAGCAGCTGGGAGGGCTTCCTGGAAGAAGTGACATTTGGGCTGGATTTTGAGTAATAGTCGCTAATATTAATCAACAGCCAGCATTTATTGACCTATTACTGTTAGACTGTTGCTAAACTGTGTTCGTGCATCGCCTCAATCCTGCAAGAGCCTGAGGAGAGGGCTACCTTTATTAGCCAGCCCTGTTTCAGAAACGAGGAAACAGGCTTAAAGAGTTAAAGTTACTTGCCCAAGGTCCCACAGCTAGGAAGTGTCAAAGCTGGGATTTGAACCCTGGACTCTCTGATCTGGGTTGGACAGTATGGGACATGTTTTGGAATCAGTCAACACTTCACGTTGGCTAGAGCACTGGGGAGGAAGTGCAGGGTTAGTGGGAAGCCAGGGAGGGTTTTGAGCGCAGCAGTGGCCAGGTCAGCCATATACGCCCAAGCCAGGGGAGGGAGCCCCGAGGCCAGGTGAGTTCCTAGTTCCTCTGTTCTCCCTCCACTCTGTGACCCTGGGCCAGCTCCCTGCCCTCTCTGATCTCAATCTGCCATCTGGGACGAGGCTTGCTCATTCTTCCCTGCCCAGTAAGTGACTTCTGGGAGGAGGAAGGAGCCCTGGTGGCACAGTGGGTAAGAGTTCGGCTGCTAACCAAGAGGTCAGCAGTTCGAATCCACCAGCTGCTCCTTGGAAACTCTATGGGGCAGTTCTATTCTGTCCTGTAGGGTCACTGTGAGTCAGAATTGACTCAACAGCCGTGAGTTTGGTTTTGGTTTAGCAAGGAAGAGGAAGGGAGTCCCTGGGTAATGCAAATGGTTAACATGCTCTGCTACTAACCAAAAGGTTGGCAGTTCGAGTCCACCCAGAGGCACCTTGGAAGAAAGGCGTGGCAGTCTACTTCCCAAAAATCAGCCTCTGAAAACCCTATGGAGCACAGTTCTACTCTGCCATATATGGGGTTGCCATGAGTCAGAGTCAACTCCACAGCAGCTGATTGTTTTTTTTGTTTGTGTATTTGTTTGGGAGGAGGAAAGGGGACCCCAGACTGATAGGGGCTTTGTACACCATCATGGGGAGATGTCACTCCCACCATGCCTTGTCACCATGCTGTTTCCACTCCCCACCCCACCCCCGGGACTGTGGCCCTCCTAGGTTCCCTTCTCCCCCGCCCATGCCCAGTGCCTCCCGTGGGTCTCTATCTTCAAGGGGCTTGCTGGGTGCTTGGGTAGGGTGGAGGGAGGCTGAACAGGTGAGTGCACACGTGGACACACACGTGCTCCCGTTCATGCCGACCCTGCCCCCCCACCCCCTGCAGAAGAAGCTGCCCCTCATGGCTCTGTCTGCTGCAATGGCTGAGAGCTTCAAGGAGCTGGACCCTGACTCCAGCATGGGGTAAGCACAGGGCAGGGGCCTGGCCTCTACCTGGGGATACCAAGAAGGGATCTGGATGAGAGGAGGTCCAGATCAGCAAGTGTGACCAGGCTGGAGGGGTGACCAGGCTGGGGATAGGGTCCAGGCCAGAGAGGGTGGCTCAGTGAAGACAGAGCAAAGACAGGAGGGGCAGGAGGTAATGGGGAGTAGGGCCCCACCGAGTGTTCCAAATGGGACAAGGGCCTGGGCCCACTGGGTGCTATGCCCC
Source organism: Trichechus manatus latirostris (assembly GCF_000243295.1). Taxonomy (NCBI): domain Eukaryota; kingdom Metazoa; phylum Chordata; class Mammalia; order Sirenia; family Trichechidae; genus Trichechus; species Trichechus manatus. The sequence continues at coordinate 16,014,746 of NW_004443963.1, forward strand.
ACAGGAAGGCTTTGGAAATGAGCTGTGTCATCCAGAACCAGCTGGCCTGCATCGTGGCCGAGTTTGAGATGGCCCTGGAGAAGGATGTCCTACAGCCGCTCAGCAGACTGAGTGAGGTGACCTGCCCCCCGCCCCAGCCTCCAGCTTTCTCAGCCTCTAGCACCTGCCTCCCCCAGCCACTGAGCCCTCCCTCATGTCTGCCCCCAGGAGGAGCTGCCAGCCATTCTTAAGCGCAAGAAAAGCCTGCAGAAGCTGGTGTCCGACTGGAACACCCTCAAGAGCAGGTAGGAGCCACAGCCGCTGGGTGGGGTCCGCACCTCCATCAGCCCTTCCTCACACCACTGCAGTGTGTGTACTTGTGCACGTGTCTGATCCGTGGGAACACGTGCTGAGGGTACACAGGAGTTATGCCAGCTGGTGCTGGGGGTAGCCCCAATGCCTAGGATAGCCATAAACCATCCTCTGGGATCCCTGTGGTGGGAGGGCCCCATCCTCCACTCAGGAGCTGAGTGGCTGTGGTCACCAAGCCTGCCACCCCGGGGGCGCCCCAGAGCACTTATGACCCGGGCTGGGCCAAGGCCAGTGGGACTGTCTACAAACCCCAGAATCTGTGTTCTCAGGCATGTGGAGGGGGCACTGGGCTCTGGCTAGTGACCACCCCACTTTGGGACTGTCCCCAGGCTCAGTCAGGCAGCCAAGAACTCAGGTGGTGGTCAAGTCCTAGGAGGCGTACCGGGCAGTTACAGCCACATCACCACGGCCAACAAGGTGGAGACCCTGAAGGAGGAAGAGGAGGAGCTGAAGAGGAAGGTGGAGCAGTGCAAGGTGAGGGGCACTGGGGGCTCCCTGGATGGGGTGTGGCAGGGGTGGTGACTGTCCCCATTTCACAGGTGAGAAAACTGAAGCTCAGAGATGATGTGACCTTCCCAAGGCCACATGGGAGGCAGCAGAACCATGATTTGAATCCAGGCTGTCAGACTCCAGGGTCCATGTACTTAGCTGTTACCTCGTAGCCTCTTCTGTCTACACGGCAGGCATAACACCTTGGAGGGACTTGGTCTGTCCACCAGAGCCTCAGTGTGTTTGCTAAGTGAATGAATGAATGGTGTTTGCTGAGTGAGTGAATGAATGAAGAGTAGATAATGCAAGGCACTGTGGTAAGGATATGGGGACACAGAAGCGAGGGCTAGAAGCCGTCAAAGCTCTCAAGAACGTTTGAAGGGGTTTCTGTGGGCCAGCCCTAAGTAAAAAACTTGGCAGAGAGGGCAGAGCTCGTGTACCAGCTATGTGACCTTGTACAAGCCACCAACCCCTCCAAGCCTCAGTTCCCCCTCCGGGACCCCAGCCTCACAGTGTAAGCCCTTTTCTCTCTCCCGCAAGGATGAATACTTGGCTGACTTGTACCACTTTGCCACCAAGGAGGACACATATGCCAACTACTTCATCCACGTAAGTCTAAGACCAGGGCCATCCAGAGCTCAGGGGGTGGATGCCAGAGCCGAGGACAATTACGACCCTCTTTGAGATGTTGGCAGGGAGGTGTCTGCTCTCCTAGGCTCTGGGAGAGGAGGCTCAGCTTCCCTTGCCTTCCCCTGGGGGTGTCCCCTGGTCCCCATAGATCCTGGAGATACAGGCTGACTACCATCGCAAGTCCCTGAGCTCCTTGGACACAGCCCTGGCTGAGCTGAGGGAGAACCATAGCCAAGCAGGTATGAACTTAGACGGGCTGACGTGCACCCCATTCTGCCCTGCGCAGGGTGTGGTTAGAAGCTTGGACTTCCTCCTGAGGGGCACTAGGGAGCCATGGGTGGTTCTGAGCAGGGGAGGGCTGGATTAGGTTTGTGATGGAGAGATTGTTCTGGCTGCTGTGTGAGGATGGAAGGAAGGGAACAGGACTGGAGCCAGAGACTTGTTAGGAAGCAGAAGGGAGGTGACGGAGGACAGGACACGGGCAGACACAGTGGAGGTGGACAGATTCAGGAGATACATGGGATGATTTTAGGGTGTGTGGCAGGAATGGTTGGGTGGGAAGTGGTACTTTGGCCAAAGCAATGGTCCCTTGAGAATATCTGGGGGTGCTCCTGTATGCCCTGGCCTGGCTGTCCAGGGGTGGGAGGACCCTGGGCCGCTGATCTATCTCATCCCTGCAGACCCCTCCCCCTCGATGATGGCCGCCCCCTTCTCCAGGGTGTATGGGGTGTCGCTGGGAATCCACCTGCAGGAGCAGGGCCGGGACATCGCCCTGCCCATCGAAGCCTGCGTCGTGATGCTGCTTTCTGAGGGCATGAAGGAAGAGGTGGGGCCCCCATTCTGTCACAGACCTCCTACATGCCACCCTGCCCTGGTGCCTGTAATTCCACCGTTAGAGCACAGGACCGGGGAGAAAGCCTGGCCTCCTGCTGCTGAATTGACACTAGCTCCCTCTGAGGAGTCCCTGGTTGGTGCAAATGGTTAAGCGCTCAGCTATTAACTGAGAAGTTGGCAGTTCGAATCCTCCCAGAGGTACCTCAGAAGAAAAGCCTGGTGATCTGCTTCCCAAAGATCACAACCATTGAAAACCCTGTGGAGCAGTTCTACACTTACGTACCTGGAGTTGCCGCGAGTCGGAATCAACTCTGTGGCAACTGGTTTCCCTCTTAATGTTGCTCATGTGTGCCCGGCACTGTGCTCTATGCCCTTGGCATTAGTTGCTCTATTTAATTACCCAAGTGACCTTAGAGAGAGCCCTCACTGGCTCCCTTTTACGAGGGGGAGACAGAAGCCAAGCGGTAGATGTGCCCAGAGTCACATGAGAAGGTGGTGTTGGAACCAGTGTCTCCAGAGGGCAGCCACTGCAACCTACCGGTCCCCCGGTCCTTGGCATCTTCAGTTGTTAGCGCATCCATGCCTTTCCTGAGGATGGACCTTGTCACAGTTACCTAGTGCTCCTATAACAGAAATACCACAAGTGGGTGGCTTTAACAAACAGAAATTTATTCTCTCACAGTTTAGGAGGCTAGAAGTCCAAATTCAGGGCGCTGTGTCTGGGGAAGGCTTTCCCTCTCTGTCAGCTCTGGAGGAAGGTCCTTGTCTCTTCAGCTTCTATTCCTTGGCTTCTTGGTGATCTTCGTGTGACATGGCATCTATCTTCCCCTCTCTCTGCTCGCTTGCTTGCTTGTTGAATCTCTTTTATATCTCAAAAGAGATTGATTTAAGACACGCCCTACACGAATACTGTCTCATTAACATAACAAAGAAAACCCATTCCCAAATGGGATTATACCTACAGGAGTTAGGATTTACAGCACATATTTTTGGGGACACAATTCAATCCATAACAGGCAAACCAAAAACCAAGCCTGTTGCCATTCCTATTCATGGTGACTCCGTGTGTGTCAGACTGGAGCTGAGCTCCATACGGTTTTCAATGGCTGATTGTTCAGAAGTAGATCACCAGGGCTTTCTGCCAAGGGGCCTCTGGGTAGACTCGAACCACCAACCTTTTGGTTAACAGCAAGCGCGGGTGCGCCACCCAGGGACTCCCTGAGGATGGACCTTAGGAAGCAGAAAATACTCGGAGGCAGACTTAGGCTTTTCTTGGATCTCCTTCCGCCAGCTCCTCCTGGACTTCCCACCCTGGACTTTGCTCAGGATTCTAGACCGTGGAGTTGAAGGATCCATAGACACTGTGGTGGCCACTCTGCCCACAGACCAGGGGGACACTGAGGCCCAGAGAGAGCCAGTAACCCCCCCCCAGACCATGAGCAAGCCAGGGCCTCCCAGCCAGAGTGCCTGCCCCCTCCTCTGTGGCACCCACTTGCTTCCTCTCCCACCCAGGGCCTCTTCCGCCTGGCCGCTGGGGCCTCAGTGCTGAAGCGCCTCAAGCAGACGATGGCCTCGGACCCCTGCAGCCTGGGGGAGTTCTGCTCTGACCCCCACGCCGTAGCAGGTGCCTGTTCCGAGGAACCCTGGGGAGAGTGGGGGGCTTCCCCACAGCTACCAGAAATGACCCCAGGGTGGCTTGGCTTACAGCCTGGTGTTCTGCTAAGAAGACACTGGAACAGACACAGGAGTTCTTTCTTAAGATAGGGTCCATGCTGAACCCCCAACGTTATTTTGAAACTGTGTGTGTACGTCTTTCTGGGGACAAGATCGCTAGCCTTCATCATTTCCTCAGAGGGGGCTGTGGCCCAAGGAAATGATCAGACCTAGACACTTTAGTGTGAACAAGGGCTAGAGGTTCCTTTCAGATGGAGAGAGCTAGGGACCGGGAGTCGGGGGGAAGGCTGGGGGGTTGTCTCTGACCTCCTCCTCTTCCCCTTCAGGTGCCCTCAAGTCCTATCTGCGGGAGCTGCCAGAGCCCCTGATGACCTTTGACCTCTATGATGATTGGATGAGGGCAGCCAGGTTAGGATGTGGAAGGCAGGGAGGACAGAAAGGAGGAGGCTGTGGCCCTAGGCTTGGCTCACCATGTCTCTCCCCGTCCTCAGCCTGAAGGAGCCAGGGGCCCGGTTGGAGGCCCTCCGAAAGGTATGCAGCCGCCTCCCCTACGAGAACCTCAGCAACCTCAGGTGAGCCCGAGCCCAAGCCCACCTCCCCCCTCAGCCCTCTGCCGGGGCCAAAGCCCAGTAGGACCTGGGGCCCTGGGTTTGAGTCCTGGCCCTGCCATCCCATGCTGCATGATCTGAGGTAGACCTCAGTGCCCCTTGGGGCTTAGTTTCCTATTTGTAAGGCAGTTGGGAGTTGGGCAGGACAGGGCACCCCAAACTTCTGCCATGTCTGTAGCCCTTTTTTACTATCACTTTCTGAAATATCTGATTTAAATGGACTCGCTCTTTGAACTTCCTTTAGCATCGTCCTGAGCACTATTCCTGAAAACACACCTTTGATGTGCTAGTCGTATTTTTTTATACTAGTTGTTGGAATAAACATGTACCTTGAGCCTTTAAAGCCAGACCGCCTGGCTTCAAGCCCCACCTCTGCCCCTGCGTGGCCTGGGCAGGTGACTTAACCTCTCTGTGCTTCAGCATCCCCATCTGGAAACTGTGGATCAGAGCAGTCCCTGCCCCATACAGTGGCTGTGAGGATTCCCGGCTTAGCTCAGTGCCTGACACATAGTTGGCGCTCAGTAGATCAGCTAAGTTAACTATTAAATATTTAAAAGCCATCCTGTGTGATGTCATCCAGCAGTGTCTTTCCCACTCCAGAAGCCCTGGGCTCGGAAATTCTCAGACCCCTGGGTAGGGCATTCGTGGCCCAAGATGCTGTGACCTGACCCAAGTCCACCATCCATCCCCTAGGTACCTGATGAAGTTCCTGGCCCGGCTGGCTGAGGAGCAGGAGGTGAACAAGATGACACCCAGCAACATCGCCATCGTCCTGGGGCCCAACCTGCTGTGGCCGCCAGAGAAAGAAGGGTGAGGGGCCACAGGCTGGGGTAAGGTGGCGGAGGAGAGAGGCAGCCCCCACCCCAATCTCCTGCTGCTTATTGTCCCCCTGGGCCTCGGTTTCCCCAGCAGTTCCTATTCTCCAGGTGGCATGAGGACCCCAAAGGGCTTTGGAATGGGCATGCTGGGTAACAGCATCAAGGGGTGCTTGGCAGCCTGGTGCAGGGGCCTGAGAGCCCCGAGATCTGGTTCTAGCTCTCCATTCCACCTTCCAGAGATGGGCCTGGGAGAATCACTCTCTGGACCTCCATTTTCTCATCTGTGAAATGGGGAGCAATTACACAAGCTTTGAGGGTGTTTGCTTTGATGATTAGATAATGGCTGGGGAAATATTTTATCAACTGTAAAGCACCGTGATACGTGAAGGGTCATTATTATTCATCTGGCCATAGATGGCAAAGATATTTCATTTCATGTGCTGAGCGTAGATGATTGGTAGGGGCTGCCTAGAGCTGAGAACTGTGAGGAGAAGAGTGCCATGATAGACTAGTGATGCCTGTCATGGGTAAAGAATGGGGAAGTGTGGCATGTGAGCAACAAATTTGCCATCAACTGGTGGTCTGTGAGCATTTTGAGAACAAGGACTCTTGTGGGATTCATCCTTGTGTCCCCAGTGTCCGGCACAGGGCCAAACAAGAGTTGGGGGTCACTACAAGTTTGCCAAATGGATGACTCAATTTCTTTCCCTTTTTGTCCCAGGGACCAGGCTCAGCTAGATGCAGCCTCAGTGTCTTCTATCCAGGTGGTGGGCGTGGTCGAGGCTCTGATACAGAATGCAGACACCCTCTTCCCTGGAGGTAAAGCTCCTGGCTTTGTGAATGGCCCCATTGTGCCCTTCCTCTGCCCACCTCAGTGCCCTGCAGACTCAGGTTCAATTCCTGGCAGCCCCATGAACTCACCCTGAGATCTGAGGAAATTGCTTCTCCACTCTGAGCCTCAGTTTCTCCTCTGTAAAATGGGGATGCTACCACCTGCTTTGTGGGATTGATTAAGGCTCACGTGAGAGTGGAAAGGCAAAATATGGTCTGAATAATTTCAGGGGAAAGGGTATGTGGCCCTGCTTCTGGCTGAGGTGGGAGGCTGGAAAAGGCTCTGGAAGTTAAAACATACTCCCTCCTATCTCTAGACATCAACTTCAACATATCAGGCCTGTTCTCAGCCCTTGCCCCCCAGGACAAGGTCAGCAACAGGCCGGCCTCTGAGGAACTTCCAGCCGTTGCTGTGCCCACCCCGGCCACCACCCTGGCTCCAGCTCTGGCTCCAGCTCTGGCTCCAGCCCCAGCCCCGACCCCCGCCTCAGTAGCTACTAAGGAAAGGTGAGAACTAAGGGATCTGAATGGCCCCTGGCCTGACCCCGTAGGCCCCCAGCCTTGAGGCACCATCTCTCAGGACTGCCAATTGCATTTTAGGAGATATAATTGTTGATATTTTTATCCCAAAGACCAGGTCTCCCAGCAGAATGAAGACTCAGAGGTGCTATTCCTCCCAGCCTCTGACTTGTTCCCTCATTTGTTGAATGACTGTTTACCAAGCATCTACTACGTGCCAGGCAGTGTTTTAGGCCCTGGCATTTAGGGAAATAAGGAGATTCTCATTCTGGGATATAGAAATCCTTCTAGTCTTCCATTTGTTCCTTTCAGTCTGGAAGGAAGGGCTGTGTAGATCGTGTGGCCTCCATACGAGGCAGGTGTTGTTCACTCTACTGCAGACTGCTGGTGCTCAAACCATGAATTTCCTCAGACAAGCAAGACAAACAAACGCTGCCCTTAGAACTTGCCTTCCAGGGGGCAAGAGAGATAGGTAAGAAACAAATACACTGATGAACACGTAGTGTAAGGTCAGGTAGTAGAGAACAAAACACAAACCCACTGCCATCGAATTGATTCTGACTCATAGCGACCCTGTAGGACAGGGTAGAACTGCCCCATAGGGTTTCCAAGGAGCAGCTGGAGGATTCAAACTGCTGACCTTTTGGTTAGCTGCCAAGCTCTTAACTACTGCACCACCAGGGCTCCAGGTAGTGGAGAGAAGGCTGTAAAAGCAAGTGAAGCCAGATAAGGGGATAGACAGAGAACCACTTCACTGCAGGGTCAGGAACGGCCTGCCTGACTTGGTGACAACTGAGCAGAGGCCTGGAAGAAGTGAGGAATGAATGACTACATGGACTCCCTTCTGCTCCTCACCCACTCTGGCTTCTAGATCACGTGGAGGCCGAGAGCCGAGGCCCTGCTTTCTACTTCCCATCCTGGCCCCATCCTGGCCCTACCTACTGGGTAGGCGGGGAGCCCTCTTGGCTCACGGAGGACCATGGACACTGTCTCAGGGTCACAGAGCGACCAGGGACTCAGTGGATGCAAACCGTGGCTAATTCCAAAAGTGTCCTCCCAGGGGGCCAAGCCTGGGAACAGATCCCAGGCACAGCCACAAGGCAGTGGGGAACAAGTCCTGGGAGGACCCAAACTCCGCCTGGAGACCCCTAGGGGATGGCCAAGCCTGACCTGACCTGACCCTCCCCTTCCCTGGGCAGGACAGAGTCCGAGGCGCCCCCCAGACCAGCCTCCCCCAAGGTCAACAGGAGCGCCCCAGAGGCAGCTGCCCCAGCAGAGGACGTGACTCGGAGGGGTGAGTTGGCTGTGGGAAGGGCTGGGGGAACAGAGGGCAGGCAGGGAGAGGGGGTGGGCAGTCCCAAATCACCCCATATTTATAGCCCAGCCAGGAGGCCCAGGAATCAAGGTGGTTAAGGGCTCAGGATTCACCACCTGGCATTTTGGGTTCAGATGCCGGCTCTGCCTCTGCCTTCCTGGCTGTGTGACTTTGGGCCCAGCTTTCTCCTCTGTGTAATGGAAACAATAGCTTCACTTACCTTGTAGGGCTGTTTGGAGAATTAGTGATACAAGGAGAGCACGTGGCTCATACCTGGCATGTAGTAAATGCTCGATAAAGGGTAGCCATTGTGAGTGTTAGGGACACTGGAGTCTGGTCCTCAAGAAGCCCAAAGATCACACAGTGAAGAGAGGATAGAATCTTCAAAGGGCAATGAAGGAGGGGAGGCGGAGATGGAGGTGGCAAGAAGCCTGGCGCCTTCTCAGCCCCTCTGGTGCACTCACCTGTTGACTTGGTCCAAAGTCAGACAGGTGAGAAGGCCAAGGGTTCAGGTAGCTAGTCATAACCTGCTCCTGGCCGGGCCCTGAGGCATTGGCGTTCTCGGCCTGGGTGTGCACTGTAGACTCACGAGTAGATGGAGCAGCTACAGGAGCCGCTGGATCAGCAGGAGCTAGGAAGTCTAACAGGGAATGCTTCCTGGAAGAGGGAGTGCGGCAGATTATTCACTCACCTGAGCACAGTGCTTTAAGTGCCGGAAGAGCTATCACCGCTTCGCCTGGGCTGGTCCTCATGTCAGTATTGGGAGGTCGCGTCTTCCTCCCTGTCTTACTGGTGAGGAAACTGAGGCTCCAGGGACAAGTGATTCACCCCGGGTCCCACAGTGAGTGGAGGCAGAGCTGAGACCAGAGTCCAGACTCCCGGCCCCACCCTGTCTCTCTCTACCTCACAGCTTGGCTCGGTGTGGTAGCTTTTTGAGAGCTGGGTCAGATCATTCTGGTGGGCTTCTGAGAGGAGTGAGCAAGACCCAAGAGTCATGAAGGAGGGGGATGGCAGCATTCATTTATTCAGCTAACATGACTGGCCTACCCTGTGCCAGCACCCTGCCAGGCAGCAGCCCCTGAGCTGCCCTCACTTGGCTTACGTTCTAGTCAGGGAGACAGGCAGTAATCAAGCAAAAGAAGAACTGATGAGATAATTTCAGAGTGTAAAAAGTCATGTGAAGAAAACAAAACTGGAGAGTGACAGAGAAACTGGGGTATGGGAGGTGGCTACTGTAACTAGGGTGGTTGGAGGGGTACTCTGAGGGGTGAAGGGACATGAAAAGAAACCTGAATGAGGAGGAGGCAGCCACAGAACAGTGTTTCCGGCAGGAAGTATGGCAGATACAAAGGTCCTGAGGCAGAAGTGAGCTTGGTGGATATACCACAGGCAATGTGGGTGTTTAACTTCCCCCTTTCCTTCCTCCACAGTCAAACGCCCAGCACCTGCCCGGCCCATCATGCCGCCCCCCCAGGTCTCCAGCAACCGCTCCTCCCCTCCAGCCCCACCCCTGCCCCCTGGTTCTGGCAGCTCTGTGACTCCCCAGGCTCTGCCCCGCCGGCTGGTTGGCAGCAACCTCCGGGCCCCCACAGTGCCACCCCCGTTGCCCCCCATGCCTCCCCAGCCTGCCCGGCGCCAGAGCCGGCGTTCACCAGCCTCCCCGGGTCCAGCCTCCCCCAGCCCAGGCTCTTTAAGCATTCCTGTGCAGGGGGACCTGGGGGTGGCCACAGAGGAGGGAGAGGACCCTGAGGCTATAGGTAGAGTCACTACTCCCCCACCTGTCCCCCCTCAGCCACAGCCCAGGAGCCTCGCCTCAGAGACTGACTGAGCTCGTGGCTGCTCCCTGACCAGCCGCTGGTACCTCCTTCCTCCCCACCTTGCCCTCCCAGGACACAGCACTCGCCACTCCCAAAGGGTGAAGGCCTCCAGCCTTTGCCCACAAGTGCCTCGGTACCCCCGCTGGGCTGGCCCCCATGGCGAAGAGGACTCAGGACAGCGCCCCCCCCACTTCCAGACTTTCTCCTCCTCCACCCTGGGCTTGGGGGGCCCCACCCCCAACTCCCCACTCTGGCAGGGGAGCACCAGAAGGAAAGAGAGGGTTGCCTGCTCCCACAGGACTTTTATTTTTCTCTTGCCGAAGTATTTTTTGTAAGGCTGGTAAATAAATTATTTTGGACAAAACTGGAGCAGCAGCCCAAATGATAGTTTTATTTTCTGTCCTTGAAATAAAGAAGCCATTTTCATAAAGGGGAAACAATTATGGATTCTTTGCCTCCTTTCTTTCTTCCTGCCTGAAATAATAACACGCCATCGTTTTTAGCACTGACAAGATGCACCACACTGTGCTTTTATATGCATCATTTCCATTTCATCTTCTCCCTGTGAAGTAGATACCATTGCCTCTTTTTACAGGGGAGGAGATAGGCTCAGAAAGAGGTGGCCTGCCCAGGTCACACGGCGTGGAGCTACATCCTAGGCAACTTACTTATTATGCTCTTGGTGACCCAGCTTTCTCATCTGTGAGGCGATGTAAGCGTTTCCACCTCTTGGTGGTGTTCTAGGAGTCCCTGGATGCCGCAAATGGCTAGGCGTTCGATTACTAGCCGAGAGGTTGGCGGTTCGAATCCACCCAGAGGTGCCTCAGGAAACAGGCCTGGTGATCTGCTTCTGAAAGGTCACAGCCTTGAAAACCCTATGAAGCAGTTCTGCTCTGCACACATGGGGTCGCCATGAGTCGGAATCAACTAGATGGCAACTAGCAACAAGTGTTTTTGAGGATTAAATGAGACACTCCATGTACAGACCAAAGCACCACCCTTGGCACATAGAAGTGCCCGATGAGTGTTGGCTGCTGCTAATGTTGTTTTCCCCACCCTGCAGTGTGCCCAGAGAAAGCACAGATGGCTCTGTCCACAAGCCCTCTGTGGTGAGAGCTGCTCTGGCCAGAACCCAGGCTAGGTCACTGACTCAGCCCTACCCCCGAGAAGCTCCAACAAGCAGGCAGGCAGAACTGACAATAGAATCTAGAATCTAGACACTGGGAGCCTAGGGGCAGGACAGGACATCTAGTGTG
>NW_004443963.1:16025987-16049487 GCF_000243295.1 Trichechus manatus latirostris
TTTCTAGAGGAGGTGATTCTAAAGAGCATCTTTCAGGAGTTGGCTGAGTTAAAAGGTTGGATGACCATTCTAGCCCTAGGAGACCACTTATCCAAGGGTGAGGAACCAAAGGCCTAGGTCTTTGGGTAACAGAAAGCATCTGAGTGTCAAAAGTTGGGTAACAGGGTATGTCTTTTCCCAGATCTTTGGTGCTCTCGTTGCTCCTGCGGATCAGGCAGGTCTTCAGCACCTTCTCTGAGGTTGGCAGACACCCTCAGATTGAGACCCTGCGGGGTCACAACTCATCCTTCACCCCCACACTTTAAACCACTGGCTCTGAAAAGTCCCAAGACCAGCGGTTTCCTCCAGATCAGAAGCCCACCTCTTGGAGAGGGAGACTCAGGCAACCGCTGTCACCCTGTCCCCGCGCTGGGCGATCGGCTCTGGGCAATCGGCCGCCACTGTTCTGGCTCCTTCCAACCCCCTGTGACAGCCTGCCTCTAGCCCAGGGCTCCTCCACGCTGGCCTCACAGTAGAATCCCTGGGTAATTAAAAAACAAACGACTCGGCCCCACCCAAAACAACTAAATTAGAATCTTTGGGCTCCAGCCACAGTATTTAAAAAGGCATTTGTCAAAAGCCATCAGGCTGCACACTTAAGATCTAGCATTTGATTGTACGTAAATTATACCTCAATTTTTTAAAAAAAGTTCCCCAGGGGACTGTATCGCACAGCGATGGTGGGGCACTACTGATTTGGTTCAAAGGCTCCAGCGCCCAAGCTGACACCGGGTGCCTCTCTCCCCACCACACCCACACGCTTCTCAGGCTTTCGCTCAGAAATGGGGCATTCATGGTTCAGAAGGCAATGAGATTTGACCCAAAGACGACATCTCCCTTACCGTCTGCTTTCCCCCTAGCAACCAGCTCCCCTACGCTTCTGATTGGCTGGGGAGCGCGGGGCTAGACGCTCCGAATTTTCTATTCGTAGCTGCTTAGTTTTTAAGAGCATGTCTCCCAGCCTCCCACCCCTGTAAGAGGTTAGGTCGAGATGCTCAACCGCCTTCCGGGATAGAGTGTCTGTTTGTACTTGGCGGTGACTGGCCCAGCCGAGCTAAGTCGGGGGACGAAGGAGCAGACGAGTTGTTCATTGGTCACCCTCGGTGGCAGCTGTGACTCCGCCCTTTTCTCCGCGCTCGGTTAGTGGGCAGTCTCGTTCCTCTCCGAGGTACTCGCCCCCATTGGCCGCGGGCCAGGCCGTGACCCCGCCCCCCGCCCCGTCCAGCGCTCCAATTGGCTACCGCGGGCCCGTTGCGGGCGAGCGCGCCGTGCGCACCGCGGGAGAGCGGCGCGGCGCGGGCGTGCGGGTGGCCAGCCGGCTGTATGGCTCGTTGCGAGCGGCTGCGCGGCGCGGCCCTGCGCGACGTGCTGGGCCGGGCGCAGGGGGTCTTGTTCGACTGCGACGGGGTGCTGTGGAACGGCGAGCGCATCGTGCCGGGCGCCCCAGAGCTGCTGGAGCGGCTGGCGCGGGCCGGCAAGGCGGCGCTGTTCGTGAGCAACAACAGCCGGCGCGCGCGGCCCGAGCTGGCCCTCCGCTTCGCGCGCCTCGGCTTCGGGGGACTGCGCGCCGAGCAGCTCTTCAGCTCCGCGGTGTGCGCTGCGCGCCTGCTGTGCCAACGCCTGCCCGGGCTGCCCGACGCGCCGGGCGCGGTGTTCGTGCTGGGCGGTGAGGGGCTGCGCGCAGAGCTGCGGGCTGCGGGGCTTCGTCTGGCGGGGGACCCCGGCGAGGAACCGGGCGCGGGCGGCGGCGCGGCCCCGCCCGTGCGCGCCGTGCTCGTGGGCTACGACGAGCACTTTTCCTTTGCCAAGCTGAGCGAGGCGTGCGCGCACCTGCGTGACCCCGACTGTTTGCTCGTGGCCACCGACCGGGACCCGTGGCACCCGCTCAGTGACGGCAGCCGAACTCCCGGTGAGCGCGAAGCGGATGGGAAAACTAGGGGATGCGCCCTGCACTTTTACCTCTGCGTCTGCGGGGTAGGAGGAGGGACTGGGATTGGGCGTCTCCAGGTGACAGTAGGGACCAGAGATGCGAGGGAGGCGTCCCACCCAACAAGAGCCCGGGAATGCTTTCATGTCCATATCTGGTAATTTTTGCAGCCCCGTGAGAGGCAGCGGTGGGGTCCCCGTTTGACAGATAAGGAAACTGAGGCCGATTGTGGTTTAGGGAGTCTTTGGCTAGTCCAAATCTCCCCAGACCGTGCCTTCCTGAACCAACCTCAAGGACTCCTGTCATTTTGCCCCACCCACCATGGGAGTGAGGTTGGAGGGTTGGGAACATAGCCTGGAAGGATTGTCCCCCTGTATGAGGGCTGGATCATCATTATTGGAGGCAGGACGGTAGGCAGGTGTGTGGGGAGCATGGGAGGTGGAGTTTGACCTGAGTTCCGAATTCCAGCTCTAGGTAATCTTGTTAGTTACATAACCTCTCCAAGCACGTCCGTCCTGGGTGCGAAATGAGAATACCAGCCATGCCAGTTTCATCCGAGGGGAGAGTGATCCAGGTCAGTGCGTGGCACATAGTAGGTGCTCAGATGTAAGTTGTGTCTGAAGCCCTCTCATGTAACAGAGCTTTATAAAGCGTGTTGGTGTCTGCCATTCTTATTTCGTTTCCAAGTAGTTTTGGAGATGGGGTTTATTGTCCCCATTTTTCAGTTAAAGAAACTGAAGCTAAGAAAGGGGAAGTGAGCCAGCCTGGGGCACACAGAGAGTCAGTGACAGAGCTCAGGGGCTTCAACTTGGCTCTTGTGACCCCCTGTCCAGGGTACTCTTCATTGCTGTAATCTCCTTGGGCATTGAGCCCTGCAGAGAGGACAGGAGCAGTCAGAGGCCCCTACAGCATGGGGTGTTTGGGTCAATCAGAGCAGCTGGCAGCAGATGCTAGCTAGCAGTAGTGAGTATGTCTGGACAGTGTAGGCTGGGGGCAGGGACAGGCCTCCATCACCCCCTCCCTGCTGACCACTGACCTGGACAATCAGCAATACCAGATACTGGGGGGCAGGGTGGTATAGATCAAGAAGGAATAGACACAGTGTTTTATGATGGGCAAGGCACTGAGGGGATCTGGGAAGACTTCCTGGAGGGGGCATCTTGCAGGGCAGGGAACTAAAGTTTGCCTGCAGGGTCCATCTTACAGGGCAGAGAGCTAAGATGCTGGCCCTGGAACAGGACTTGGGCCATGGTAGAATCAGTACCGGGCTGGGAATCCATAGTTGTAGGCCTCTCCTAGCTCTGCCGCAGACCTCCTTGCTGTGTGACCACCTCAGCCTCAAACCAAAAAACAGTTCCAACTCATGGCAACCCAACGTGAGTCAGAGTAGAACTGACTCCATAGAGTTTTCAGTGGCTGATTTTTTTGGAAGTAGATTGCCAGGCCTTTCTTCTGAGGTGCCACTGGGTAGAGTCAAACCTCTAATCTTAATAGCTAAGTGCTTAACTTTTGCACCATCCAGGACCTCCTACCTCTGCCTCAGTTTCCCATAAATCCAAGGTGAGGACTCTGGTCAGGGCTCCCAGCCAGCAGCTCCTGATTACCCTGGGTCGTGCTCTGAAAGGTGAGTTTTTCCTTGGAGGCCTCAAAGCTCAGGTTAAGATTGTGGGCTAGAGTCCTCCGAGGCTCAGGAAGGATGGTGCTGAGGAGCTGGGGTGAGACAGGCCTGCCTCATGGTCCGCTACGTGAACCCAGGTCCCTTGAGTCTCAGCACCCACCTGGCTGTGCCCTCCCGACCCTGCTGGTCACTCCCACGGCCTAAAGGGGGAGGCAGAGGCTTAACAAATGCAGCATTGCAGGTGCATTTATGCACAACTGAATGACACAGCTTTGAAAGTGTGGCCCAAAAAAAAAGAAAATTATGCATAAAATCTGAAATAATGCAAATCTTCTCTCAGTGTTGCCTACACACATGGAACTCCTAAATTATGAGTTATATTTATCTTATTGCCACATGGCAGCCACTTGAGCTGGCAAATAGAAATGCCCACTGTCTTCTAAGAATACATTGCCAGCATAACATGCAGCAGCCTTGGATTACAGAATGTTGAGATAAGTGAAACAAATGTAGTCTGAGAGATAATTGTGCTCATAGACTCTGTTCCTAGGATGCTCGCTCCCCAGGGCGGGGAACATCATCTGTTGTGTCCACTGCTCTATCCCGGTGCCTGACATAGTACCTGGCAAGTGGTTGGGTCTCTCTAAATAGTACTAGCTGAGTGAATGTAGTGGAACATGGGTGGCTGTTATGGATTGAATTGTGTCCCCCTGAAATGTGTGTCAACTTGGCTAGGCCTTGATTCCCGGTATTGTGTGGTTGTCCTCCATTTTGTGATCTGATGTGATTTTCCTAAGTGTTGTGAATCCTAATCTCTATGATGTTAATGAGGCAGGATTAGAGGCAGTTACGTTAATGAGGCAGGACTCAATCTACAAGATTAGGTTATATCTTGAGTCAATCTCTTTTGAAATATAAAAGAGAGGAGTGGGACCTCAAGCCACCAAGAAAGAAGCAGCCCAGAGCAGAGCATGTCCTTTGGACCTGGGATCCTTGCACTGAGAAGCTTCTAGACCAGGGGAAAATTGATGACAAGGACCTTTCTCCAGAACCAACATAGAAAGAAAGCTTTCCCCTTTAGCTGGTGCCTTGAATTCAGACTTCTAGCCTTCTGGACTGTGAGAGAATGAATTTCTGTTTGTTAAAGCTATCGGCTTGTGGTATTTCTGTTACAGCAGCACTTGGTAATTAAGACAGAGGCCAAGAGTGATCAGCTCTGTCCTGGTGGGAGAGAAAGGCACTAACAGCTGAGAAGAACATTGAAGTGACTCAGCCAAGCCCTTCCTGTCTTGGAAGGACTCTCTAACCCAAGGAGCAAAAGGCTTTTCTTCCCTACTCAGTTCTTAGACATCAAACAAGAGAGTTCTAGGTCAGATATCAGAGAACGTCCCGGAGGAATTGCTGGGGGCTGGCCTGAAAGCCTGAGTTCCGGCCCAGCTCTGCCCTGATCCTGTGACACTGGGGAGGTCCCTCCTTGTCTGGGGCTACAAGGCTGAGGTTTCTCACCGTCTGTGCTGATTGTTCCCATCTGTGCCTTTGGCTGGACTAGGTTGGGTGTTGTCCCCTGGGGATGAGAGGTCCTAGGTAGAGGGGTTTGGGGCCAGAGCAGTGGAGTGCTGGTAAATGTTCAGTAACCAGCTGTGGGGGAGCCCTGATTTGTACTATTTGCCAATTCCGGTGGTGTAAATATTCCTGCTATGGCCGATTTGAAACTAACAATGTGTAGTCACTGAACATGGAGCTGGGAAGAGATAACAGTAGCACCCTTTATGTAGTGTTCCCACCATTACAGATACAAACAACCTCAAGAGCATACATAACAGTAAAGTATGGTAAAATAATGAGGACGTGGTGAGTGTTGAAAAAGTATTACCTCTGTTCTAAAAATAATTCATTTAATCATAAATTTAAGTTGATTCTTAATAGTGACTGTTTCTAACAACCAGCTCACAAAATTCCTGAAAATTAAATGACCAGCAACCCCAAGCTTGTATAAGCTGGCCCAGCATACGACTGGGTCAGACTCCCCTGAGTGCCGATCCTTTTTCTGCCACTTACTGAGCTGTACAAGCGTTATTATATGCTACCTTACTGAGCCTCAGCTTTCTCATCTGTAAAATGGGCTTCCATGTGCTCCCAGCACAGCCCCTGGCACTTTAGAATGTGTTTAGTAAATGGTGATTATTACCACCATCATTTGCTCAGGAACATTAGTATGAAGGCAGAACATTCTGGCACAAAGATATGCCTGTGGGACAGTGCACTTATTGTGTGGGGCAGGATAATACCGGGCTGGAAGTCAGGACTGTCCTTTTCCAAACAGTCTTCCTATTGTTAGACACTTGGGCGTCTTCCACAATTTTGTTTATTATAGTCACTGCCGCTGCAGACATCTTCAAGCATGTAGCTTTTTGTCTCCAGTTTGAATTCTTTTCTTGCGATCACTTTCCCAGCAGAGGCTGACTGGGTCAGAGTTTGGACATTTCTCTGCCTTGCTGCGTTCCAAAAGGGCAATGCCAGTTTCTCATGCCAGGAGTGTGCATTCTTGTAGCGGTAACCACAACTGCTGTTTGCAAAGTGCTTTTCCGTTTCCAAAGCACCTAGGCCTGTGATCCCCAGAGCACCTCCTTCAAGGTAGGCGTTACTTGGATCCCTTTTCGCTTGAGTCCAGGGAGACGCAGAGAGGTTGAGTGGCTTGCCCAAAGACGCACAGCTGCCAGAGTAGGATGGTGAGCATTGGGCAGGACTGAGCCAGGCCCTGTTCTAGATGCTTTACTTGCAGTGACTCATTCATTCCTTGTAATAACCACACGAGATAAGTGCCGTTGTTGTTGTTAGGTGCCCTCAAGTTGGTTCCAACTCATAGCGACCCTATATTTAACAGAACAAGACACTGCCCGGTCCTGCGCCATCCTCAACAATCGTTGTTACGCTTGAGCCCATTGTTGCAGCCAGTGTGTCAATCCATTTTGTTGAGGGTCTCCCTCTTTTTCATTGACTCTCTACTTTACCAAGCATGATGTCCTTCTCCAGGGACTGCCATTACCATCCCCAAAAGGTTGACAGCTGAAACCCACCCAGTGGCACTGTGGAGAAAAGGCCTGGCAGTATGCTTCCGTAGAGATGACAGCCAAGAAAACCCTATAGAGCAGTTCTACTCTGTTAACACATGGGGTTGCCATGGGTTAGATTTAACTCCACAGCAATGGTTTTAGCATCCCCATACTAGAGATTGGGAAACTGAGGCACAGAGAGGTTAAATAGCCTGCCCCAGAGTGGTGGTGATGGGGTCTGAATGGCAGCCATCTGGTTCCAGCATCTGTACTCTTGGCCAATGCGCTAGCGCTTGGACGCAGCCCTTTCGCCCCATTTCAGTGCCTAGATAGATGCCTTTCCTGCCACCCCTGCTGACTGAGTCTCCCGTCTTCCCGCAGGCACCGGGAGCCTGGCCGCGGCAGTGGAGACGGCCTCGGGTCGCCAGGCCCTGGTGGTGGGCAAGCCCAGCCCCTTCATGTTCGAGTGCATCACAGAGCACTTCAGCGTGGACCCCGCCCGCATGCTCATGGTGGGCGACCGCCTGGAGACCGACATCCTCTTCGGCCACCGCTGTGGCATGACCACCGTGCTCACGCTCACGGGCGTGTCCCGCCTAGAGGAGGCCCAGGCCTACCTGGCAGCCGGCCAGCTCGACCTCGTGCCCCATTACTATGTGGAGAGCATTGCGGACTTGATGGAAGGGTTGGAGGACTGAGCCCACTGACCTGCAACTACAGCCCCCTCCCGCACCAGACCCTGATCCCCATAGATGGAGGTTATGGGTCGGGAGCTGCATTAAGCACCACAAGCTCCCTAGCCCCAGTTTCTACACCCTGGTGAGGCTGGGACCCAGGGAAGGTTTTAGGGCCCTCATACCCCCTCCTCCCAGCAATGGCTGGGTACTCTTTGCTGTCCCAGAAGCCAGCTCCCTCCTTAACTGGTTAACCCAGGCCTGTCCAACCAAGTGGCCTGACTTCCTGCCCTGCTACCTCCCCAGATGTCAGTTAAAGAATTTCCCAACTCTGAGCACTTAAACTTTCCCCCCCCTCCCAGGGGCCCTCTCTGCACCTCTACCTGCTCCTTGGTCCTGGCCCTTGGGTTCCTGTTGACCAATCAGAAGTCTAGGTAACCATAAAGCATTATTGTCCTGAGCCCCGAGTGGACCAGTCAAAAGGCTAAGTGATGTCACTCATTGATGTTGGGCCCTGAGTGAACCAGTCAGAAGTCTTAGTGATGTTGGGCCCTGAGTGGACTTAGGATCCAAAGGAATCCTGGTGGCACAATGGTTAAGCGCTTGGCTGCTAACCGAAATTTGAACCCACCAGCAGCTCTGTGGGAAAAAACACTGGGTGATCTGCTCCCTTAAAGGTTATAGCCTAGGAAACCCTATGGGGCAGTTCTACTCTGTCACATGAGGTCACTGTGAGTTGGAATCGACTCAGAGCACAACAACATTGAGATCCCAAGTAACTGACTCTTTGATGTCCTAGAGCCTGAGTGGACCAGTCAGAAGGCTAAGCGACAATGCTCCTTTCCTGTCTTAGGTCCTTTGTGGACCACTCAGGACACCAAGTAATAATGAGCCATTGGTCTCTTAGATCCTGAGTAGACCAACCCATAAGCTTGGGAGACAGTGGCCTCTTGACAGTCTGGGTCTGACTGGACCATCCAAGGGTCCAGATTCCAGTTGATAAATGAGGGTCCAAGTTCCAAAGACCCCCTTCCTCCACAAAGGTTGTGATTCCGTGGCCCCTCAGTGGCTCTGGGGGCTTCAGTGCCTGTGAGCCCTGTTCCCTCGATCGTGGTAGCCCATGGTGGTGGTGGTCACAGCTGTTGGGGGGGGACTCTTGTGCCCCTCCCTGTGCTGTCAGTGTCTGCTGTGCCACCTCTCCCTGTGCCCACCCCCAGCTATTTATTTATTATTGTGTGCCAGTGCTGGTTGGGGTTGGGGCTGGGTGTTCCTGCCACTCCACCCCAGCTGTAACCAATCCTCCCGTACTTAATAAAGTGCGAGAGAGAGTGTCTGTGTGTTCAGTCTGGACCCAGGGCAGGAGGAGAAGCCCCCACCTAAGCCAGCTCTCCCCTGAACCTTCCCCGGCATGAAACAGTCCGCCCTGGTTTCCTGAGTATTGTCTGCAGTAATGCCTTGACTAAGGACTTTCTACATCGTTGAGTCTGTGTATACCCATTTGTTCCAGTCCGGGAAACCCAGCAAATTTGTATTCCTCATCCCATTTTACAACTTAGGAAACATCATAAATGCGATGTTAGCTTATACAAGGTCACACAGCTACATGGTGATCACCCTAGGCAGGATTTGATCTTGGGTTGACTGACTTCAGGAGGCTGCAGATACGTATCTATCGAGAGACAGGAAGTGGGAGGATGAGGCCCCCTGGTCCACAGGGAGCTCAGGTGGGATGCTGCTGAGCACACTTAAAGGCATCCATCACACCTGGGATGCTGGTGATTGTCCTGCCACCCGCAGCTCCTCCAGGTGAGACCATGGGTTTTGCTCTTGGTTGTATCCCCAGTGCTCAGCTATGAGCTGGCCAAGGGCAGCCCAGAAAGGCACAGAGAAGCAGTGGGGAGATGCCGTGACTACTCCAGGCCTGTCACCACCTACTTATGAACTTGTGCAAGCCACTTCCTGCTCAGCCTCAGCTTCCTTGTTTGTAAAGTGAGGGGTAGGACTTTGAGGGAGGCTTGACAAAACCCTGCTGGTGGGACTTAAGCTGGGTCATGAAGTCGGAGCAAATGTGGTATACTCTTGGAGACTTGGACAGAAACTCAACTTGGCTAAGGCATAAGGGGGCTTACTGGCTGTCCCCATGAGGTAGCCCAGCATCCTCCAGGCATAGCCCTCTCAGCTCTGATGCCTTGGTGGATTATGGGTGCCTCTCACCAACCAACGTCCCAGGGCAGATTGTCACTGGCCTGGCTTGGGTTGCATGCCCATCTCAGAGCCTGTGCCCAAGGGAATGGAACACAGCTATTGGCCAGCCTGGGTCATGTCCCTTTCCTCACCAATCCACCCACCCAAAAGGGGAAGTGCTTGCCTCCCAGACCCCGTTCTGGAACCAACAGCCACTCCTCACTTCCTTCCTTCCTGACAGAATCCTGATTTCTTGGACATAGCATATGATGGCATGTGAGTCAGGAAGGGGAGGCACCCCAGTTCCAAGTACTGATTTTTGATTGGTTTAAAGCTTGAATCTAGACCAATCATGGTTATTTGTTTCCTCTGGCCAGTGATTAGCTTAGTCATGGGCACTGTGATGCATTTTTGGCCAATGAGACTTGAGGGGAGATCTGCTGGGGTCTTCTGAGAATGTCTGCCTCACTTTTCTTTCTTTTTTTTAAATTAATTTTGGAAAAATTATAGATTTACAGAAAAGTTGCAGGCAGTACAGAAAGCCTATGTACCCAGCTTCCCTAATGTTAACATCTTACATTACCATGATACATTTGTCAAAACTGAGAAATTACTAAAATGCTATTAACTAAACTTCATTCAGATTTCACCAATCTTTCCACTATTTTTAGCATTTCCTTATTTTCTGGCACTACCAGATACTCCAGATTTATCTTGTATTTTGCCTTACTTTTAAAGGACATGGAGGAAAGAGTCTTCTGGGCTTTGGATGTGGTGCTGGGGGCTGTTGCAGCCATTTTGTGATTATGAGGTGTAACCTTGCAAAGTACTTTGGGTAGCAGAGCAGAAAGATGGGAATAACTTGGGGGTTTCCCCCCCAACTTTTAATTTTGAAAAATGTCAGACCATCAGAAAATGTGCAAGAATGGTACAATGAACACCATATGCCCTTTACCTAGATCCGCCAGTTAATATTTTTCCCATTTGCTTGATTGTACTTCATATATTTACATTTTTGACTGAACCATTTGAGAGTAAGTTGCAGATGTCAGGACAGTTCACCCCAAATCCTTTAGCTCGCATGTCCTAAGAGCAAGGTCCATCTGTTGTTGTTGTGTGCGGTTGAGTCAATTCCAACTCATAGTGACCCTATATGACAGAGTAGAACTGACTCATAGGGATTCCTAAGCTGTAATCTTTACAGGAGCAGATCGCCAGGTCTTTATTCCTATAGAGCAGCTGGTGGGTTCTATGTGCTGACCTTTCGGTTGGTAGCCAAGTGCTTAACCATTACACCACCAGGGCTCCTTAAAGGCCAGCTACATGACCACAATTCACAATCACTGTAGTGAGTTCAAGGGAATTCTGGGCTAATTGAGGAAAGATACAATCATGAGATAGCATTGCATAACAGGCTTGTAAAAATGGCCAAGGCAGCATTTGACCTTACTCTAACTTCACAAGGGGGAAGGAGAATCAAGATCAAAAGTCCAAGGCTGATTCCCATGTGGCAGAGGTCAGACATGCCCTCTCTTTATGCCTTCTTTACCAATTCTGACACCTACCATCCCTCCCACGGCCCTCTACTTCTCTGCTGGGTTCGATAATTCATTGCAATGGCCACACAGAATTCACAGACAATACTTACTACTATGGGGTTTATTAGGGAAGTTAACAGGTTACAGTTCAGGTTCAGGAACATCCAGGATACAGTTCTTCCATCAGAATAGCCTCTTTTCAGCTGTGCTCTCAGGCACACCTCTCTCTGGCCCTAGGCCTCTGCCCTGCTGAGGCAAGTGTTACAAAGCTCTTTTGGCCCCAGCCAATAAGTTCCCAGAAGCACCCAAGGCACTCATCGTTCTCCATCCGTGGGTGGGGAAGCCCATTGCACAGTCTCCTGCTGGTCTCTCCTGCCACGGCTTCTCTCCATCTTCAGGGTTACAGGTCACTCCCTCAGTTTCCTGGTTCCAGGAGCTTCTCAGCACGGGGATCCCAGGTCTAAAGGATGCACTCTCCCCTCCTGGATGTTCTTCTTTGGTGGCGGTGGGATCCTCTCGCTCCCACCAATGGGGTGGCTCATTTCAAGCCCAGCGGGATGTCAAAACTGACCAATCCCCCTTGATGGGCCACAATTACCTATTTGCACAGTCCCACCCAATCCTTGGGTGGAAGTTACGAGACCATGGTGAGAAAGGCTGTGCAAAAGTGATCCATCACACCACAAAGCTATTCAATGGGACTGAGGCGTTGACAGTTCCCCATAGCAGGAGGGGCACAAGAGGCACAGAGAGCCATCAAAAAGGGAAAAGGGCCTGAAACTCCCAGGAAAAGAATGGGGTGGGGAAAGCTGCAGCAAGGTGGGCAGTCTCTGGGTCAGAGACCTCTGAAGGCCACAGCACCTTAGGGTCCTTATAACTACAGGGTTTTATGTTATCTATGGGTAGCAGATATAAGGTGCCGTTACATGGATATGTCAAGGAGGTCACCTCTAAGAGGCTGAAAATCTGCTTATTTGGGTTATTTTTACAACAATTGGTTATGTATAAATTTGAGTTTGGCACAGGTGGGGTTTGGGGCTAATGGACCTGTTAAGAAGAAATAAACAGCCTGGGGCCAATACACAGAGCCATTTTTGGTTCATTTTTATAACAATCACACAAGAACCCAGACCTTTGATGATTAATTTGAGCCCCAGAACTAACCTGCCATAGAAACAACCTACTTCCAGTCCTCTTGTTATATGAAACAAGTGTTGTTACCACAGAAACCAGGCTAAGCCGCCTGCCGCGAAAACCAATACTGAGACAGGTGAGGTGAGCAGCAAGAGTGTTTTATTGTATATCAATATACAGGAGACAGAGGGGAATGAGCTCCTCCAAAATCTGCCTCCCTCTGTGGAGGCCAATCAGAGGATTTTACTGGGACAAGGTCAGGGTCCAGAGAATCTGTGGAATGTTTCTTCCCCTTTGAGGTGGGCACGATGACTTCATTCCAGACATGTTGACCTACGGCGGGTATTCTTGAAGTTTCTCTGACACCATCCTGGTTTCAGTCACAAGACAGTTCCTTTGTTCAGTCATCTCGCCTTCAGATTTTCACTTGTTCTCCCTCCCCAAGAGGAACTTAGGTTAATTTTAAACGTCTTATAAAATCATGGAGAAACAGGAGGGAAGGGAGAAGGAAAATAAATCAGAATCATAGGAGCATGCAGAAATGAACTACGCAAGCTATGCATTAACAATAGCACAATACCCAGGATGCTAGGACGACACGGCTGACAATAAATGTGAAATTCCAGTGCAGCCCCTTTCAGTGTTCCTTCATTTTTGCTATTTCTGTTGGGTTTTCTGTTGTTGTTGTTAGGTTCATCAAGTCGGTTCTGACTCATAGCCACCTCTTGTACAACAGAACAAAACACTGCCCGGTCCTGCACCATCCTCGCAATTGTTGCTATGCTTGAGCCCATTGTTGCAGCCACTGTGTCGGTCAATCTCATTGGTCTTCCTTGTTTTTGCTGACCCTCTACTTTACCAAGCATGATGTCCTTCTCCAGGGACTGGTCCCTCCTGATAGCATGTCCAAAGTACTAAGTCTCACCACCCTTCCTTCTGAGGAGCATTCTGGCTGTACTTCTTCCAAGACAGATTTGTTCATTCTTCTGGCAGTCCATCTTTGCTTTTTAACACTTTAAAGAGGTCTTTAAACACTTTAAAGATGACGAAAAAAGAGCTGAATAGAAGATTTCCAAGAGCGGCTCCAGAAGACAAAAAACCAAACCCGCTGCACTCCAAAGTAAAGTATTATAATGAAATGTGCAAAGACCTAGAGTTAAAAAACCAAAAGGGAAGAGCAAGCTCAGCATTTCTTAAGCTGAAAGAACTGAAGAAAAAATTCAAGCCTCAGGTTGCAATAGTGAAGGATTCTATGATGCAGAAAGCATCAAAAGAAGATGAAAGGAATACAGAGGCACTGTATCAAAAAGAATTGGTCGATATTCAGCAATTTCAGGAGGCAGGATATGATCAAGAACTGATGGTACTGAAGGAAGAAGTCCAAGCTTTTGAGATGTAAACGAGATTAAACAAGCAATCGAAAGAAGCAGAGATGGGGGAAGACCGATGCCAAGCCAGGAAGCAGAAGCTGAAGAGACAAGGACATTCCTCCAGAGCCGACAGATAGGGAAAATCTTCCCCTAGAGCCAACGCCCTGAATTCAGACATCTAACCTCCTAAACTGTGAGAAAATAAATTCTGTTCGTTAAAGCCATCCACTGGTGGTATTTGGTATAGCTGCACTAGATGACTAAGACAGTGCCCGAAAGGGGGGGTGGTGTCATCCACTGCCGCCATTAGTCCCTCTTGCCCTTCATGGAGCAGAAAGAAGAGATGGTTGGGTTTTTGGTCTTATTTTAAATTTGGGTGAAGATATACACAGCACTCCACCAGACTGAGTCCAGCACAACTAGATGGTGCCCAGCTACAACCACTGACTGCTCTGACAGGGATCACAATAGAGGGTCCCGGACAGAGCTGGAGAAAAATGTAGAACAAAATTCTAACTTACAAAAAAAAAAAAAGACACCAGACTTACTGGTCTGACAGAGACTGGAGAAACCTTGAGAGTGTGACCCCCAGACACCCTTTTAGCTCAGTATTGAAGTCACTCTTGAAGTTCACCCTTCAGCCAAAGATTAGATAGGCTCGTAAAACAAAATGAGACTAAATAGGCACACCAGCCCAGGGGCAAGGACAAGAAGGCAGGAGAGGACAGGCAACTGGTAATGGGGAACCCAAGATCAAGAAAGGGAGAGTGTTGACATGTTGTGGGGTCGGCAACCAGTGTCACAAAACAGTACGTGTATTGTTTAATGAGAAGCTAGTTTGCTCTGTAAACCTTCATCTAAAGTACGATTAAAAAACTGAAAATAAAAATGTTAGCTAGTAAAATAAAATAAAAGTGTGCATCTCTCTGCTTCAAAAAAAATGAGGAAAAAAAGATATACACAGCAAAATGTATCAATTCAACAATTTCCACATGTACAATTCAGTGACATTGATTACATTCTTCAAATTGTGCCATCCTTCTCGATGTTCTGAAAAGATAGTCTTTAGGTCCAGGTACCAGCCAGGGACCACAGTGTTCTTCTGTCCTTGACTCAGCAGATAAAAGGGTTTTGGCTCTAACTCCTGTGTGACCTTGGCCAAGTAGCCACCCTTTCTGGGTGTTTTCTGCATCATCAAGTGGGGGAGCAGGTCAAGTGTGGTATCTCCAGGGTCCCTCCCTGCTCTGATTCTAGGACTTCAGCTGGCTCTGACCACCCTCATCATCCTCAGCTGGGCGGCAGGGTTGGTGGCCGGGGGGTGCCCTATGGGCCCACCAGCCCTGCCTCGTCTACTGCCAGCCAGAGGTGCAGCCTCCATGAGGTCGGGCAGGAGCCTGCAGGCTGGGAGGGCCACGCTGTCTGGAAGAGGTGAGCTCATTTCTCACACAGCAGCCAAGGTCCTGAACCTGGCTGTAGGGTGGCAAGGGGGAAGAAGAATCCCAGAGGGAGAGGGCCCTGGCCTTGGGTGTGCAGGAGGAGATCTAACACATCCCTCACGTACATCATCTTCCAACCAGCTGGTGAATGGGTACCATCCCCCACCTTCCAGGCTGGAGACAGGTCAGAGAGGTCAAGGAACCTGGCTGCCGTCACAGCCAGGCAGCCACAAAATCAGGACTTGATGCTCTCCCGATTCTAACTGCAGCCTCACTTCTGGGCCCCAGCCAGTTGGCAGACACAAAATAGGGGAGCAGAGAGGACGAAGGGAGATAACGTGTAAAAGCAAGGCGCTAGGCACAGGCCCTGGCAGATAATTGGGTGCTATCACCGGAGCCCTGAGGATGGGCTTGGGGGGTGAGGTGCAATTTGTCCCTCCCCCCTCCACCAGGAAAACCATAATCCCTGTTACAGGGGAAACTGGAATCTGGAGAGACCCCTCCCCAGCCTAGGCAGGAGGAGACTTGTTGAGAATAGAGTGGGGGTAAGAGGGAGGCTACCCAGAGATGCCACAAAGACCCTAGGAAGTTAACTCAGCCTGGAAAAAGGGATAAGGCAGAGATTAAAACCTTCAGTGGCGCCAGGAAAAAGTAATCATAGATTTAGTACAAGAGACCTGAGTTCCATTCTGCACTATCCTTGTACAGGAGAGCAGGGTTTAACCTCCCCAATTTACAGATGGGAAGACTGAGGAAAGCAGGAAGAAGCGACTTGCCAGGGTGCCATGGGGGGAGGGGGCGTGGCAGAGCTACGAGCAGAACCCAAGTCTCCAGAGTCCCAAGCTGGGGGCCTTTCTGGAGAAAACTTTCTGCCATGCCACGCAGCCTCTCGGCCAGGCCAGACCCCAGAGAAGAGTGAAGCGATCCTTCCTTGAAACAGCAAACACTCCTCGGCACCTATGATGCTGGGCCCAGTTTCCAGACTGTGGGGAAGAATGTAGGAGCAGCTTCGGGGCCTATGGGAGCCCAACAAGCCAACTGCACGGAAGCACCAGGAGTCCTTGCTCCGAGACCCTGCCTGAAATGCCCCAGGCCTCAACAGGGGTAGCCCTTGCAGGAGAAGCACCGAAGAAATGCAGGGGAAGCATGGGGGAAAGGCAGTGGAAGGAAGCACAAGGGAAAGGCAGTGGAAGGAAGCACAAGGGAAAGGCAGGGCAAGCACAGGGGAAAGGCAGTGGAAGGAAGCACAGGGGAAAGGCAGTACAGGGGAAGCACCACGGGGGAGAGGCAGTGGAAGGAAGCACAGGGGAAAGGCAGTACAGGGGAAGCACAGGGGACAAGCAGTGAAAGGAAGCACAGGGGAAAGGCAGAGGAAGCACAGGCGGAAGGCAGTGGAAGGAAGTACTGGGAAAAAGCAGTGGAAGGAAGCACAGGGGAAAGGCAGGGGAAGCACAGCGGAAAGGCAATGGAAGGAAGCATAGGGGAAAGGCGGTGGAAGGAAGCACAGGGGAAAGGCAGTGGAAGGAAGCACAGGGGAAAGGCAGTGGAAGGAAGCACAGGGGAAGCACGGGGGACAGGCAGTGGAAGGAAGCACAGGGGAAAGGCAGAGGAAGCACCGGGGAAAGGCAGCAGAAGCACGGGGGAAAGACAGTGGAAAGAAGCACAGGGTAAAGTCAGGGGAAGCACAGGGGAAAGGCAGGTGGAACGAAGCACCGGGGAAAGGTAGTGGAAGCACCACCGGGAAAAGGCAGTGGAGCTGCCTCCCACTGGGCCCTACCGAGCCCTCCCTAGATGGAGGTTTTGGGGAGGACAAGAAGGAAAAAGTGAAGTTGCCCTGATTGGTTACCAAGGGGTGTGACCCAGCCTCCTCTCAGGGCCTGCCGCCCACCACTCGCCTCTCATCTTGTGCTAGGGCAGACTTCAGTCATCTGGAGGAAGGTGCCCCAAGGGGTGGGGGCAGAGGGGGTGCGGCTGAGTGGCAAGGCAGGGCTGGGCAGGGCAAGATTGCTAGCCTGGCCTCCAGCCATGAGTCACCCCAGGCCAGAATCTTCCTCCCTCTTCAGTGCTGGCAGCTTAGGAAGGGGAAGTATGGGAAGGAGGTCCTCGACACTCCTCCAGCAACACTTCCCCTTGACTAGTGCTCCCCATGCCCCTCCCTCCACCTGGTTCCTGGGTGTAGGGTGAGCCCCCCTCCAGCCCACCCTCCACTCTATTGATAATGATCTTCCCTGCAGCCCACATCTGGTCTCAATACTCCTCTCCCCAGCACCCTCAGAAAATACAATGTCCAAGCTCTTTACCTGGCCCACAGGCCCTTCATGATGCATCTCCTGTCGGCTTCCCAGCCTCATCCCCCATCCTTCCCTGCATCCCCTCAACTCCAGCCATGCCCAGACACTCACTGTTCCCCAGACCTGTGCTGCCTCACCTCCGAGCCTTTCCCCTCGCTGGAATGCCGCCTCCTTCACCCATTCTTCAAGACCCACCTTCTTCACGTCTGGACAGTCTCCATGCCCCACAGTGCTGGTTCCTGACCTCCCGTGTAGCGGTCATACTGCTTCTTTTAACTTCTTTTTGTAAATCGTGGTGAAAATATACATAACAAAACATACTCCATCTCAACAATTTCTACATGTGCAATTCAGTGACACTGATTACATTCTTCAAGTTGTGCAACCCTTCTCATCCTCCTTTTCCAAATCATTCCAGCACTGTTAACATAAACTCAATGCCCCCTAAACCATGCTGCTTCTTAATTACATTTACAGTTGGATTCTGCAAGAGCGGCTCCGGTGGCAGGGACTGGGAGGGGCTCATCTTGAATCCTCCAAGGTCAGCGCAGGGCCAAGGCTCACAGGGGTTGCTCAGTAAAATATCTGCCAAATGGATGGAAAAAGGAAGGGCTGTGCCTGGCCTTGGTGGGGAGATGTGAGGAGAGTAGATGGGGGTGCACAGAGCGGAGACCCCAGCCCCTCACAACCTGGTCCCCCCAGAACTCCCTCCCAGGCTGACAGGCCGGGGCTGTCTGAGGAGCACCAGCTGGCCCCTCATGAGGGCCAAAGCCTGAGGCCCGAGCCAGGGCTGGAGGCCTTAGGCATGGCACCCAGCCCAACCTTTCTTTAGCCTTAGTAAGGAACACAGGCGGCAGCCACCATCTCTGCTTCCCGGGGAGGCCAGGGTGGGGCCAGGGCCTGATGGTTAATGGGTCCTCCCCGCCTGCAGAGGATCACAGAGCCAGCCACACCCTGGCTCTGGCCAGGGAGCGAGCTGCCTCACCTACCCAAGCTCCAGTCCCTGAAGGACCCTGCATCCCCTCAGCCATCTTCTCTGGGTACCCCCAAGCTCAGCCTGCTGGCCCCAGGCCCCCTTCTCGCCAACTCTTGGGCCTAGCTCATCCTCAAACTATTTTCCATTGGCTTTCTCCAATCCCTGCTACAGCACAGTTATGGAGGGGTGGGGAGGGATGGAGGAGGAGAATAGGGGGATGGAGCTTGGACCCTGGGGGCGTAGCTAAAAAGGTTGGTGGGGCCACCACGCTGATTGGTTACCTCTGCTCCAGAGCTGGCTTCAAAATACCACTGACCCCGCCTCTGGTGGACCCTATCCCTGTCCTGACTTCCAACTGGCTGAGCCAGGGGGCGGGACTCACCAGGGTCTGGTCCGGTTAAAAGAGTGGGCACCGCCCGGGACCGTCTCTCCTCTCAGTGGAGTCTTCAGACAGCTGGTGTAGCCATCCCAGGATCACCTCCTGCCCTCAGCCATGGCCTGTGTGAGTGTGGGGGCCCCACCCCAAGGTCCAGGGGATGAGATGGGGCAGACAGCCAGGAGGGAGCAGGGGGCAGATCAGCAGCCAGGTTCTAGTCCCATCTGTGTGGTCTTGAGCAAGTGCCATCTCTTTTCTGGGCCTCAGTGGCCATGTCTGTAAAATGGGGGTGGGTGCCATGGTCTCCAAAGGCTTTCTGGGGCTTAAGAATTTTCTGGATTCCTCTGGGATCTGACAGCACAGTTATTTCTGCCAAGGTCTGATGTTCTGCAGCGCTGCAGCTCTCTGAGAAGTGAGAGTGGAAGGGTGTGGCCAGCGGGGGGTGGAGGGGGGAAGATGGCACATTGGTGACGCTCAGGCACTGTCCCTTTCCCCTCCTCCACCTCAAAGAGCCTCCCATCCCCTCCCCCATGCAGCTGTCCCCAGTTACCAGGCCAGGGCAAAGTCAGGCCTCTGCTCCAGAGAGCTCTAAAAAGTCAGAGCCAGGAGCAGAGAAAAGACAGGCTGCTCGGGAGGGAGCCTGCCTGGGCTAAGGGGGTGAAGGGTGGTTCTGTCCTCGCTGGTCAAGTGGGGCTGAATTCCAGGCCACCCACTCCCCCGAGGTGGGAGGTGGGGCATGGTAAGGGAGAGAGAAGGAGGAGAGAATCTTCCACAGGCCCCCAGGGAAAGGGTTCAAGTTTCTGGCAGAACGAACCACTTACACTCATTAACTCCAGCTCACCCAGCCTTGGGTGCCAGGGCTGGCATGCCCAGTGGCGGGGGGGGGGCAGCTCCACCCACCCCAAGCCTCCTGGGCTGCAGACCCCGGCCCTTGTTTGCGCCCCCTTCCTTTGAGGGGCCTGGCCATGCTCCTGGGGGTCTCCCACAGGGGCTTGAAGAGGATGATGGGGATCCCCCAGTCTCGGCCATGGCCTCTTCAAGGGGGGACAGACCCCTTCACTCATCGTCCTTTGGACCAGATGCCAGGACCCCTGCTACCAACGCCCCGTGGTGACCTTGGACAAGTGGCTGCCCACCCCAGCCTGGTTCTCTCCCTCTGTTAAACGAGGAGATGGCATAGCACCCCGCCTCCAAGGCCACTCTGAATCCAACCCCCTCCTCCCCCCACCCCCCGCCCCAAGCTGAACCGCAAAAGCTTCTAAATCCAGTTTTCTAGAAGCTCACTCAGGTTACAGATAACAGCCCCTGTTGGGCGTACGAACTTGCCCAGGGCCACACAGATTTCCAGATTCCCTAGGCTCCCAGTTGGCCTGGTAAGAGGAAGCAGGGTGGGGACGACCCCCACCCCCTGCCCCTGCCCGGGCCACTGCGGGCAGCGGAGTCCCGCGTCCTCTAACTGGCCGGGCGGGGCTTGTCTGCGCAGGGTCTGGTCGCCAGCAACGTGAATCTCAAACCCGGGGAGTGCCTCCGAATGCGGGGCGAGGTGGCCCCCGACGCCAAGAGGTGAGAGGGCGAGGCGGGATGGCGGGCGGAGGGGCGCGGCAGAAGGTCCAGCCTGGCTTGTCTGGTAGGGGCGTGGCCGCCGCGGCTCCGCTCCTCCTCCGGAGCGGGGAGGGGGTTAACGTGGCTGATGACAGAGGCAGCGTTTTCTGGGTGACTCACTTCCTCCGCGGGGTCTGGGCGGGCCCGCCATTGTCGCTTCTCCCCCTCCGCCCGCTTAAACTA
Organism: Trichechus manatus latirostris; assembly: GCF_000243295.1. NCBI lineage: Eukaryota > Metazoa > Chordata > Mammalia > Sirenia > Trichechidae > Trichechus > Trichechus manatus. Next base: position 16,046,389 of record NW_004443963.1, read on the forward strand.
AAGCAGCTGCGGCCTCGTCATCTACCTCGGCTTGGTGCCTTCCCCCAGCCCTGGGAGGGCAGGGCTGTAGCCTGGGGAGCGGGGGTCGGGGGGAGGGTGGGGGGGTGGCGGGGATGGGGCAATGAGAGATGTCACCCCTACTGCCCTCCCTCTGCAGGCCCTCCTTCCTGCGTTTGGTCATTCAAATTTGCTCAATCTTTCCTTCCTCAGTCCTTCCTTCACTCATTCGTCCAGGTGGGCTGTTTTCTCGACAGCTGTGTGACCTTGGACCAGTCAGTCAACCTCATCCGGTCTCCGTTTGTTCATCAGTAAGACAAGGGGAGGTTGTCGGCTGAAAGGAATGCGATGCTGGCCATCTTAGTGACGAAGATGATGATTATCTGGCCATATACTTACGTGCACAAACTCATTTAACTCTTCCAAACTCTCAGACGCAGTTATTGCTATTATCTCCATTCGACAAAGATGTTATTATTTGCTCATTTGCACCACAGTTATTGAGTGCTTTCTGTGTGTCACATACCATAGTGGGCACCAGAGATACAGAGACATACAAAGCAGACAGGACATTTGTCCCCCCTCCAGAGGTCACCATCTGGAGAGACTCTCTGCCCTTAAGCAAAGGCGCTGGCACACAGATAGTGTCAGTGAGAGTTTTGGGCTATCAGCACAGCAAGACCTTTAGAGACCCTTCTTAGCTGCCCTCATTCTATAGATGAGGAAACTGAGACCCAGAGAGGGCAGAGACTTGCTCCAGGTCACACAGCAAGTAGGTAGCAATGAGTTCTCCCAGGTAGGTGCACTAATGGTGGCACTGGGTGGCACAGACGCAGGGGTCTTCAGTCTCACCCCTTTCCCCCTAAGCTTCGTGCTGAACCTGGGCAAAGACAGCAACAACCTGTGTCTACACTTCAACCCTCGCTTCAATGCCCACGGGGACGTCAACGTCATCGTGTGTAACAGCAAGGATGGTGGGGCCTGGGGTGCTGAGCAGCGAGAGTCAGCCTTCCCCTTCCAGCCTGGCAGTGTCACGGAGGTGGGCTGGGGACTAGGGCCCAGGGGCTGGGCACTGGGTGGGCTGAGGTGGACCTGGGCTTAGTGGCTAGAAACCCAGGCCTCAACTACCCTCTTCTCCCTCACTGTGCGGTCTCAGGTGAGTGTCGTCCTCAGCGGCCCCACCCGCAAAGCGGGGCTGTTGTCAGGGCTGCGTGGAGGAAAGTGTAGGCCACAGGCCACAGGCCGTGGCCGTGGCCGCAGCTCCGAGGCTCCCGCTGCAGGATCCACCCCCACCCCCACCCCCGCCCAGCTCACTGTCCTTCCCCACCCCCCAGGTGTGCATCTCCTTCGAGGAGGCTGACCTGAGCATCAAGCTGCCAGATGGATACACATTCAAGTTCCCTAACCGCCTCAACCTGGAGACCATCAACTACCTGGAGGCCGAAGGCGACTTCAAAGTCAAGTGCGTGGCCTTTGAGTGAAGCCAGCCCACCCACGGTCCCCAATAAAGGCAGCTGCCTCTCATACCCTTGAACGAGCCTCGTGTGTGTGTTTGTGTGTGTGTGTGTGTTGTGGGGGGGTCTTCCACCTCCCCAGGCTCTGCCCCTTTTCACCTCCATTCACTTCCTCCTCGAACACCTCTTCCGTGCAAGCAGCGTCTTCCTCCCCTGGTTTCCTGGGCCAACAGAGAGCCCCACACACAGTAGGAGACTCCGTGACAACTCAGTAAGACCAAGTCCCTGCCCTCAAACTGCCCTAGAGGGCCCAGCACACAGTAGGTGCTCAAAAGATGTTGCATAAATGACCAGGGGAAAGAAGCAAGGGCAGACTGATTGGTGCCATGGTGACAGGGGAGCACAGGGAGAAAGAGATCTGGAATCAGATAACACAGGCTACCAGCTGTGTGGCTTTGTGCATGTTAACTGACCTCTCTGAGCCTCAGTTTATCATACAAATGGGATAATAATAGTATGTACTATTATTAAATGAGAAGATTAAATGAGATGTTGCATGAAGGAGGCCAAGTTCAGTGCCTGGCACACGGTAATCACTCAGGGTTCAATACTGCATTACCGTTTGAGATGTTATACCCAAATTTGAAGGGGAGGAAATGGGCTGTGACGGTGAAATAACTCCCTGGCTGAGCCTTGGGGGAGGGGGCAGTCATCCTAGCCTGTGCCTCCCAGCCTGTGTATCCTCCTTTGCTGGGATGTAAGGGCAACCAGGGTGCTAGTCTGGAAGCTGGTGGCTCTGTGGCCATGGGCAGGTCCCCTACCCCTGGGGGCCTCAGTTTTCCCACCTCAATAATGGGGAGATGGGCTTGGGTGATGGCCCTGGCACCCCACTGCTGGCCTCAGTTTCTATGGTAGAAGGAGCTGGGGTAGGAGTGGAGGCCTGTACCGGCCCCTGCCAGGAACCAAGAAGTAGAGTCCAGCCAACTTAAAGCCCAGCCTCCAGGCTCCCAGAGGTCTTTGCTGCACACAGCCTCCTTCTTGGGGAGCAAAGGGGTGTGGGAAACTTGACCAGCCTGTCCTCTCCTGGGTTTCCAAAGACAATGTCTCTTCCAAGACCAGCCGACGAGACACACATGCTGGGCTCCCACTGTTGTTGTTGTTAGGTGCCGTCAAGTTGGTTCCGACTTTTAGCCATCCTATGCACTACAGAACAAAACACTTTCTGGTCCTGCACCATGCTCATAATCATTGTTACGCTTGAGGCCATTGTTGCAGCCACTGTGTCAATCCATCTCGTTGAGGGTCTTCCTTTTTTCACTGACCTTGTACTTTACCAAGCATGATGTCCTTCTCCAGGGACTGATCCCTCCTGACAACATGTCCAAAGTATGTAAGACATAGTCTTACCATCCTTGCTTCTGAGGAACATTCTGGTTGTACTTCTTCCAAGACAAATTTGTTCGTTCTTTTGGCAGTCCATGGTATATTCAATATTCTTCGCCAACACCACAGTTCAAAAGTGTCAATTCTTTGGTCTTCCTTGTTCATTGTCCAGCTTTCGCATGCATATGATGCGACTGAAAATACCATGGCTTGGGTCAGGCGCACCTTAGTCTTCAAGGTGACATCTTTGCTTTTCAACACTTTA
>NW_004443963.1:16049587-16069036 GCF_000243295.1 Trichechus manatus latirostris
AGGCTGTGGTCTTTGATCTTCATCAGTAAGTGCTTCAAGTCCTCTTCACTTTCAGCAAGCAAGGTTGTATCAGCTGCATAACACAGGTTGTTAATGAGTCTTCCTCTAATCCTGACGCCCTGTTCTTCTTCATATAGTCCAGCTTCTCGGGTTGTTTGCTCAGCATACAGATTGAATAGGTATGGCAAAAGGATGCAAACCTGATGCACACCTTTCCTAACTTTAAACCACACAGTATCCCCTTGTTCTGTCCAAAGACTGCCTCTTGATCCATGTACAGGTTCCTCATGAGCACAATTAAGTGTTCTGGAATTCCCATTCTTCTCAATGTTATCCACAATTTGTTATGATCGACACAGTCGAATGCCATTGCATAGTCAATTAAGCACAGGTAAACATCTTTCTGGCATTCTCTGCTTTCAGCCAGGATCCGTCTGACATCAGCAATGATATCCCTGGTTCCACGTCCTCTTCTGAATCTGGCTTGAATTTCTGGCAATTCCCTGTCGATATACTGCTGCAGCAGTTTTTGAGTGATCTTCAGCAAAATTTTCCTTGTGTCTGATATTAATGATATTGTTTGATAATTTCCACATTCTGTTGGATCACCTTTCTTGGGAAGAGGCATAAATATGGATCTCTTCCAGTCGGCTGGCCAGGTAGCTGTCTTCCAAATTTCTTGGCATAGAAGAGTGAGCACTTCCAGTGCTGCATCCATTTGTTGAAACATCTCAACTGATACTCCGCCAATTCCTGGAGGCTTGTTTTTCGCCAATACATTCAGTGCAGCTTGGATTTCTTCCTTCAGTACCATCGGTTCCTGATCATATGCTGCCTCTTGAAATGGTTGAGCGTCAACCAATTCTTTTTGGTATAATGACTCCATGTATTCCTTCTTTTGATGCTTCCTGTGTCGTTTACTGTTTTCCCCATGGAATCCTTCACTATTGCAAGTTAAGGCTTGAATTTTTTCTTCAGTTCTTTCAGCTTGAGAAATGCCGAGTGCGTTCTTCCCCTTTGGTTTTCTATCTCCAGCTCTTTGCACATATCATTATAATACTTTACTTTGTCTTCTCCAGCCGCCCTTTGAAATCATCTGTTCAGTTGTTTTACTTCACTTCTTCCTTTTCCTTTAGCTACTAGACGTTCAAGAGCAAGTTTCAGAGTCTCTTCTGACATCCATTTTGGTCTTTTCTTTCTTTCCTGTCTTTTTAATGACCTCTTGCTTTCTTCATGGATGATGACCTTGATGTCATTCCACAACTCGTCTGGTTTTTTGGTCGTTAGTGTTCAACGTGTCAAATGCATTCTTGAGATGGTCTCTAAATTTAGGTGGGATATACTCAAGGTCGTACTTTGGCTCTCATCAACTTGTTCTAATTTTCTTCAGCTTCAACTTGAACTTGCATATGAGCAATTGATGGTCTGTCCTGCAGTTGGCCCCTGGCCTTGTTCTGACTGACGATATTGAGCTTTTCCATCGTCTCTTTCCACAGATGTAGTCAATTTGATTCCTGTGTATTCCATCTGGCGAGGTCCATGTGTATGGTCGCCGTTTATGTTGGTGAAAAAAGGTATTTGCAATGAAGAAGTTGTTGGCTTGCAAAATTCTATCATGCAATCTCTGGCATCGTTTCTATCACCAAGGCCATATTTTCCAGCTGTCGATCCTTCTTCTTTGTTTCCAACTTGCGCATTCTAATCACCAGTAATTATCAATGCATCCTGATTGCATGTTCGATTACTTTCAGACTGCAGAAGCTGGTAAAAATCAGTTTCTTCATCGTTAGCCTTAGTGGTTGGTGCATAAATTTGAACAATAGTTGTATTAACTGGTCTTCTTTGTAGGCGAATGGATATTATCCCATCACTGACAGTGTTGTACTTCAGGATAGATCTTGGAATGTTCTTTTTGAGGATGAATGCAACGCCGTTCCTCTTCAAGTTGTTATTCCCGGCATAGTAAGACCATGTGATTGTCTAATTCAAAATGGCCAATACCAGTCCGTTTCAGCTCACTAATGCCTAGGATACTGTTGTTTATGTGTTCCATTTCATTTTTGACGATTTCCAATTTTCCTAGATTCGTACTTCATACATTCCACTTTCCGATTATTAATGGATGTTTGCAGCTGTTTCTTCTCATTTTGAGTTGTGCCACATCCGTAAATGAAGGTCCTGAAAGCTTGACTCCATCAATGTCATTAGGGTCGACTCTACTTTGAGGAGGCAGCTCTTTCCCAGTTGTCTTTTGCCTTCCAACCTGGGGGGCTCATCTTCTGGCACTGTATCAGACAATCTTCCGCTGCTATTCACAAAGTTTTCACTGGCTAATTCTTTTCAGAAGTAGACTGCTGGGTCCTTCTTCCCAGTCTGTCTTAGTCTGGAAGCTCACCTGAAACCTGTCCGCCATGGGTGACCCTGCTGGTTATCTGAATACCGGTGGCATAGCTTCCAGCATCACAGCAACACGCAAGCCTTTCCAGTATGACAAACTGACAGACACGTTGGGCGGGTGGGCTCTCACTAGCCGCACCCAATCTCCAGGCTTTCCTGGGAATCCCAAGTCACCACCCAGAGAGAAGCAGCTTTGGGATCTGACTGTGCAGGGGCGCCCTCTGCTGGACATTTGCAGACATGCCGCCTCGGCTTCCTTTCTCTGGTCTCCACAGTTCACCCACACTGACTTTGCCTACAATGGCTGAGCACCCGCTATGCACCAGGACTGGGACTACGAGAAGCAGAGGAGAGCCCTGGGACTAGATGAGGAGAGAGGTCATTGGGTGTGGAGGAAGGAGACTGGAGTTTGGAGTCAAACCCCAGCTCCATTGCTGTGTGCCCTTGGACCAGTTACTCAGCCTCTCTAAACCTGTTTCCTCATCTGTCAAGTTGGATTAATACAAGTACCTATCCCGTGGTGTTGTTGTGAGGATTCACTGAGCCATGTGCAGACATGTGTGGTGCCAGGCACATAGTAGGGGCTCTGTAAATGTTGATTCTTGTCACCCCTTTTAAGACTTGGTGTGTCCCAAGATCTTGTCTGTGAACCTGGGCTTAAAGAGATTAAGTAGAGCTCTGGCCTTAGATCGCTTGGGCTCCACCCTCACCACCTGCTCTTTTTGCTTGTGTTACTTTGAGCAAGTGACCACATCTCTCTGACCCTCAGTTTCCCCCTCAGTAAAACGGGAATCATACCACAAAAAGAGACAATTCTGTAAAAAGCCAAATAAATGGTAGCTGCTATTGTTATTCTTTATACTCATTGTCTTAGTTATCTAGTGCTGCTATAACAGAAATACCGCAAGTGGATGGCTTTAACAAACAGAAATGTATTCCCTCACGGTTTAGGAGGCTAGAAGTCTGAATTCAGGGCACTGGCTCCAGAGGGAGACTCTGGGGGAAGGTTCTTGTCTCTTTTCAGCCTCTGTTTTCTGGTTCCTTGGCGATCTCTCATGGCATGTATCTTCCCCCATCTCTGTTCTTTTGCTGCTTGCTTGATCTGCTTTTATATCTCAAAAAAGATTGATTTAAGACACACCCTACGCTAATACTGCCTCATTAACGTAACGAAGAAAACCCATTCCCAAATGAGATTGTAACCACAGGTATAAATCCAAAACAAAACCTGTTGCCATTGAATCAACCCCTACAGGGTTTCCAAGGCTGAAATCTTTACAGAAGCAGACTGCCGCATCTTTCTCCCATGGAGTGGCTGGTGAGTTTGAACCACTGACCTTTCAGTTAGCAGCCAAGCACTTAACCACTGTGCCCCCAGGGCTCCAACCACAAGTATAAGTGTTAGGATTTATGTGGTTTAGTGAATTACTTAATATGGTCCTTCTAACTATAGTCTTGGTAATTCCCACCAAACGACTGGGTGGAACTATGCAGGTGATGCACTTGCGGCCCACCGCGGGGATTGGATAGTTTGCTAATAACGTAAATAAGATGCATGGCACCCTTGTGGGGGTGGGACCATGCAAATAGGGTGTATGGAACTCTAACAAGGGGATTGGTCAGTTTTGCCATCCTGCTAGGCTTAAAATGAGCCATCCCAGAGGCAGGAAGAGAGGATCTCACCACCACCAAGAATAAAGAGCCGGGAGTGGAGAGTGTCCTTTGGACCCAGGATCCTTGTGATAAGAAGCTTCTAGAACCAGGAACCAGGAGACAGAAAGAGAGAAAGAAAGGGCTGTATTAATGAAGACTGTGAGAAGCAACGACAGAGAAACGGCAGCAACAGAGGTAGCAGAAGCAGAAGACCAGCAGGAGACTGGCGGGAGATGGCACAGTGGGCTTCCCAGCCCACAGAGCAAAAAAGCTGAGTGCCTCTGGGCCGAGGCTTGCTGGCAGAGTAGGGTGCCTCTGGGCACTTATTAGCACAGCTAAAAGAGCCCGAGCAGGACAGAGGCCGGACTGAGGGACTGAGAGGCCAAGGGAGCAGGGCAGAGGCCAGACCAAGGGACTGAGAGGCCGAGGGCCAGAGACCTGCCTGTGGCATGGCTGAGAAGAGGGTGTCCTGATCAAAGAACTGTATCCTGAGTCGTTTCTAATCCAGAATTGTAATCTGTTACTTCCCTAATAAACCCCATAATCGTGAGTATGGTCTGTGAGCTCTGTGTGGCCATTGCAACAAATTATCAAACCCAGCAGAGAAGTAGAGTGCGTGGGAGGGATGACCCCCAACAGAATTGGTAAAAAACGTTTGGAGAGAGGAGGCGTGTCTGACTTACATCTCACAGGAATCAGGCTTGGGCTGTTGATCTTGACTCTCCTTCCCCCTTGTGAAGTTAGACGAGGAGGTCAGACACTCCTGCCATGCCATTTTTACAGTTTATAACACATATTTTGGGGGGACACAATTCAATCCATAACATTCATTACCTTTATCATCATTTCTATTAAGAGAACACACTCTCTCAACGAACTTAAAAATAATGTCAAGGTGAAAGCAACCCAAAAAGGGTGGTGGGTGGTTCAGACCATAAGCTGCAGTGAAGGGTTATCAAGCTGTTGGGATCTCTGGGCCGTCCCTGCCTTGGGGTGGGGTTGCCAGTTCCTCGTCTCCTTTCTTGTTGTAAGCGGACCTGAAACTCCCTAACAACAGCCCCTGCCTGGGGTGGATGACTTCCTTCTGCACAGGGCGTTTTCGCAGACGAGGCAACCCAAGACCCTAGTCTGCGAGCTTCGCATCCCTGAGCTGTGTGTGGGCGGGCAGCTCAGGCGGGGTTGGGCTGAGTGGGCTAACTGCACAGAGCTTCCCATACTAGGCTGTGTCCAAGCAGCTGTCTTCTGACGTGTTCCTGTCTCCGGGCCAGAGTGGAAGGCCTGAGGGCAGAGCCATGCTATGTACAGGACTCTGGTACCATCCCTTACTAACTGGGGGACTTTAGTCAAGTCACTTCCCCTCTCTGAGCCTCCTTTTCCTCATCTGTAAGATGGGGATGATAGTAGCACCAAACCCTAGGGAGGCTGTGAGGATTAACTGAGATCATCCACGTGAGGCCCCAAGAACATTCTTCAGTACAGAGGAAGTTAAAATGAATGAACCATGAAGAAGAGGCCCAGGAAGAGAGTGGGTAAGAGAAGCAGGTTTATGATTTATCAAGCTGGGCAGCAGACCCTTCATTTTCAATCTGTTGCCAATCTAGGGGGTAAGGTAAGCAGTGCAGGCGGTGGGACTGACACATGGTGCCCAGGACCCTCTGCAGCCCCTCAGAGGTTCGGTGGACAGCTAACTCGGAGGAGGTAGCCCAGCTGCCAGGAGGTAGCTCTTCAGGCTTCTTCACGGGGGCAGCACTGCAGCCACAGTGATGCCTTTACCCAGAGGGAGGCGATCAAGGACAGCATTAGGGCACAGCCACTAGGGGGCAGAGGAGGTTGAGCAGAGGGGCAGCTGTCCTGCATGACTGCAGCCCCACCATTACAACAGCTCCCTCCTGTGCCCTGGGCCATGGGGGGTGGAAGGCAGGACCCACAAAGTTTTGAGGACAACTTCCTCTCAGCACCCAGCATGGAATCTCCATGCAGAGGACTCTCTGGAATGAAATCAACATTCACCAAGCGCTGCACCTACTGTGGCCTGGCTCGTTTCAAACTTCATGTTCAGGGCCTGTGTCTTGCCCTCCATAGGGTTGTGTGAGCTACTGGAGGAGTGATCTCTCAGGCCATCGGGCCGGGGAGCTGAGCTGGGAGGCCAGAGATCCAGCTTCAAGTCCCAGCTTTGCCACGGAGTAGCCGTCTGACCCTGGACAAGTCCCTTCCCCTCTCTGAGATAATAATTCCTTTCTCTGAGTGTCTGGCACACAGTAGGCACTCAATAAATGTGTGCTTCCTTGCTCTCTGGGTTTCAGTCTCCCCACTTGTCAAAGCAGAGGATCGGGTCCTAAGAGTCTGGTACAACCTGCCATATTCCTCTGGTAACCCCACTGTCTTAGTCAGTCAGTGCTGCTCTAACAGAAATACCACAAGTGGATGGCTTTAACAAAGAGAAGTTTATTTTCTCACAGTCGAGTAGGCTACAAGTCCAAATTCAGGGCATCAGCTCCAGGAGACGGCTTTCTCTCTCTGTCAGCTCTAGAGGAAGGTCCTTGTGATGTCAGTCTTCCCTTGGTCTGGGAGCATCTCAGTGCAGGAACCTCGGGTCCAAAGGACGTGCTCTGCTCCTGGCACTGCGTTCTTGGTGGCATGAGGTCCCCAACTCTCTGCTTGCTTCCCTTTCAACTCTTGTAAGATAAAAGGTGGTGCAGGCATACCCCAGGGAAACTCTCTTTACATTGGATCAGGGATGTGACCTTAGCAAGGGTGTTATACAATCCCATCCTAATTCTCTTTAACGTAAAATTACAATTACAAAATGGAGGACAACCACACAATACTGGGAATCATGGCCCAGCCAAATTGATAAACACATTTTTTGGGGGGACATAATTCAATCCATGACACCCACACATTGGCCAGTTCTGGGGTCACCTCCTCCGGGAAGCTGTCCCCGATTCCCTACACTGGAGGAGTCAGCCCTGGGCTCCTGCAGCCCCCTGTGCTTCCCACTGTCAGAGGCATCATCCCCAGGTCTGCAGTGATTGATGACCTGTGAGACCTTGAGGGGAAGGGCAGCAGCTGTGTCTGCAGCACCCAGTACAGGACCTGAGAGGAGAAAAAAAAGGGGGGGGGGATCTAGGCACACAGCCCGTTACTAAAAATCCCCTTCGGGTGCTCTTTTACTGAATGCCTTCACATCCACGTAGAGGATGTGTTATTTCACCCCCATTTCATACTAAGAGCCCCGGTGGCGCAGTGTTTAGAGCGTTTGGCCGCTAACCAAAAGATCTGGCAGTTCGAAACCAACAGCCACTCCACGGAAACCCTATGGGGCAGTTCTGCTCTGTCCTACAGAGTCACTATGAGTTGGAATTGAGTCAATGGCAATGGGTATTCCATACTTGGGGAAACTGAGGCACAGAGAGAAATCGCTTGCATAGTATGTACCATGTTCTACACACTTTACATAAATCACTTATTTCTCACAATCATGGTTCTCAAAGTTTGGTCCGTGGACCAGCACATTAGCATCTCCTGAGAACTTGCTAGAAATGCAAAATCTCAGGCTCACCCCAGACCTGCAGAATCTGAAAGTTTGGGGGTGGAGTCCAGCAATCTGTTCTTTAACAAGCGTTCCAGGGGATTCTGATGCTCGCCAAAGTTTGAGAACCATTGCCTTACGACAACCCTACAAAGTCACTATAATTATCCCATTTTACAAAGGGGACAACTGAGGCATAGCGAAGGTAATTGGTTCAGGACTACACAGCTGTAAGTGGAGTACCAGGATTCGAAGCCTGGCAGTTTGCCTTCAGAGAAACGCTCTTGCAAACCACCAGTGAGTTTACATCACAATCGAAAGTAGAATCAGCTTTCTTTGGCCATTCACTAATAACTCCATATTGAGCCCCTACTTAAAGTCAAGCACCTCGTAGGTGCTGGGGCCAAGGGGCCTTGCTCTCACGGAAACTAGTCCGGGGAAGAGGTGGGATAGAGCCTCCCGGAGTGGGTAGAGATCGGCACGTTACACACAGAAAGGGGTCAGGCTGGGCGGTCCCTTTAAAGGGTGGGGCCTGGCGGCGGAACTGTGGAGCATCGCCGAGAGGCGCGACGAGGAGGCTAAAGCGCTGCACCCGGAAGTAGTTTTCGCCAGCGGGAGCTGTGCCGCCGGAGGCCTTCCCGCTATGGGCCGCAACAAGAAGAAGAAGCGAGATGGCGATGATCGGCGGCCTCGGCTCGTTCTCAGCTTCGACGAGGATAAGAGGCGGTGAGTGGAAAGGCCGGTCGAAATTCCTGTCAGGCCGACCGGCAAGACTAAGGCCAGGTCCGGGCCGCTCACGCCCACGCGGAGGGCCTTTCCGGCCCCGCCCCTGAGCACGCTTGGAACTCCTCTTCGACTTCCATCCCGCGGAATGGAAGCGTCCGCTTTCGTACCCCAGCCCTGTGGAATGGAATCGCTAGTCCCCGCCCTGGCTCCACTCTTCTTGGCGTCCCCCCACGCGCTCAGCGCCTACTGTTTGCCCGGCGAGCTGGCTACTCGGGGTTGGCTTCGACCTCCATAGCCCAGCCCAGGGTCCTAGCGCGTTGTAGGCTTTTAGCCGTTGTTGATGAATGAAGAATGAAACGAGAGTGGCTTACGTTCATTCATTCATTCATCAAACGTTTATTGTGCTTTTGCAGTGTGCCGGGCCTCGGGCCACGGAGCAGAACTTCTGAGCTTTAGTGTCCGGTCCATTAAATGGGGGGACTCGGTGCCGCCTCGGCACATGGTAGTAGATCAGCAAAAAGCCCCAGTGCTGGGCGCAGGAACTGCTGGGAACTGACGCTAGGGGGATGAAGGGGGCCACATGTCACATAACCCCAGTTGCAGTCCAGTGCCTTCCAACTCATGGCGACACAGTGGATGTCAGAGTAAACTGTGCTCCATAGGGTTTTCAGTGGCTAATTTTTTTGGAAGTAGATCTCCAAGCTGTTCATCCGAGGCGCCTCTGTGTGGACTTGAGCCTCTAAGCTTTCAGTTAGCAGCCAAGCACATTAACCATTTGCACTACCCAGCGACTTCAGATATAAGTTAAAAACAAAAACAAAAAAACTCATTGCAATGGAGTTGATTCTGAGTCACAGCGACTCTATAGGAGTAGAACTGCTCCATAAGGTTTCGAAGGCTGTAACCTTTACAGAAGCAGGCTGCCACATCTTTTTCTTGTCGTGCGGCTAGTAGGTTCGAGCAGCCAAGCGCTTAACCACAGCGCCACAAGGGCTCCTTAAGATATCAGATAGGGGGAGGGAGATGCTGAGACATCGTCAGGAAGCCCCCAGGGCATCAACAGGCCCTACAGGTGGGACAAGGTTGCGGGTGACCTGGGCAAATGAGGTGTTGAGCCAGTGGAGGGTTTGTGGAGGTCTGGGAGAGAGTGGCCTTGAAGGCCCTGCTAGTAATTTAATTCACTGGGTAATGGAGCTGTGGAAATGCCCTCTACCTATTTTGTGTGTCCCCATACCTTATGCCCACCACCTGGCCCAGTTGCTTGATGCTGAGAGCCCTGGAGGGTATTGAGTGGAAAGAGGTAGCATCTCCGTCTTTCTCCTGACCTTACACTGTCTGTGATCTTGGACAAGTAACCTAGCCTCTCTGTGCCTCAGTGTCCCCATCTGTAAAATGGGGAGTAGCACTCAGCAACTCACCAAAAGGTCGATGGTTCGAACCCACTAGTGGTTCCACAGGAGAAAAGACCTGGCGATGTGCTCCTGTAAAGATTACAGCCTTGGAAACCCTATGGGACCGGTTCTACTCTGTCCTGTAGGATCGCTATGAGTCCGAATCGACTCACAGCACCTAACGATAGCTACTACACAGTGTCTTGTGAGGATTACATGAGTTAATACTTGTAAATTTTTGGAATGGTGCCTGGCACGTAGTGAGCACAGTGTTAACTACTTTTCCTTTCCTGGAGTGAGCTCGTCTTTCCTTGCAGCCCCTGCTGACTGGCCCTGCCTCCTTCCCACAGGGAGTACCTGACAGGCTTCCACAAGCGGAAGGTGGAGCGGAAGAAGGCAGCCATTGAGGAGCTCAAACAGCGGCTGAAGGAAGAGCAGAAGAAGCTCCGGGAGGAGGTGCAGAGGGAGAGGGCAGGAGGCAGTCTCTTTGTGCAGCTGAGGGGCAAGGGGGGTGTTGGCAGGATTGGGGAGCAGTTTGTCCAGGTGGAGAGACAGCTGGGGCTTAGGATGGGATCTCCTCCTGGTCTTGCCGTCTGAGCCGTGGTCACACTCCCCCGGAGGTGAGCAATGCCCCTGCCTGGGGTTGGGCTGAGAGGCCATACTCACTGTGTTCCCTTCCCTTTGGTTTCAGCGCCACCAGGAGTACTTAAAGATGCTGGCAGAGAGAGAGGAAGCTCTGGGTAAGTCCCATCCTTGACCCAACACGAAGAGCCAGCAGGCATGAGTTTATCCATCCTTTGTGGTGAGGGGGCTGCGCAGAGGCCGACTGCCCCAGCTCTGGGGGTCTTAGTCGTGACCTGGGGTCCTAGGAGATTCTCAGGCACCTCTGAAGTATGAGAGGATCAGAGACCAGGAGGAGACCGAAATCTCTAAGTAAACTGATTGTGAGCAGAAGGCTCAGTTTCTGGGGCCTGCGGGGGCTGGGAGTGAGAGCTCCAGTGTTACACAGGGTCTGTCCAAGGCGGGGACCTGGCGGTATGAGGTCCCCAGTGGTCTGAAGTCCCCCTGGAGCATGAAGGGAGGAGCGGCTCTTTTATGTTCAGCCACAGGCCAGGCTCTGGGACCTGTTTCTTCACTGATGCCCTCCCCTAGAGCGGCGGGGCCCTCATACTCCACGGCAGGGAGGGGGGCTGGAGCATCGCTGCTTGTGCCCTGGGGCTGATGCCCAGGTCTGTGCTCACCCAACACAGATGAGGCAGATGAGCTGGACCAGCTGGTAACGGCAAAAACAGAGTCAGTGCAGTACGACCATCCCAACCACACGGTCACCGTGACCACCGTCAGCGACCTGGACCTCTCGGGAGCCCGGCTGCTCGGGCTGCCTCCGCCTGAGGTGGGTCCCAGTCCCAGCAGAGGGGATGCTGGCCTGTTGGGGGTCTACTGAGTGCTGGTCCATGGCTTGGGGATTCCAGCACAAGAGGCTAACCCCTGCTGGGCCCTCTTCAGGGCCTGGGCAAAATCCAGGTGGCTTCCGAGGCTGGCTCTACCACGAGTGGCTGCGGGGGGCTGGACAAGCGTCAGTACAGTGGGGGTTGTTGATCGTAGCACCTGCCTCATGGGGCTGCTGTGAGGATAAAAGCACTTAATCCACGTAAAGCACTTAGCACAGTGCCCAGCCTGTAGTAAGACTCAACAAAAGGTAGCTTCGCTTGTCATGCTTTCCCTCGCATGATAATCAGCGATAACGTGGCGCTAATAGTGAGTTTCAACCTGTGGGCTGTGATTCATCAGCAGGTAGCAATCAGCACTTTAAAAAACGTGAAGTAGAAGAGAATGTAGTTGGAAATGTCAGAAAGCACCACAGGTATTGTTTCATGAAACATTTGTTTTAGTTAAAGTCATGTTGGTTTGGTTTGTGTGGGAATTTATATACGCGTATATACACAGTTAAGGAGCCCTGGTTGCACAGTGGTTAAGCACTTGGCTGCTAACCAGGAGGTCAGTGGTTCGAACCCACCAGTGGCCCCATGGGAGAACAGACCTGATAATCTACTCCCATAAAGATTATAGCCTAGGAAACCCTATGGGGCAGTTGTACTTTGTCGTATAGGGTCAGTGTGAGTCAGAATCCACTCGCCAGCACATAGCAACAACAATACACACAGTTGTAAGGTCAAGCACATTTCTCCTAGTGGGTTACAGTTTCCAAAGTCCCGAAGCCACTGCTTTGTCACATCCTGAGTGGTTTCACACTCATCACCTGTGTTGCGCTCGTTCTTCCGTGAGGTCTGATGCAAAGAGGAACCTTGTCCCATTGTACCAGTTCTCTCGTGCATGTTTGGGTGCCAACTACGAGCTGTGGCAGTGGAGGATTTTGAAACACAGCGCTCCCCTGTGTCATCCCTGCTTTGGGGTGT
The DNA here is from genome assembly GCF_000243295.1 of Trichechus manatus latirostris. Classification (NCBI taxonomy): domain Eukaryota; kingdom Metazoa; phylum Chordata; class Mammalia; order Sirenia; family Trichechidae; genus Trichechus; species Trichechus manatus. The sequence continues at coordinate 16,061,704 of NW_004443963.1, forward strand.
ACGCGGTGTTTTTCTTCCTGAGACCATTTCGGAGCCCTGCCCCAGGCCTGTGAGGTGACAAGTCACATTCCTAGTGCCAGAGGTGTGATTGTTTGGGGTGCCCGCCCAGGCCTCCGATCGTCCACTCTGGAACAGTCCTTTCTCCTGTGATTCTTTAGCAAGGGGCTGGGGCCGAGGAGGAGGAGGTGTCACCCGTGGAGAAGCCAACCAAAGCCTTACCCAGGAAGTCCAAGGACCCCCTGCTGTCCCAGCGGTGAGCCCTGCCTGCCCTCTCCTGTGGTCCCCTCCTCATGGCTGGCATTGGTGACTGGGCCTGTGGAGCCATCTCCCACTGGCCCATGGAGGGTGGCATGGGGCAGGTGTGGGAGCCAGAGTAGCCCTGTGGTCTGCCTCGAGTGGTCCTCAGCCTCTCCTCACTGTCCTTTCTCCTCTGAGGATGTCCGCCCCTGGGTGCCCTTGGCACCTGGGTTAAGGGCCTTTCTGTTGTTGAGTTGAGGAGCTGGCAGGCCCACTGGGGTCAGAGCAGGTCAGGCCGACTTGGGGTGATTTTGGCGCCGCAGCATCCGAGCCCTGTCATGACTTCCCCTCCCTGGCTGTCAGTCACCCCCAACCTAGCCTCCCTCCACCGCCCTGCTCCCCAGGGTGAACTGAGGCCCTGGCCTCACCGGCCTTCCACCCTCCCACAGGATCTCCTCCCTCACAGCATCGCTGCACGCACACAGCCGCAAAAAAGTCAAGAGGAAACACCCCCGACGGGCTCAGGACTCGGCCAAGAAGCCCCCAAGTGCCACTCGCACCAGCAAGAGCCAGCGCCGCCGGCTGACAGGTAGAGCCCGACACGGCAGGGACTAAGCCCGAGAACCCAGCCATGCCCAGGCTTCTGCTGCCGGGACCTGTCTTGTCTCACCTTGGCTCTCCCAGATGGTGACTCAACGGCCCAAGGGTGGGATGCCAGGACCCCTCCAGTGGGGGCTGCTCCTGCCTGAGGACCACCTTCAAAGCCAAGCTTGGGGCTCTCCCAGGTGTCTCCTCCTCCCCCAGCACTCATCAGGTTGTGAAGCTATATGCACTTGTGGTTTTTTCACCCCTGGCCTTGCTTCTGAGCCAGGGGCAGGCTGCTGGGGTGGTAGAAATGGTTAGGGGGTAGTGGGTCCTTCCTCATTCTCCAGCAGTTTTCCCTGTGGTATAAGTGTAACCATTGGTAGAAGCCGGAGCCTACCTGCTCGTCCAAGAAGCAGGCACTGGGGCAGGGTGGGTGGCAGTGAGCAGTGCCCTCAGCTGGCTGAGACTCTGGGCCTGTCCCTTCTCCTTGGTCTTGTCAGTTTCCTCAGCTGAATTGAAGGGGCAGAAGCAGGTGAGTTCTGGAGCCCTCCCCAGCCCCAAATCGCAGTTTCCCTAGGCTTCCAGAAGCTCCCAGGTGGAGCCCAACAAATAAGGGGTGGTTCATCTGTCTTTTCTAAAGAAAATGCATTTTGGCTCGTGTAAAAGTGTAGCTTTCAGGGCAGACCTGTCAGGAGCCAGCTAGAGTTCTGGCAAAGGCCTTCATTGCTCTACATGCCTTTTAGATCTTCATGTGTGGCTCCAGAGCTGATGAAAATCAGCCTGATCCCTTCCTTGTCCCAGCTTGTGAGATCCCACCTCACTCTGCCCTGCCTCACTTACACACCCCGCTGTTCCCCTGACTGAGCAGGGCCGTGGGCAGAATCCAGGCCCACCTGCACAGGTGGAGACTCAGTGCCAGTGAGGGCAGCCAGAGCTTCTGTTTGTCCCGGAGCACTGTCAGATCCCCCCTTGCCACTTGCTGGCTCCTTTGTGATCGTGGAGTGGGAACCGCAGGAACTTCGGGTTGTGCCCTAGGTAGGGGAGCTGGGTTGGACCCTAAACACTAGGGCTGCAAAGGGGAGTAGCATGTTGTCTCTGCCCTGGGTAAAGCTCACAGACACAAGAGAGGCGGACAGGCCGATGGGACAGAGCATGTGATGGGGGAGGGAGCCGAGGTGCAGGTTCCACCCCAGCCAGGGAAGTGAGAGGGCTCCTGGGGGAGAGGGAGAGGAAGCCTGGGAGGCAGGGCAGGCCTCCTGCACTCCATGGAGGGCCTGCCAGGAGCACCCCGCCCAACCACTGGGCAGGCTTCAGAAGCGTGGCTCAGCTAGGCTGCGCCAGGGGCTGGACAGGCTGTCTCCCATGTCACCCTCAAAACTTACCATCTGGTAATGGCTGGTGCCCATCTGAAGGCCACGCCCGGACATGGGAATGCGAAGCCCAGGGCTTGTGGCTAGGACCTACCCATTGGCCTGGCCTCTCAGCTCCCTCCACCTGTTCTTCCTGCTGCCCGCTGCCCTCCTTTCCTGTGCTTAGGGTGGGGCAACTCGCCCCGCTTGGCTGCCTCCATGCCTGACAGAGGGTGAGGTCTGAGGCTGGGCTCTTCGGGTGGTTCTGGAACTCAGCCCAGTGTATCGCGTGTGGGCCTTGCCCACCCAGACCTCAGTGAGCAGGAGCAGGGCCGAGCCCTGGGATTAGCGAACACAGCGGGCCTTGAATCTGGGCTTGCCACGTCCAATGGGCGAGCGCCTCACAGTGCTGACCTCTGGGTCTGATTTCTCACGTGTAAGTCGACATAGGATACCTGCCTCTTAGGGTTGCCCTGAGACTCAAACGAGACCCCAGATATGAACTTCCCGTAGTGCTGGCACTCCCTGGGCGTGCCTTCAGCGGGTGCTCACAGCTGCTGCCGTCACCTCACGTCTGACCCGGGTCGCTTCACCCATCTCCAATGATATGGGGTCATTTACAACTTATATTCACAATATGTAATGTTTACAAGTATTAAATTCTCATCCACTCCCTCCTGTGTATGCTGTCAGTTCTTCCAGCAAACCAGGGAGATTGAGTCACAGTGATTTGGCCAATCCTAGGATCAGGAGCAGAGGAATCAACTCCCTGGAGAACCAACATCAAAGTCGACCACTCGTGGCTAATAAGACATGGTCCTCATGTCTCCTGGAGGAGTCAGACACGTGGAGGTCAGGGGCTTAAAGTGTTAGAGGTCAGACATCTATCCAAGTCCAAAGGGGCACAGAGCTGGGAGAAGGGCGTTGAAGAAGGCTTCACCACCTCTCAGCTGGAGCTGGGATTTAAACTGAGTGACCTCTGGCTGTACACATGAACATCCCCGGAGAAGGATCCAGAGGGTAGAAGTGCCCAGACCACACCCCAGACACAAGCATTAACCCTGCCAGACTGGATGAACAAGCCCAAGGAAACTGAGGCACTGGGATCAGAGTATGACCTCCAGGGGGCGCCACTCACATGGTGTACAATATGAAAGGCGCCCCAGGAGCCTTGCAAGTCCTGCAGAAGACGCCAGCAGAGTGAGCCCTTAAGGCTGGGGAGGCCCGAGAGGTCTTCCTGGAGGGGGTGGCATCTGAGCCAGCACTAGGGAGTGAACACTTTTGATGACCGTTTTAGAGGTACTCCGCATAGAGTAGAGAAGGCCTGAAGATGAGTTTGGCTTGATTCAAACTGTTTAAAAATCATTTGACTTAGTTGCAGTATTAAAAATAATTTGACTTAGTTGCAGTATTAAAAAAAAATCTTGAGATTTCATATCAAAGTTCAGATTTCTGGCTTCTCTAGAAAAAAGGCAGATCTATCCTCATTGGGTCACCACTTCACAAGGTAGGGTAGGCGGAGCCAGCCAGCTGCCTCCTTCAGAGACTGAGCCCTTGGCCCCTGCTCCCTCCCGCCCAGAACATCTGACTCTCCAACAGGCCTGTGGGTGGGGTGAGTGACTTGCCTGTGGGGTAGACTTACTGAGCAGTGAGACCGCACCTATCAGCAATCCTTTTCCCCCAGATCTCTGAAGAGGGGTGTCCCAGCCAGGGGCACAGCATGAGCGAAGGTGTGGAGGTGAATAAGCATGGAATCCTCAGGAGGCAGGACGGGGGTGAGGCTGGGACTAACGGTGATAAGTGGTGACTGCCCTGGCTGCCACCGTCACACCCCTAGTCCTCCAGCATCACACTGTCATCAAGTAACTGGGTGGCTTTGGGCAACTTGCTTGAGCTTTGAGTTTCCCTTCCATTACGTGGGGATAATGACAGCTGCCCTTCACTACATCACACACTAATGCACATGCAGGGAGGGCCACCTGGTCCTCTCAGGAAAAAGAGGGGCTGTGAGTACTAAGAGCCACTTGTCTGGCCTCAACCACCTCACTACCACCATCCCCCCAAGAACGAGGGTGGGCTTCTTCCAACAATCACCTTTGCTCTTCCCTAACACACCTTTGGCTGCTCCCCTTGACAGATGAGAAAACGGAGTCTCCAGAAGTTACACCCCTCCTCACCCATTGCCTTCCAGTTGATTGCAACTCCTCGTGATCCTGTAGGACAAAGTGAAACTGCCCCCATAGGGTTCCCTAGGTTGTAATCTACAAGAGCAGATGGCCAGGTCTTTCTCCTGTGGAGCAGCTGGTGGGTTTGAACCGCCGACCTTTCGGTTAGCAGCCGAGTGCTTAAACACTGTGCCACCAGGGCTCCTTCAGAATGGTTAAGCAACATCAAAAGTCAACCTCGTGGCTAAGACACAGTCTTCACATCTCATGGAGGAGACAGTCACGTGAAGGTCCCTTGGTGGTCGGGTTTAATAACCCCTCCTTTCTCTTCCAATTCTCTCTCCTTCCAGGATGTAGTCTGCTGCCCACCCACCGTCTTCCCATGCTGTTGAGGGGCCCCAACTCATCTCCAGAGCTAGGGAGAGCACTCAGGACCACCCACCAACCTGGCTCCGTTAACTTTTAACTCTTCCCCTCGAGCCTCACTCCATTCCAGCCGCTTGGTCTCTGTGTTTCTCAAACACACTAGGTGGGCTCCTGCCTCAGGGTGCCTGCATTTGCTGTTCCTGCTGCCCAAAACACTCTTCCTCCCTCGGGGATCTGCAGGCTCACTCCCTTGGCTCCTTCAGGCTTTTGCTGAAATGTCACCATCTCAGTGAAGCTTTTCCTGCCCTGATTTAAAATTTAACACTCCCCCTTCCAATTCTTTGCTTCATTTTTCTACGTAGCACCTATCACCAGCCAGCACACTCCATATTTAGCATATTTCTCCTGTTTGGGGTCTTTTCTTTCCACTTATGAGAATGTAAGCACCATGAAAGGTTTTGTTCACTGATGTCTCCTCAACACGCACAACTGATCAAGTAGGGGCCCATAAATATTTGATGGATTGGATTTTCCAGAGTGCCACCCTGAGGCAGCTCCAGGTTTTACCGATTGGTCAGAGGTAGGGGTAGGGGGTGGAGCCATACCCTGTGCTCCAAACTCAAACTGAGCTCCCACCCCACCCCAGCCCTGTCTCTGGGACAGGCTCTGGCTCCACTTAGGTTCTATCTTATCCAAGCTTCATAATACTCCTATGGGTATGTGTGGTTCAGTGAATTACTTCATAGAGCTCTTCTACCATAGTCTTGCAGAGGTCAGCGAAAAAGGAAGACTCTCAAAGAGATGGATTGACACAGTGGCTGCAATAATGGGCTCAAGCATAGCAACTATTCTGAGGATGGCGCAGGACCCGGCAGTGTTTAGTTTTGTTGTACATATGGTCGCTATGAGTTGGAACTGACTCGATGGCACCTAGCAACATAACACACACAATGACTGGGTGGGACTATGCAAAGAAGATACTTGTGGCCCACCAAAGGGATTGCTAATAATGTAAATAAGGTGCATGGCACCCTTGTGGGGGTGGGGCCATGCAAATAAGGTGTATGGAACCCTAAGGAGGGGATCGGTCAGTATTCCCATCCACTAGCCATCCACTAGGCTTAAAAGAACCAATCGTAGAGCAGAGGGGGTACCTGACTACCACCAAGAAAGAAGTGGTAGGAGTGGAGCATGTTCTTTGGACCCAGGATCCCTGCACTGAGAACTTCCTAGACCCAGGAGACAGAGAGAGAGAGCTGTAACCTGAGAGACGGTGAGAAGCAGCAGCAGGAAAAAGGTGGCAGCAGAGGCAGCAGAACCAGGAGACCAGCAGGAGATTGCAGGATGGGCTATCCGGCCCATGGAGGGAGAAAGCTGAGTGACTTCAGGCAGGTGGCTTGCTGGTGGAGTGGGGTGCCCTGGGGCACTTATTGGTAGAGCTAAAGAGCTTTGTAACACTTGCCCAAGCAGGCAGAGGCTGAGCCAAGGGGCCGAGGGCCAGGGAGAGGCCTGCCTGCGGTATGGCTGAGAAGAGCTGTCCTGATGGAAGAACTGTATCCTGAGTTGTTCCTGGTCCTGAATTGTAACCTCTTACTTCCCTAATAAACCCTGTAACTGTGGGTAGAGTCTATGAGTTCTGTGTGGCCATTGCAACAAATTATCGAACCCAGTAGAGAAGTAGAGAGTGCAGTGGGAGGGACAGTTGGTGTTAGAATCAGTAAAAAACTTGGAGAGAGGAGGTATGTCTGACCTCCGCCTTAGAGGAATCAGCCTCGGGCTATTATGCTGATAATGATTCTCCTTCCCCCTTGTGAAGTTAGAGGAGGTCAAGACATCTCCGCATGCCATTTTTACAGTATGTATGTTATTATCCCTCCTTTACTGTAAAACTCACAGCTATGAGTTGGAATCGACTGTACGGCAACGGGTTTGGTTCGAGGTTTTACTGTAAAATAGTAGTAGTAGTAGCGTCAGAACCTGCCTAACTTCAGGAGGGATAATGAGAATCACCATTAGCACAAAGCTGATCCCTATGAGGTGGAGGTCAGATATACTCCACTCTCCAACCTTTTTACCAATTCTGATACCAGCCATACCTTTCACAGCACACTCTACTTCTCTTCTGAGTTTGATAACCTGTTGCAGTTAAGTGGTTTATTAAGGAAGTAACGGGGTACAATTTAAGATTAGGATCAAGAAGCGTGCAGGCAAAGTCTGGAAGGCTCCCCCAAAGTGGAGAGCACATCCCTCTCTCCTTCAGTGCAGGACAGCTCTCTCAGCTCCTCTTGGCCATGCAAGCAAGCAGGCCCTTCTCTCTGCCATGCACGCCCCCTCTCAGCCATGCAGGCTTCCTCTTGAGCCTCTAAGGACAGGTTCCTCTTGGCCCTGCTACCTGTCACTGCCAACTCTACCTCGGGGCCCCTTCCAGGCCTGTCATCACCTTCAGTGTTATAACCCTTGACCCGTGTTACAGCTCTTTTAGGAGGCTCCTTTCCTCTTTTCTTTTTTTTTTTTTATATTTTATTGTACTTCAGGTGATGGCTTACAGAACAAATAGTTTCTCATGAAACAGTAGTACACATGTTGTTTTATGACATTGGTTAACAACCCCACAACATATTAACCCTCTAA
>NW_004443963.1:16070158-16092402 GCF_000243295.1 Trichechus manatus latirostris
GTGATTGACATTTCACTCAGCATAATGTCCTCCAGTTTCATCCATGTTATGAGATGCTTCACAGATTCATTGTTGTTCTTTCTCGTTGCATAGTATCCTTTCCTCTTTTCTTGTTGCTTCTCTCTTGCTTTTTCTCCTTTCTGCTTCTTCCTGCTTTGTGTTTGAAAAACCTGTGTGGGGTTGGCTGCATGTATATACAAACTCCTCATCAATTTCAAGGCATGGCCCTTCCACCAGGGACATGAACTGACCAATCCCCTCTGGATAGGCCACAGATACTTCATTTGCATAATAGGTTATAGTCACTTCATTTGCATAGTATGTTGACCAATCCCTGCAAGATGCATACCAATCACAGGGCATACTGCAGCCAAGGGCCAGACAAAAAGTATCAAACCGTACTTGTTGTTTATAACTTACCCAGGAAATGTCAGTCAACCTGGACAAAAGTAACAAACCCTCTGGAGTAGAAAACTAGGGCAAAGGTTGTTGATGTGGTAAAAAACATGTAAAACTGTTCACTACACATTAGTAAGTAAGCACAGATAAGCCTGTGCTTACCTTGCTTACTGGGTACTCCGTCCCTGTCAGGGATTGTAAATTTGAAAAGAGGATTTGATTCTGTAGGAAGGTGCTGTGGGGTTGGGAGAGAGACAGATGCCAGCCATACCTAGAAGCAGAATCTTTTTTTAAATTTTTTTATTGTTATACTTTAAGTGAAAGTTTACAATTCAAGTTAGTCTCTCACTCAAAAGTTTATACATACATTGTTATGTGATCCTAGTTGCTCTCCCTATACTGTGACAGCACACTCCTCCCTTCCATCCCTGATTTCCCGTGTCCATTCAACCAGCTCCTGAGCATCTCTGCCTTCTCATCTCACCTCCAGACAGGAGCTGCCCATTTAGTCTCATGTATCTACTTGAGCTAAGAAGCACACTCTCCACGAGTGTCGTTTTATGTCTCATAGTCCAGTCTAATCTTTGTCTGAACAGTTGGCCTGAAGAATGGTTTTACTTCTGGATTGACAGAGAGTCCAGGGGCCGTGCTTTCTGGGGTTCCTCCAGTCTCAGTCAGACCATTAAGTCTTTTTTTTTTTTAATAGAATTTGAGTTCTGCACCCTACTTTTCTCCTGCTCCATCAGGGACTCTCTGTTGTGTTCCCTGTCAGGGCAGTCATTTGTGGTAGGCAGGCACCATCTAGTTCTTCTGGTCTCAGGCTGATGAAGTCTCTGGTTTATGTGGCCCTTTCTGTCTCTTGGGCTAATACTTTCCTTGTGTCTTTGGTGTTCTTCATTCTCCTTTACTCCAGGTGAGTTGGGACCAGTTGATGCATCTTAGATGGCCACTTGCAAGCTTTTAAAACCCCAGACGCCACTCACCAAAGTAGGATGCAGAAGCTTTTCTTAATAAACTTTGTTATGCCAGTTGACCTGTCACCTGAAAGCATGGTCCCCAGACCCCTACCCCTGCTACTCTGCCCCTCGAAGTGTTGGATTGTATTCAGGAAACTTCTTAGCTTTGGTTTAGTCCCGTTGTGCTGACTTCCCCTGTAATGTGTGCTGTCCTTCCCTTCACCTAAGATAATTCTTGTCTGCTATCTAGTTAGTGAGTAATCCTCTCCCGCCCTCCCCACCCTAGTAACCATCAAAGAATGTTTTCTTCTGTGTTTAAACTTTTTCTTGAGTAGAAGCAGAATCTTTGATGTGGTGAAAAAACGTGCGATTGTTCACTACAGGTTAGTAAGTAAGTACAAGTAAGTCCGTGCTTACCTTGCTTATTGGGTAATCTGACACTGACAGTGCTGTAGTTTTAGTACTCCACATCCATTCTGCACTTACTAGATGCCCAGAATTGTTGTAATACACTTCTTACTTTGTATTATTTCATTTCATCCTCACAGCAACCCTATTAAGCAGGTACCATACTGTGGACTGCCAGAAGGAATACATCAGTCTGAGCAGAAATACAACCAGAATGCTCCTTAGAAGCAAGGATGGCGAGACTTCGGCTTGCTTACTTTGGATGTATTATCAGGAAAAAAGCATCATGCATGGTAAAGTAGAGGGTAGCAGAAAATGAGGGAAACCCTCCATGAGATGGATTGACACATTAGGTGGAAGAGTGGACTCAAACATACCAAGGATGATGAAGATGGTGCAGGACCTGGTAACGTTTCATTTTATACAGAAGGTTGCCATGAGTCAGAGCCAACTCGATGGCAACTAACAACAATCCCCATTTAACAGATACTATAGATATAGGTATTACTATATCATTTTATAGATAAGGAAACTGAGGCACAGAAGGGTTAAGTCTCTAGCCCAAGGTCTCTGGGTTAAAGGGAACCTAGGGAACAGTGGCAAGAATGAGGAAGCGGCTGAACCTAAGGGAAAGAGATCAGAAGGAAACTTTATCACCACTTGAGGCGAAATCCACCAGTGCCAGTCCTCTCAAGGGCCCCCTGGGGACCCTGACCGGGGAGGGAGGGAGGTTACCCAGTCCAAACGTGCCGCGGCCCCGCGCTCCGGAGGCGTCTGGGCACCGCCCGCCTCGGCTCCGCCCCTTGTCCTCGAATTGTCCAATCTCACAGCCTTCATGCAAATTAGGCACCTAGAGAGAGCCTATGCGAGTGTGTCAGGGGCGTGGTCACCCGTTCCACTCCCGGGCAACGTTCTGATTCATTGTTAAAATAATGAGGCCGTGACCCCCACCCCCTACTGGCACCCCAGCGCGTGGAAACCCGAGCCGAGGTTCGTATTGGGCGGCGGAGAAGTGAGGGCTGAGAGGAGGACTGGGCGGCGAGGTATACGGGGCAGGACTGGCGGACCGGCTGGATGGAGAGGTCCACGGGTCCTTTTTCTGGGTGGGGCATGCGTATTCGCTAAGGATTTTCATTACTACATCCACGTCTAAAGTGCACTTTAGAGAAAGAGTCTGCACCTTAGGGGTGGAGGGAGCTGGAGCGGCGAGAGGCACGTGGAGCAGAACCTCCCCCACACCCCCAGCCCCCAGGAAAATGAGCAGCGTTCTCTGTCCGGAGCGATGCTCTTTTATGTGTCCGGCCTGGGAAAGAACCGCCTAGGCTGGGCGCGACAGATGCGCACTCCCTCCGCCACGGGAGCAGGGAACAACGGGGAGATGGCCGCCCCAGGAGGATCCAACAGCCTGGAGCCGTGGAGGGGCCAGTGGGTGCGCCCACCCTACACCGAACCCTGCCCGAGTCCCATTCCGCACCCCAGGTCATACGGTGGAGAAGCCTTCGCCCAGGCTGTCCCTGGAGAGGACGTGAAATTCCCCAGCTCTCAGCTGAGATTGGCAGCAAAGGCCTGATCCCCTGGGACGCTTTGGACGAAACTTGCCAGGTGAGGACAGGTATGGGCAGGTGACCTGGGGGCAACATAAAATGCGTGTTTTGGGAAGTTGAATTCCTCCCACTCTCCCCAGCCCACCCTCTACTCCTCTCCTGGGACTCTGTACAGGTGGGGAGGGAAAGAGGGCATCTACAGTTGTTCTTCCTAGGCGTGGATGTTGGACCCCCCCAGGGGCACCCAGAAGGGAGAGCCCTGGACTCAAGACAAAATACTGGGCTTCTCTTTGGCTTTTCTCTGCCACAAACTTGCTGTGTGACCTTAGGTTAGTCACCTTTTCTGAGACTCTCTAAATGCCTGCCCATCCCTTTGCCTTGCACCCTGTTTGCCAACGGACCTTGTGATTTGGTAATGTGATCCAGTGCCCCTTACCTCCACCTCCAAGAAGGCAGAGAGGCACACAGACATGGATTTGAATCCAGCTCAGCCACTGTGCCCTTGAGCAAGTTGTGCAATCTCTATGAGCCTCAGTTGCCTCGTCTGAAATTGTGTCTATAATGAATACTGATAATGAAATATTATCTATCATATTATCTATAATACAGGTAGCTGTAAGACAAGGGCACTCAAACTTTCAGATGCATTGGAATCCCCTTGGGGGCTTGTTTAAAATGCGCACTGCAGGCCTTATCCTCAGACAGTCTAACTGGGCAGGTCTGGGAGGGAACCAGGAATCTGTATTTGTGTGAGCAGCCCAGGAGAGTCTACTGTACAGTCCTTGGGAAACACTTTGAGCAATGCTGCAATAAGGACTAGAAATCAGGTGTCAAATGCTTGGCAGCATCTGGTGCTTAATAAGTGTTTGTTGAGTGAATTAATGAGCAAATGAATGAATGGATGGATGAATGGATTACCTTATTTCTTTGGTCCTGGTCTTGAATGCGACAAGCTGGGGCTGGAGTCTAGGTGGAGACTCAGTCAGCCATCTGATCCTTGCCTCCCCCATCTTCCCAGGCCCCACCTAGAGGGTCGGTTGGGTCACAGGAGCTTCTCTGGCCTGACGCATTCAACATGGAGCAGGTGGCTGGGAATGTCCCCTGTGAATGCTTTGAGACCAACATGCTTGCCCAGAGCCTCTGCCAAAACTGTTTTCATCCCAAGGAGGCCCATGGAGCCGGGCACCAGGTGGGCTGGTTTTCTTGAGTGGTTGGGTAGCTTGGGATGGGAGTTGGCAGCGTGGCCAGGCCTGGCCAGTAACTTGCAGTGTGAACCTTGATGCTGGCCTTCCTCCTGGACAGATCCTCAGTTTTCCCATCTGTACAATGAGATAGTTGGGCCATGTTCGTATTTCGTAAATATCAGTCATTCTGCTCTGCTTTAATGAGTTTCTGTCAAAGCCTCATCTAATCTATTTCTTTACTGTTAGTTCAGTTGACATCCTTTTTCCCTTATACTGAAACAAAACTGTACGTCACCACCACAAATGGAAAACCAGGATCATGTCCAGTAAAAAATAGAAATTAGAAATGTTATTAAATTCTAGCAAAAGAGTGTTGTCTGCTGATGGCTCTGAGCCCGAGGCCTACTGTCTCTTTGTTATAAAGGGAGATATTAGAGAGGTGTTAAAGATACCCCAGCACCCAGTGAAGACTTTGTCCTTGAAGTAATGGAAGGAGTGAAAGGGTTGAAAGGGGAGATACTGTCTCACTTTGGGATCAATGCGCTCTGATGCCAAGCCCAGGTATGCGTAAACCTAGGGCACCAGATACACATGCTATGAGAAGCACCAGTTTAACAAAACAGTTGTGAGTTGATTCTGACTCATGGCAACCCTGTGTGTGTCAGAGTAGAACTGTGCGCCAGAGGGTTTTCGGTGGCTGATTTTTTGGAAGTAGGTCTCCAGGCCTTTCTTTTGAGGCACCTCTGGGTGCCCTCCAACCTTTTGGTTAGCAGCGGAGCATTTTAAAAGGAATTTAGCATCGCCCAGGGACTCCTATGAGAAAGAAGCACAGGACCTCTGAATTTCCAGATTGAATTGACCCCCTATGGCTCTGTAGTCCCTGTGGGGCCTGAGGTTCCTGGTGAACTGAGAGCTGGCTTCATGGGGTGGGGGTGGTGTGGGGAGTGTTATGGGCAGAGGTTAGACTCTGCAAATGGATCATTGTAAGGGAACTGCTGTTCAGCTTTGGAGCCAGGCAGGCCAGAGTTTCATCCTAGGTTTGCTGTTCACCTCCTGTGTGACCTTGTGTCATTTAACCTCTCTGGGGTCACTCTCCTCAAGGATAAAGTGGAGGCAACAAGGCAATTGGGGCCTCTGGCTCTGCTTCCCCAAAGTCACGTGTGGCTAACTTGATACCAAACCTTGGAGATTCTTTTCTTAAATATTTTATTGTGTTTTAGGTGAAAGTTTACACAGCAAATTGGGTTCCCATTTAATAATTTTTATACAGATTGTTCCATGACACGGGTTACAGTTTTGGCAATGTGTTAGCATTCTCGTCATTGCCATTGTTTGTTCTGTTTCCATTGATCTAGCTTCCCTGCCCCTCCTTGCCTTCTCATCTTTGCTTTTGGGTAAATGTTGACCATTTGATCTTGTGTAGTTGATTGTTTAAGGGAGCATGCTCCTCACGGTGATATTATTTATTTTAAAAGCCAATCTATTATTTGGCTGAAAGCAGACCTCCGGGAGTGGCTTCAGTTCCAAGTTAAAAGGGCATCTTAGGATGGCAGTCTTGGGGTTCCTGTAGTCTTTATCAGTCCAGTAAGTCTGGTCTTTTTTGGGAATTTGAGTTTTGTTCTGTATTTTCTCCCATTCTATCCAGGACCTTCTGTTCTGTCCCTGGTCAGAATGGTAGTGGTAGTTGGGCACCATCTAGTTCATCTGGTCTCAGGTTAGAAGAGGCCATGGTTTGAGTGGGCTATTAGTCCTGTTTTGCTCCAGATGAGTAGAGACTAATGGTTGTATCTTAGAGGACCACTTGCAAGCTTTTAAGATCCCAGACACTACTTACCAAACTAGGATGTAGAACATTGGAGATTTTTTTCTATGTATTGTTAAACCTCCAGTAACAACTCCCCCACCCCAACCCCCAAGTTCAGAGAATGGTTGCCTGAAAGTCCTGTGGGTCCATCTCCCATGCAAATGAACTTCTCCCAGTGGATGGGGATCCAGCAAGCATGGAGTGGGAGGAAAGCCCTGGATCCAGACAAATGTGAGTTCTAGTCTCAGTTCCACCACTTCCCAACTCTGAGACCTTGGGCCAGTTGACGTATTCAACACATACTGAATGAGAGCTTAAAATGTGCCAGGCACTGTGCCCAATGTCAGGGAAGTGGTGATAAATAAGACAGACACATCTCTGCCTTCATGGGACTTGTGGTCTAGCAAGGGATACAATAAAAATGTCATCATGCCAATAATGGTTTAATCATGGTTACAATAAATACTGTAAAGGAATAGCAAGTGGTATCAGACAGAGGTAAATGATAGGGCATTGGGGAAAATTTCTCCAAGGAAATGATGTTTCAGATGCTTGGTAAAGGCTGTGTGGGCATTGGCCCAGTGATGTTGGTGGAAGGGCAGAGGACGAGAACATCATGGGCAAAGGCCCTGAGGCAGAAAGGAGGGAGGCGCATTGGAGGACTGGAGAGAGGCCAGCAAGAAGGAGGGGCAGAGGAGCTCCAGGACAAGGATGGAGATGGGGCAGGGCTGGATCTCACTGGCCCTTGTAGATATGCTGAGGGCTTTGGACTTTACCCTGAGAGTTATGGGGAGCCACTGAAGATTTTGAAGAGTCATGATCAGATTTGTATTTTTCAAGTCCTTCTGACTGCTGGGCAGAGAATGGAGTGCAGGGAGATGATATTGAATCAGGCTGACCAGTAGGAAAATGTACAATTACTCATGCAAGAGATGATGGGGGCTTAGCGATGGAGACAGATGGACACATTCCAGAACTAATTGCATAGGAGAATTTACAGGATTTGGTTTCTGAATAACAAGGAGGCGGAGGGGTGGGGGAGGCCCATGGCTGACCCCTAAGTTATTTCCTGAGGCAGGGTACTCAGGATGGGAAATTTGTTTGGGGTGTGGTGAGTTTGAGGTGACTGTGGGATATTCTAGTGGAGATGAAACCAGTTGCTGTGGAGTTGATACTGACTCATGGCGACCCCATGTGTGTCGGAGTAGGACTGCGCTCCGTAGGGTTTTCTTTTTAATAATTTATTTTATTGCTTTTGTTGTTTTGACAGTATACACAGCAAAGCATACACCAATTCAACAGTTTCTACATGTGCAATTCAGTGACGTCCATTGCATCCTTCAAGTTGTGCAACCATTCTCACCCTCCTTTTCTGAGTTGTTCCTCTCTCATTAACATGAACTCAACTGCCCTCTAAGTTTTATAGGGTTTTCAGTGGCTGGTTTTTCGGAAGATTGCCAGGCCTTTTCTTCTGAGGCACCTCTGGGTGGACTTTAGCAGCCGAGTGTGTTAGCTGTTTGTACCATCCAGGGACCCCCCAGTGGAGATGAACAGAGGTTACTGAATATACAGGAGAGAGGCTTGAGAGTCATCAGGATCTGGCCTGTCTAAAGTCATGCTCATGGATGAGCCATTGTCTACAGAGAGAGTGCAGAGTAAGAAGAGGGGAAGAGAGCCTGGGGTGGGTGGAGGCCTGCAGAATACAGCTTTTAAACACGGGCAGCGAGGAGGCCGAGACTGTCAGGAGATGGAAATGGAGCGGGGTATCTGCCCCCTGCTCCCTGAAGCCAAGGCAAGAAATGGTTTCAAGATCAGAGAAGGGTACTTGTGTCAAATCCTTTACTTCTTTGACCTTCCAATTGCTCTGAAGGCCCCTGGGTTCTGCAAATGCATGAGGGATGTCTGTTACATCCCTGAGCCAGACCCTGGGACCAGACCCCTGGCCGGGGGACTGTTCCCTGCATCCAGAATGTGGGCTCCAGAGGCTGGCAACCACCTCTTCTTGACTTTTCCATCTGCCTCCCTGTCCACCCTGCTGCCACCTGGACTCCACTTGGGATCTAAAGTACAGCAGGTTCTCCATGGTCGGGTATTGATGGAATGAGTGGCTTTCTTCATGTTGCCCTCCCAGGGACACGGGGTGCCTGCCCTAGGTGCCCTCTGGGTCGCCTGGCTTGCTCTGCATCACCCACTCTCTTCCTATCTCCCTGCAGTAGCAGGTCTCCAGGGAACCAAGGTTTGCCGGTTTTTGCTCTGAGGGGGCTGGATTCTGGAACATTGGCCTGATTTGCCCTTGGCTTTGGCTCAAGAGATTTCACACATGGGGAGTCACAACATCTGTATGTTAGACAGCAGCCCCAGCCTCGCTGGAGTTGCACTGTTCCTGAGCTGATCTCTAATTACACCTGGGCACAGACTCCTCCCTGTGGGGCCGGATAAAAGCGTCCCCAGGAGCTCAGCGAAGAAACAGAGCTGGGTCCAGTTCTGACATCTTCACCCACCCGAGAACACGCAGAAAGGGCCCCAGGTCCCAGAGGTCCCTGAAGCTTGACCAGCTGATCATGCAAAAGGCCATGGGGAGTCCCAATTCTGCACACCCCTGCTGTGCTCTCGGCTGACTCTCCCACAGACTGGGCGGTGGGGGAGAGTTAACTCTGGAAATCACACAACCTTGACCAGGTCATGGCCAAGTGCTGGCGGGGCAGGGGAGGGGATAGATGGGTGGCCCCTTCTCTAAGACAGGCACTCTCATACCTTTTCAATTTATTCTTAATTGCATTTGACATTATTCTATTTTACCTTTATAAAATTCTATTTAACATTTTTGTATTATTTATTTTATTTAAGATGTACAGGCCAGGCAATGTCCTAAGCCCTTTACAAATATCAGCTCATTTCATTCTCATAGCCAGGGGCATTGGTGAATTCCAGCCTCCCACGTGGGAGACATGGGTTTGATTCCTGGCCCATGCACGTCATGCACAGCCACCTCCCGTCTATCCGTGCCGGCTTGCGTGTTGCTATGATGCTGAATGGGTTTCAGCGGAACTTCTAGACTAAGACAGACTAGGAAGAAAGGCCTGACAATCTACTTCGGAAAACCAGCCCCTGAAAACCCTGTGGATCACAATGGTCCTATCCGAAACCAGTCACGGGCATGGTAGGACCAGGCAGCGCTTCTTTGTGTTGTACATGAGGTCTCCATGAGTGGGGGCCGACTCGATGGCATCCATCAACAACAACGACAGCAGCTTCTCATAGCATCCCAGGGGGTGCACCCTGTTATCATCCCCATGGTGTAAAGGGGACGGCTGAGGCCCAGAGAGAAGTCACTTGTCCTAGGTCTTGGTTTCAGCTCCTCTCCATTTCAGAGATGAGAAAACGAGGCTCAGAGAGGGGAAGGCACCAGGCTGATGTCACTCAGCTGGGAAGTGGAAGAGCCAGGATTGGGCCAGAGGTCTGTCAGAGGCCAGAGGCTGTGCTGACCCGCCAGACAGGAAATCAGAGCCGAGGACTGACTTCTGGGCCTGCTCTTAGGGCTGGGTGGTGATGGGGGCTGGGGTGAAAGCAGGGATGAGATGCCATCGCAGGCTGGGGGTTCTGCCGTGCCAGGCTGGGCTGGAACCTCTTGGTGATGCCCAAGAGCCACTCCCTCCTCATTCACGCTGCAAAGTCCCCAGGGCAGCCAAGGCGCCAGGCCGGGCTGCGGATCTGACACCTCTCCGCTGCCGAGCTCTGATCAGAATCTGACTGCGGGGCAGGAGGCGAAATTGAACCCAGGCGGGCCTGCTCTGGCCTGGATGGTGTGACAGACATCCCGGCCTCTCTGCATGTGACCCCCCAGGCCCTGCCAGGGGTGGCCTTCTTGGAACCCGGAGAGTCTGTGCCTACCCTGGGGCTCTGCCCAGGCTGCAGCCTAGGCCCTGGGCTGTGTGGTCCCCAGAGAGCCCCGGCCCAGGCCCCCGCCCTCCTGCCAGCCTCTCAGGTGAGCCGGCTAGATCGGGTTCCTGCGGTTTCGTGTCCTGCATTGTTCTTGGCTGGGCCCCGGCTTATGAAACAGTAATGAGGGGCCTCTGCTCCCACGGCTGGCCCCTCTAAGGTTTCCGCTGCGTCAGCCGCCACCACCACCACGGCCTGGAGTTGGGGCCTGGGAGGGCGGCAGCGTGAGGGCCAGAGCCGGAGCCCCCCGGGGACGAGGGTGCTGACAGCCGCCAGCTGCCACTGCCGCCGGAGCCTGCCGCCCAGGTAACCCGAGAGGCGGCGGGGCACGGGGTGCTGTGGCCATAGTCTCCCACCACCGAGGGAGGGCCCTGCCACCCAGGAGGTGGGGAGGGATGGGGGGACCTTCCTGGAGGTGAGCAACCGTTCCCCCTGGGTGAGCCCAGCACTAGCCCTAGCAAGCAGGTGTGGCCATGCTGAGGGTGGGAGGGAGACAGGAGCAGCAGCGGCTCAGGCCCCCACCCTTAACCCTTGGCCTTGATGCTCCAGCCCTGAAGCCCCCTGCCCCTCCTTTAGTGGCCAAATCTCTCTTTTATTCCAAGGTCTTGTTCTTGCACCTCCTTCTTCTCCCTCAGACTAGCTCTTCCTCCCTCTGACCTTCTGCCATTCTCCAGGCCAGCTAATCCTCCCTCCTCTCCCTTCTCCTTCTTCACTTCTTCTTCTTCACCTTTTCTTCTGGCTACAAAAGACCATTTGGGGCCCTTCTGCCCACTTCACGTCCTCAGGCACGCGCATACACACACGTACCAACAGACACACATAAGTAAGCATACGTGCACTTTTGCAAACATACATTAATGTATGCACTAGGCCTGCATGCACACATGCACATGTGCCCCAGACAAGCACACACAGGCCTGTATACACACACGTACCTGCACCTAGACCCATACGTGTACACACATATGTGTGTGCACACGCCTAGTACTCTGGCCAGCCCCCACTTGGGTCCCAAGGGGCTCTCACAACCTGATGGGCAGCTGTCCTTGAGAAGTGTGAGATCCTGGGAGGAGATGTCAGAGACTCCTAGCCCGCCTGGTGTGGGAGGGGCCATGTAGGGGGAAGGGGCCGCCCACGTGGGTGCCGAGCTGCCTCCTATCTCCAACTCTGTCCCAGGAGCCTGGGAGCCCTCCGAGTGCTGAGGCACCCTACTGCGACTTGCCCCGCCACCCATCCGCACCTGAGGACCCGCTCGGTGCTTTGACCTCCGGCTGCCAGTCCGTGGTGGGCCCAGGCCTCAGGTCAGGGCCTGAGAGGTGGGTACAGCCCTGGGCTCCCTGGGGTCAGATGCCCTCACCCAGTCCACCCTGCACCGCTTTATGATGGCATCATCTATCTGGGGTGGCTGTTGGTGTGGGTCACGTAGTCAGTCTCTGCGGCCCGGGCACAGGCGAGCAGATCACACTGTCCCTGTTCATACCTGGACCTCTGAGCTTACCCTCCCAACCCTGGCTGTCTCTCCCCATGGTCTTGCCCACCCCACTGATGCTCTAAGACCTGGCTCAGCTTTCTTCCAGGGGATGGGGCAGTCACACACCCACTCTGCAGTGGGCATGGCCCACAGCCCACTCACATTTCCTGGTTTCCTTGCACACCCAGGGCACCTGTCACCCACCTACCTGGCCATACACTCCTCTAGGCTCTGGGATTCCATCCGTGGCCCCTCCTCCCCCAGGCCTGAGCTGAACTGAAGTCCCCTTTTGGGGTCATGGGACCTGGGATGGCAGGGCCTTGGGGTCCAGAAACCTGGATTCCAGCTTCATCTCTATCCCTGACAGGCTGTGAGACCTTGGGCAAGTTTAATCTTTCTGTGCCTTAGTTTCCCTGTTTGTAAAATAAGGGGTTGAATCAAATCATCATTGCTTTTGGAACATGTGTTCCTCACAGACAGGCACTACTGAAAAAAAAATGGCTCAGTCATCAGATATGTTTCAGAGAGTCTAGGATAAGCAAAATTGAATATGTTCCTTGCAGGACTTGTCAGAGCCTTTAGTTGGCAGGTGTGCATTGTGGCTTTTAGGTGGGGGGAGGTAAGAGGAGTAGGCAGTATGTCCCAAGCTTATTTGACTGGAACTCTTTTTCAGGGTCATCAGCTATTACCATCTTTCAGGTCATTCTGTGATCACTCTTGGAGACACTGCCAGCTCTGAGCCTAGAGGCCAATTGGCTTCTCTAAAACTAGGCTGTCTCTGCAGCCCCACCTCGACATTCAGGCTGGTAGCTCTGTCATTCCCCTGAAGCCCTGCTGCCTGTCAGAGCCACACCTTAGACCGCATGCTTCTGTCTTGTTAGCGGACTGAGCTTTGGGATCCCCACTCCTGTGCGGGTGATGGGACTAGGGCTAGGGCAGCAGTCCTGGTTTACAACCCAGCACCACTGCTTCCTAGCTCTGGGATCTTGGCCAGTCTTGTTGACCTCTCTGAGCATCAGTTAAGGAGCCCCTGAGATACAGTGGTTTAAGTGCTCGGCTGCTAACTGAAAGGTCAGCAGTTCGAACCCACTAATCACTCCTTGGGAGAAAGATGTGGCAGTCTGCTTCTGTAAAGATTCCAGTCTTAGAAACCCTATGGGGCGGGCACTTCTACTCTGTCCTATAGGGTTGCTATCAGTTGAAATCGACTCGACAGCAGTGGGTTTCTTTTTTTTTTTTTGAGCCTCGGCTTCTTCATCTGTAAAATGGGAGTCATTTTACTCACTTGAAAGGGTAGCTAAATGAGTGACCCATGTAAGTGCCCAGCTCCCTCTCTGCACCACCATGTAGGTTCCTGGTTCCTAATGTGAATGTGTATATCCGGGTTGAGGGGGGCATCACTCCTTAATTCTTTTTGGGAAAAAGTCATGGGTCTGTGTCTCCTCTCCCAGGGGCCCATCATCAGGGCTTCCTGAAGAGGTTCCCGCAACCACCTCCAGGAGCAGGAGCCGGGAACTCAAGGCAGTGCCCTATCTGGAGGGTCTGACCTCCTCCCCGCGTGGCAGCCATGACGAGGGCCCCGACTTTGGCACCAGCTCCAGCCCCAATGGTGACACCCCTGATGATACCAGCAGCTTGTCCTCTGTGGTGAGCTGGGGGCAGGAGGCAGGGACAAGAGCAGGTCACCCCTCTGTCCCCAGCACCAGGGTCCCACCCAAACTGCCAGACAAGACCTTACTGAGCCTCTCACATCAGGGAGTTGGACCAAGGTCTTCTGGAGACTCAGCTAGCCACCCCAACTAGCCATCCAGACTGCCTGCTCCTGGGCTGGGCAGGGGGCTCGGCCTGGGCCAGCCAGGGTTGGGGTGGGGCTGGCTGTGAAAAGGAGATGAGGAAGTTCTAGCTACAGAGCTCTGGGTGAATCACCAGCAGGCTCAGGCTGCCGAAAATGCCCAGGTCACTGAGGGCCGGGATGGTGGGCATGGTATACAGAGCAAGGAAGGCACTGGGCCACTGGGCACTGCCTTGGTCACACACTGTTGAGCCCCATGACCAGCCCTAGCATAGATTTTCAAGGGACAGAGGAAAGGGAGTAGGCTTGGGGGGCCTGGCAAGGGCTGGGGGGCCATTTAGCCAGCAGAAGACTCAGGGGCCTTCAACTGAGTGTTCACCCCTGGAAGGACTGTCATGAGCAGTAGAGGCAGGCCTGTTCCATGAGACCCACAAGGGGAAGTGGCAGGAAGTACGAATGGGCTCAGAACAAAACAGCCCAGCCTTGCACTCACTAAGTGACGGGCTGTGTGCTAAGTGTGTGGCAGGCGTGGGCTCACGGAAGGCTCACCGCCACCCTCTGAGCTCAAGGCTCTCACAGGCCCATTTTGGGGTAAGAAAATGGAGGCTCAGAGACGGGAGGCAACTTATTACCTGAGGCCACACATCTGGGCAGTGGTGGGGCTAGGATTTGAACCTACAACTGTCTGGACTCTGAAGGTGTCTCTAGGAGGCTGCTAGGCCAAGGTCCTCCCATCACGTGGAAACAGACTGACGTGGGGTCAAGTTTCCTCCCAAATATACCACTTCCCAGCCAGGTGACTTCTGGCAAGTTCTTCACTTCCACACAACTGGCTGCCTCACAAGGTTGACTGCGTATGATCTGAGCTGATACCTACAACAGTGCTGGGCATACAGCAGGTGCTCTTTAAATGCTAGTTCCTTTCCCTTCTTTCTACCCAGCTCATGCTGGGAGCACAGGCCCTGGGGCCCTTCTTCTTCCCCCGCAAACACGCTCTCTCCTTCCCTCCCCTGGCAGAACTGGGACACTGTCAAGAGGCAGGCAGAGGCCCCCAGTGCGGACGAGCTCACCGTGATGATCCCATGGAGACCCCAGGAGGGGCCGAGGGCTGACAGTGCCCAACGGGCTCCATCTGTCCTCACCAAGCCTCCTGTGGGAGGAGACACTGCAGGCCAGAGAAAAGAGGGTAAGTCCTTCCAACAGGCCAGGTTGGTCCCAGTGACCGTGAGTCTGGTGATGGCCTGGGGCCCAGGCAGCCATCTTGCTGACCTCCCGGGCCTCTGAGCATGGCTTACTCTGGCAGCCCAGGTCTTAATAACAGTAACAGTTTCCATATAATTATGGGACAGCCACAATGTCACACACTACCTGCTTTAAATATATTGTCTCGCAACTGGTAGGTTAGGATCTTTGGATTCTAAGTGACAGAAGCTGGCTGAATGTAAATGGAATGACTCACATAAATCAAAGTCTAGAGGCACTGACTTCAGGCATGGCTGGATTCAGGTGTTCAAATAGCATCAGAAATCTGGTCTTTGCTCTGCTTTCTTCTGGTTGGCTTCATCTCAGCCAGGCCCTCCCCTAAATAATGGCATGATGACCACCAGCAGCATCAGGCTGTATCCTACCTGCTTATTGACTCTCATGGAAAGAGGGCACCATCTTCCCAATAGATGTAGCTAGTCTCAGAAAAGTTCTCACTGGGCCAGCGTGGCTCATGTGCCCAGCTTGGTGGTGGGGGATGGGGTTAGGCCCTGTGCAAAATTCATGGCCTGAGAGTTGTGGAAAGGGGATTCCCTAAGGGAAAACAGGGTGATGTTCACAGAGACAGGGGAAGGCTGCTGGTCAGGACAAGCTCACAGATGCCTGTGACAGCTGGTGAGCAACTCACTGGCACCTGAGCCCAGCAGGCTGCTCCTCAATGCTTGGGCCCTCAGTCACTACTGCCTTGAGCTGCCTCCTGGTCTGCGTCTTCAGCACCAATAGGATTTGGGGATTTGGGGCCAGGAAATCCAGTCCTAACCCTGCCTGGCAGTCCTGGCTTCCCATGATGCCTCTAGCATCCAGTCATCAAATACGTATGCACTAGCTGTTCATAAAGCCGGGTCTAGACGCCGTGGGCATTCAGAAGGAGTTAGACGTGGTCCCTGCCCCGGAAAGCTCATTGTCTGGTAAAACAGACAGATGGGAGATGATGAACAGCAGCCAGGACAGAGGAAAAGCAGAAACAGGAGCCACGCTGCGAGTGAAGAAATGAGCAAAGAGCTGGGAGCGGGGTGGGAGCAGAGAAGAAAGAGGTTCATTCCAGCCAGGGAAGGATCACAGAGGAGGACCATCTGGGCAAGGGATGGCATTCTAGCTGGAGCAGCAGCCTGGGCGAAGGCTTGGAGGCGTGGCTTGGGAGTTTCCTGGCACATACAGCTTGAGCCTAGATGGGAGTGCACAGATGAGTCAGACTGTATTGAGCCTTGAGAGCCTAGCCAAGGAATTGGGACTTTCTTATCTAAGTAGTAGGGAGCTATGGAAGGTTTTTGAGGAGGAGAGTGATGTACTTGCACCTGTGCCTTAGGAATTTCACTAGGGCAAACGTGTGGAAGATGAATTAGAGCAGGGCGAGGCTGAAGGACGAGACACCAGTTAAGAGGCTATTGCTGCTGCAGTAATAACTGGTTCTGGCACAAGTTATTGGCCCCTGGGTGGAAGGTTGTTGGGGAACAGGATAGTCACTGCTCTCAGCCCTCAGATTACGCATTGATTACAGAGGAAAAAGGCACCCTTAGGATGGGGAGAGCTGGCAGACACCACCTTAACCAAGTGGCCACTCAGCTTTCCTCCAGGGAGCAATCTGGCATCAGGTGCCCTTGACTGACGCACGGGGCAGGACGCAGCATCTCTTCCAAGTCTTCCCGCTAGCCATGCCTTGCTTGCGTCTAATCCTGAGGAAATGGGACAAACCCAAACTGAGGAGTGCTCTGCAAGATAACTGACTGGACTCTGTGGAAGACACAAAAGGCCTGGGGAATTGTTCCAGATTCTCGGAGACTACAGGGGCAGTGGTGGGTCAGTGGTAGAATTCTCACCTTCCACGCGGGAGACCTGGGTTTGTTTCTTGGCCGGTGTACCTCATGCACAGCCACCACCTGTCAGTGGAGGCTCGTGCGTTGCTTTGATGTGAACAGGTTTCAGCAGAGCTTCCAGACTAAGACAGACGAGGAAGAAAGGCCTGGTGATCTACTTCTGAAATCAGCCACTGAAAATTCTATGGTTCACAATGAGCAGATCCACAACTAATCATGGGGATGGCACAGGACCACGCAGTGTTTCCTTCTGTTGTACATGGGGTTGCCATGAGTTTGGGGCCAACTTGACGGCAGCTAACAGCAATAACAACAACAACAACATATGAGACTACAGAGACTTAGCAGCTAAATGCCGTGTGTGATGCTGGGTTGGGTCCTGGATAGAAAAAACATAGCTAAGAAAGACATTATTGGGACAACTGGGGCAATTTGAATATGGACTGTGTATTAGATAATAGTACTGTGTCAATGTCATATTTTTTGAGTGAGATAGTAGCATTGTGGTTGTGAAGGAGAATGCTGTGTTCTTAGAAGATGCACGTGGAAGGGTTAGGGGTGAAGTGTTGTGATGTCGTCAGCTGGTTCAGCAAGACAGATGATAGAAAGGTAGATAGGGTATTCGTTTCCTAGGGCCTCTGTAACAAAGTACCACAAACCTGGTGGCTTAAAACAATGGAAATTTATTCTCTCACAGTTCTGGAGGCTAGAAGTCCTAAATCAAAGTGTTGGCAGGGTCATGCTCCCTCTGAAGGCTCCTGGGAAGAATCTTTCTGTGCCTCTTCCAGCTTCTGGTGGTCTCAGGAGTTCCTCGGCTTGTGGCAGCATCACTCCAATCTCTGCCTCTGTCTTCACATGGCCGTCTCCCCTGGGTCTTCTTCCTCTCTTCTCTTCTTATAAGGACACCAGTCAGATTGGATTAGGGCCCACCCTACTCCAGTTTATGGAAACCCTGGCGGTGTCGTGATTAAGTACTATAACTGCTAACTAAAGGATCAGCAGTCCAAATCCACCAGGAACTCCTTGGAAACTCTATGGGGGCACTTCTACTCTGTCCTATAGGGTCGCTATGAGTTGGAAGCGACTCAATGGCAACGGGGTTTGTTTTTACTCCAGTATGACCTTATGTGAACTTAACTAATTACATCAGCAAAGACACTTTTCCAAATAAGGTCACATTCACAGGTACCAGGGGTTAGGATGTCAACATATCCTTTTGGGGGACACTGTAACAAGTAAGTAGATAGAGAGATAGATAAATCAAATGAGACAACTTGTTAACCACTGGTGATTCTGGGTGAAGGACAGATAATGGGTGATCAGTACCCTGTTCCTGCCCTCTCCTGTAGCCTGTTGCAATCGTCCAGGTTGGAGCTGGACAAATGTGAGTTAGGTCCATGATTGTGGGATGAAGAGCGGACAGAGAAGGATTGAGGAGGTGGACTTGGTGAGTTGCTGGATACGTGGGAAGAAACGGCTCCATCTTGTTGAGGGCCTTCCTCTTTTTTGCTCACCCTCTACCAGCATGATGTCCTTCTCCAGGGACTGATCCCTCCTGATAACGTGTCCAAAGTAAGCAAGACAAAGTCTCACCATCTTCTCTTCTAAGGAGCGTTCTGGCTGTATTTCTTCAAGACAGGTTTGTTTGTTCTTCTGGCAGTCCATGG
The DNA here is from genome assembly GCF_000243295.1 of Trichechus manatus latirostris. Lineage (NCBI taxonomy): Eukaryota > Metazoa > Chordata > Mammalia > Sirenia > Trichechidae > Trichechus > Trichechus manatus. The sequence goes on from NW_004443963.1 coordinate 16,088,400, forward strand.
TATATTCAGTTTATTAGCCAATGAAAACCTAGGTATATAGCCAAAAGAAATGAAAGGAGCAACTCAATCAGATAATTGTACACCAATGTTCATGGTAGCGTTATTCACAACAGCCAAACGGTGTAAGCAACTCAAGTGCCCACCAACAGATGAATGAATAAACAAATGTATATATATGCAATGGAGTCTTACTCAGCCATAAAGAGAAATAAAGCTCTAATATATGCTACCGCATGGGTGATTATAAGATTCCACTTATGTGAAATACCCAGAACAAATGCATGGAGACAGAAGGTAGGTTAGAGGTTGCCAGGGGCTGGGAGAGGGGACAGATGGGCATTATTGCTTAATGGGTGCAGAGGTTCTGTTTGGGGAATTTTTGTTCTTGATGATTATACAACATTGGAATGCAATTAACGCCACTGGATTGCACATGTAAAAAGTGTTAACGTGGCAAATTTTATCACAATAAAAAAAAAAAAAACATGGATGGGGAAAGTCAGAAGCTGGATTGGGGGCATTGACCCAGCTGTGAGCTACTGGGAGCGATGGCAAATGCCATCTCAGCCAGCACCTATGCTCAAGGAGCACCTACTGTGCGCTAAGCATGATTCTAAGCCCAGAGGATATGGTGGAAAACAAGACAGTATGACCACTATCCAGACAGAGCTTATCAGAAGGCGTGATTAAATAGATGCAGCCAGTGATTGCATGAAGGAAATTAACAGGGATGTTCCTAGCAGCTGACCAGGGAAGACCTCTCTGAGCAGGTGACATTTAAACAGAGACCCAGAGTAGGAGAAGGAGCCAGCCAGATGAAGTGGAAGAGTGCTTCCGCTGAGGGAACAGCAAGTGCAGAGGTCCTGGGGTGGGGAAATGTCTGTGGAACTGAAGGGAGAACAGGGAGCTGGAGTGTGGTGAGTAGGGGAGACGGTGCTGCAGGAGGCTGAGGTGGCCTGGGGGGCACAGACCAGACCCTGCAGAGCTTTGCTGGCTTCAAAAAACCCCTGGGTTTTATTCTAAGTGTGGTCGGGAGCCCCTGAAGGTTTTTTTTTTTTTTTGGTTTTTATTTTGATATAATTGTAGATTTAAGAAGAGTTGCAAAGGTAGTACAGAGAATTCCCCATGCCCTTCCCCTGGGTTTCCCTAATGTTAACATTTACATAACCAGAGTACAACGGTCAATATTCAGAGGTTAACACTGGTACAATATTATTGGAGCCCTGGTGGCGCAGTGGTTAAGAGATTGGGCTGCTAACCAAAAGGTAGGCAGTTCAAATCCACCAGCCGCTCCTCAGAAACCCTATGGGGCAGTTCTACTCTGTCCTGTAGGGTTGCTGTGAGTTGGAATCGACTCGACAGCAACGGCTTTGGTTTTTTCGGGTTTTGACAATACTATTAATGAAACTACAGGCTTTATTCAATCCCACGGGTTTGTCTACTCATGTCCTTTTTCTGTTCCAGGATCCAGTCCAGATCCCAGGTGCCATTTACTCTGTGTCTCCTTAGTCTCTTCCAGTCTGTGACTGCTTTATTGGTCTTCCTTGTCTTCCCCTGAAAGGTTTTAAGCATGGGTAATCTGATCAGGTTTGCCTTTGGCAAAGATCTCCCTGATGGAGCAATGACACTGGGACCAGAGTGCACGTGTTGGGGGCTGTTGTGACCATCCAGACGAGAGATGAGGGTGGCTTGGAGTGGGGAGATAGCGGGGAAGGCAGATGGATTTGAAACGTATTTTAGGATGGCTTTAGGGTACGTAGGGGGCATTGGTCGTACAGTGGTAGAATTCTCGCCTTCCATCCAGGAGTCTTGGTTTGAATACCAGCCACCACCCATCGGCTTTCAAGTTGCTGTGATGCTGAACAGATGTCAACAGAGCCTCCATACTAAGACAGATTAGGAAGAAAGGCCTGACAATCTACTTCTAAAAATCAGCCAGTGAAAACCCTATGGATCACAACAGTCCAATCTGAAACCAATCATTGAGATGGTGCAGGACCGGGCAGTGTTTCATTCAATTGTGTGTGGGGTCACCATGGCAGCCATCAGGGAACAACGGTTTTGAGTGCTGCCATGTGCTTTGTTCCATGCTAGGCACTGGGAACCCAGCCCTCAGTGACTCCAGCTGTGACTGGTTGATAGAGGCAGGAGTTGAGAGGGAGAGGAGAGGGGATCTTAAGCAAGGCTTTTAATGAGGACAGTCATGGCCCCTTCAAAATGAAGCCATGGTACCCTTTATTTCTCTCCTGAAGCACCAGCCCAGGGACAGGAGCATAGCTGGCTGCCAACACATGCTTGGGGACCGAGGGGTTGAGGGGGTGGAGTGTGACACCAAAGTCATGGTGATCCTGTCATCGGGATGGGAGTTGCGAAGGGGCCATTGTTAGGGCAATTACATTAATTTCTTAGCGCAGCACTACTTTAGACTGGAAGGTGCATACAAATCACCTGTGGATCTTGTTAAAAGTGGGTTCCGATGCCATGTGTCCATTGGGGCTTGAGAATCCGCATTTCTAGAAAACTCCAAGGTGAACCCCATGCTGCTGGTGCATGGATCACACTTTGAGTGGCGAGCCTTACTGGGGTCACAAAGGCTCTCCCACCCCGGTGCCCATCCATCCCTGTTGCAGCTCTGGGAGGAGCCTCTGGGGTAAGGTCCTTTGCGGTACAAGGAACAGGAGCTTTCTAGAGCCTTCCCACATGGAAAGGCTCATTAGTAGAAACTGAGGTACTTTCTTGTGATCCAGTTGCAGAGATAGAACTGGGAACAGGAAGGTTGCCAGGTAGCTGCTGTAGGGTCCCCTCACCCTCTCTGGGGTCACATGGGCCATTGTCAAAACTGCTCTCTGGGAGTTTGCTTCTTCTCTGACTTGCCCGTGGCCCCCCAGACTGTGTGACCTTCCAGATCTGGAGCCCATTCCGCCTGTGTCAGTTGGTTTCAATCCCAAATTCTTGACCTCAGCCCCTCATCTGGTCAGCCTTGGTCAAAGGAGTGGGTCACTTGGTATGGATGGTGGGGTCTCTAAGAAGAGGGTGTGGGGTCTGCCCTGATCATCTGTCCCAGGGGACAAAGAAAGGTAGGCTGTGGGAGTGGCTGGACTCCTTCTCACCTTGCGCCTCACTCTTCTCTCTCCAGACACCAGCTCCGGGCGACAGCACTGGGCGAAGCTCCGGGGAGAAAGTGGGTGCTTCTCCTTGGAGCGGCTCCAGTCAGCACCAGCCCAGACTTCCTCCACAGCACCACAGAGTGGACCTCGAAGTGCCACCCCCCAGGCTTCCTTTCCCCATCGCTTTGCCCAACGGGACGCTGTCCAGGCTGCTTCTACTCAACGGGACAACCCCCAAGCCTCCTCTCCCCAACGAATCACCCGACAGGACAACTCCAGAGCCTCATCCACCCAACAGGACACCCCCAGAGCCTCCTCTCCTCCCCAGGCCACCCGATGGGACAACCCTAGAACTTCTTCCACTCAACAGAACAATCCTCAAGTTTCCTCTCCCTCCAGAACCATCCAAATAGACAACCCCAGAACCTCTTCTACCCAACAGGACAACTCCCGAACTTCTCCCACTCGTACCCCACAACGAGACAACCCCAGAACATCCTGTGCCCAACGGGACAATCTCAGAGCCACCTCTCCCAACAGAACTACCCAATGGGAAAACTCCAGAACATCCTGTGCCCAACGAAATAATCCAAGAACTTCTTCTTTGAAGCGAACTGCCCAAAGGGAAAACCCCAGAACATCTTGTGTCCAACGGGACAACACCAGAACCTCCTCTCCCAACCGAACCACCCAACAGGACAATCGCAGAACATCTTGTGCCCAACGGGACAATCTCAGAGCCACCTCTCCCAACAGAACCACCCAAGGGGAAAACTCCAGAATATCTTGTGCCCAACGAGCCAATCCCAGAACCTCTTCTCCCAACCAAACCACCCAGCGGGACAATCCCAGAACAACCTGTGCCCAACGGGACAATCCCAGAACCTCTTCTCCCA
>NW_004443963.1:16093305-16138685 GCF_000243295.1 Trichechus manatus latirostris
GAACCACCCAACGGGACAATCCCAGAACCTCTTCTCCCAACCGAACCACCCAACGGGACAATCCCAGAACCTCTTCTCCCAACCGAACCACCCAATGGGACAATCCCAGAAAATCCTGTGCCCAACGGGACAATCCCAGAACCTCTTGTACCCAACAGAACACCCTCAGGACCTCCTTTACCCAACGAGATAACCCTAAAACCTCTTGTACCCAATGGGATAATCCCAGAGCATCTTGTTCCCAACGGGGCAACCCTCACTGCTCTTCCACATCACAAAACAACCCACGTTATTCTTCCTCAAAGTGGGACAAACCTGGAACCTCCTCCCCTCAAAGCTGCACTCAACAGGACAACCCTAGACCGGCATCTCCCCATCGCTCCACTCAACGGAACAATCCCAGGAATTCCTCTCCCCATCGTACTAACAAAGACATCCCCTGGGCTTCCTTTCCCCTCCGGCCGACCCAGAGTGATGGCCCCCGAACCTCTTCGCCATCTCGCTCCAAGCAAAGCGAGGTTCCCTGGGCATCTGTTGCCCTCCGGCCAATCCAAGGTGACAGGCCTCTGACCTCATCTCCCACTAGACCAGTCCAGCGTGACCCACTCCAGTCCTCCTCTCGCCCCACACAGCACAACTCACCATCCCGGGCCGCCTCTTCCTCCCATAACCCAGGCCACCACAGTGCCTCCTCTCCTCTGTACCCCCTTAGCCATGGTGCATCCCAGACCTCTTCTGATCCCTCCCAGCCACCATGTGCTGTATGCATTGGGCACCGGGATGCCCCTCGAGCCTCTTCTCCACCTCGCTATTTGCAACATGACCCCTTCCCCTTCTTCCCAGAACCCCGTGCATCTGAGAGTGATTCTGTCCACCATGACCCCCCCTATATACCACCTGCTGTATGCATTGGACACCGGGATGCCCCCCGGGCTTCCTCGCCTCCCCGCCATGCCCAGTTCCACCCCTTCCCCTTCCTCCCAGACACATCAGATGCTGAAAGTCAGTCCCCCCAGCATGACCCTCCCCAGTTCCCCCCACTTGTGTGTATTGGGTACCGTGATGCCCCCCGAGCCTCCTCCCCACCACGACAGGCCCCAGAGCCCTCCCTCTTGTTCCAAGATCTCCCCAGGGCCAGCACTGAGAGCCTAGTCCCCTCCACCGACTCTCTGTATGAGCCCCCCCACATCCCCACCCCTGTGTGCATTGGGCACCGAGATGCACCTTACTTCTCCTCCCCACCACGCCAGGCCCCCGAGCCTTCCCTCTTCTTCCAGGACCCCCCTGGGACCAGTATGGAGAGCCTGGCCCCCTCCACTGACTCTCTAAATGGCGCCCCTATGTTGCTCCCCCAAGTGTGCATTGGGCACCGGGATGCACCTCGAGCCTCCTCCCCACCCCGCCACCCGCCCAGTGACCTAGCGCTCCTGGCACTCTCACCTCCACCAGGCAGCTCAGGGGGCTCCCGGGGCTCGGCACCACCCGGGGAGACCAGGCACAGCTTGGATAGGGAGGAGTACACCATGCTGGCTGACCTGCCCCCGCCCAGGAGGCTGGCACAGAGGGAGCCAGGGCCCCAGGCACAGGGCAGCAACGGGGGCCGCACCCGCAGCCCTGGCCGAGCAGAAGTGGAGCGCCTCTTCGGGCAAGAGCGCAGGTGAGCCCAGGGCGGGGTTGGCCAGGTGGACTGGGGAGGAGGCGCCTTGGCCAGCAGCAGGGCAGGTGGAAAATTAGGTGGCTTCAGTTGCCAGACAGAAAGGGTTCAAATCTCCATCCTGCCACTTACTGGCTGTGTGACCTTGGACAAGTCACTTCATCTCTCTCTTTCTGCATATTAGCCTCTTTTTTTTAGGACTACGTGAATAGCCTAGCGGTTAAGAGTGAAGACCAGGGTCAGGCAGGCTGAGTTCAAATCACTCACCAACCTGTATAACCTGGTAAAGTGATTTTACCTACCTGAGCTTCAGTTTCCTTATCTGTAAAATGGGGAAAACGTTAGTACATTACTTTACATGAAGTTAAACTCTCAAACGCTTTGTTTGATCCAGAACCGTGGGTGTATTTTGTTTCGGCCTCCTTGCATGTGGGAGAAGACGCAAATGCTCCTGATTCTCTCCTGCTTTAGGAAAGAAAACTCCCAGGCCCCTGTCCCTTTCAGAAAACGGGGATGTCAGTATAAAACTTAACTGCCAGAGCCACATATTTTAAATAAGAGAACCCACAGAATTGCAAGCTTTTTAGAGGTTAAACGTTGCTTTCCTGGGACATAGTGACAACACCTGAAGTCAGGGGTCTGGCAAGTCTCCTTGGTTAGCAGTACCACTTGCACGGGTGGTTCACAACCCAGCCGAGTGTCTGTTTCTCTGCAGCCCTGCAGGAAGGGGAAATATTTTATCCTGTTTTGCCTGGGATTTCTTTCCCCACCGTTCCAGCTCCGGGGTTTTCAAGGATCAGGGCTGGTCAAGAAGACAAATAACTAAATAAAAAGTAGGCCTGGAAGTCTCAAAACTTTAAGTGTACGATTCAGTTAATTTTAGTATGTTTACCAAGTTGAACAAGCATCACCACAATCTAGCGTTAGAACAGTCCTATCACCCTAAAAAACAAACCAAAATACAAACCTGCTACCATCAAGTTGATTCCGACTCACATCACCTAAAGGGGCATGTAGTATTTTGCATCTAGAATCCTCTTCTTTGTTGGCCCTGTAGGCACATTTCTTAGATTTGAATCTGCACGAGAAACCTTATCTCTTATTCTTCAAATTTCCTTTTCCAGTAAGCTCGAGCCACTTAATATCCAGGCAACAACCTTTGTGGTCTCCAGCATGAGTGTAATTCTTTCTTTGACCTTTTTATGGTTACTAGTTTTGGTCTGATGTCAACGTGAATGCTTTTGACTTGATCTGATAACTCAGCTCGGACATGAAAGTCTTTAAGCCAAAGCTAAATTTTCTTTTTTTCTTGCTGGGAAAACTCTTAGAGAAAGAGTTTACATTAGAAATCAGGAATATGCTTATTCTTTTATTAATCATGTGATTATTTTTACACAGTCATTTGCATACATTTTATTTTTTATTCTTTTTGAAGTGGATTATTTACCTTTTAACCAAGGGTTTGTAACTCTATCGAGTAATTTAAAAATTTCCACTTATGTGGCGTCTTTCTAAGTAGAAAACCATTAGTCCTCTTCAGAGGGCATTTTAAATCTACTTAAGTATTTATGTAGCCCTTCAGGGGTGTAAATGGTTAACGTGTTTGGCTGCTGAGAGGCTGGAGGTTTGAATCCACCCAGACATGCCTTGGAAGAAAGGCCTGGCAATCTACTGCTGAAAAATCAGCCATTGAAAACCCTATGGAGAACAGTTCTACTCTGACACATATGGGGTCGCCATGAGTCGGAGCCAACTTGATGGCAAGTGGTTTAGTTTAAGCATCTGTCAGTGACAGACTGGAATTTATGGCTGGGTAGCTGTAGAGACATGCTTTTTTTTTTCCCTCTCTCTCATTTATTCATTCAGCATATATTTATTGAGCATCTACTCTGTCAGCATTGTTCTAGCTGAGCCTGGAGAATTTTTTTTAAAGAGATATCACATTAAAACGTTAGGAATTTTAGCTTGATATCTTAACTTTTTTCCCCTAGATGCCTTTGAGATCTCTTAACTTAGAATCATGTAAGCATTTTGTAGTCTCTTAAATTAAAAAAAGGAGTATCTGGATGGTACAAATGGTTTAAGCACTTGGCTGCTAACCAAAAAGTTGGAGGTTCGAGTCCACCCAGAGGCAACTCAAAAGAAAGCCCTGGTGAACTGCTTCCAAAAAGTTCAGCCATTGAAAACCCTATGGAGCACAGTTCTATTCTGACACACATGGGGTTGCCATGAGTTGAGTCAACTGAGGGGCAACTGGTACTGGTACTAAATTCAAAAGAGGTACTGGTTCTAAAATCCACTGAATTTGCTAGACTTGATGACTTTTGTTCTTGAATCTTCTCTGAAGGTCTGAGAGCCCATCTCTGCTTCCAAAGGAAACACCTTTCCTTTGCCATCCTTGGTGCGGGCACACAACCCTCAGAAGCAGGTGGTTGAGGAGGTGCTCTTGCTTCAGCATCAGAAAGCCTGGGAATCCCCAGGGGTCCAGAATCCTCTTGAGTCCTTTATCTTATCTCTCAGTTCCCCGTGGGGAGAAAACCTCCCAGAGGAATGATTAAATTATCGAGCAAGCAGGCAAGCTGGAATTTATGTGGAAGAAGATGCACCCCTTCAACAGAAAGCACCCACTTGCCTACCCACCTGCACTAGGAATTTTCCTCTATCATCTCCCCCTTAGGGAGGATTGTCCAGCTAGTCCTGTTTGGGGCTTTTCCTACCTAGTGACTCCTATACTCCACAGTTCTGGGGAAAACTCACCCGGCAGGTCTCAGCCCTCACAGAGCAAGGAAGATTGCTCACCCTAAAACAGATTAAAAATTGAACCTGATCAGGCAGCCCTCAAACTAAAAACACTTACTCCAGGGTAGGGAACTTTGACTCCCCTCTGAGCCAACTGCTGAAAACTGCTAAAAACTCTAATTATCTTATGGATTAGAGTCTAATGACATTGGAAAAAGGCATAAGACAACATCAACAACAACAAGCCCCAAGCCCATCCCGTAATTTTTCACTCTCCAAAGGCTCTGTAGAGTTCCAGCATAGTTCTTTAGTGGGAGGCAGACTGCAGAGAATGGGCCTCATAGGGACCTGAGTAGAGGTTCCTCTTCCCTCCCTTTTTGCCGGCTTATGTCTGGGCTCAGCACAGGGTTGTCTCTTCCTGCCTTCTCCCCTGGGTTCAATTCGGCCACCAAGGCACAGCCCCATTTGTCACTGAGATGAAATCAAACTCTTAAACACCATTGAAATCAATGTCTACCGAGTGGCTGGGTCTTTTGTTTTACCCCCTTGCATGTGGGATGGGAGAGATATACCCAGATCCTTCTTGGCCAAGAGCTCTTACTTTCCAGCAAACAGAGATGTCACGTTAAATATTAATTACCATGGCTACCAATTACTAAGCAAGACAACTAACTCGAACTAGAGACATCTTACAGGTTAGAGGTTACCTTTGCCAGATGTGGCACCAATTCCTGACATCCGGATGTCTTAGAAGTGACATTTGCATGGGCAGTTTATATGTTGGCTTTCTGAATTTGTGGGGGAAGAGAGAACATTTCTTCCTTCTGATCCTGCTAAGAGCTCTTTTACCAAGAAGATGGCCTGGAGTTTTCAAGGCTAAGTGCTGGAATTCTGTTAGTAACACTGAGAAGGGGCAAAAAGGCAGGTCTGAGAAGTCCAGAACTTTCCATATGGGCAGGAAAAGGGTAGAAAGAATGGAACATGGGGGGCACATAATAATCTGCATCTCCTGTACCCACCTCACAAGTTACGAAAGGATGAAATAAGATAATATGTACACAGTGCTTGGTGTCTGGAATATAGGAAGTGCTCAGTAAATGTTTGCTGTTTGATTATGTGTGCATAGTGCCAGGTACACAGTAGGTGCTCAATAAATCTTAATTCCCACCGGAAGCAGTCTAACCTTTGCGTGGGGTGGGGGGGGTGGCTGGTGGCGTGGTTGTCAGTAGCCGGAAGTGCTGAGTAGACAGGAGGCAGCCGTGGCCAAGGCCTGATCCCCCCGCCTTTGCTCACCCCTTTTCTCATTTCATCATGAGGCAAGTAGAGCGGCATTGACCATCCCATTTTTCAGAAAGGGAAACTGAGGCCCTGAGAGGGTCATCCCTCACGTAGGGCCTTCCACAGTGTGATGGGCCCCTGGATCTCCCACATCTCCTCTGGCTGAGGGTGGGAGCAAAGCAGCTGGGGTGCCGGGAATGTGGGGAGCCATCCCAAGGGCCCTCAGAGGGGCGGCTGCATTTGCTTGTAGGAAGTCCGAGGCACCAGGGGCCTTCCAGGCCCGGGACGAGGGGCGGTCGAAGCGGCCTGGCCAAGATCAGAGTCACCTTCTCCGAAGACAGTCCAGCCCAGCCTTCAGCAGGGAGGTGAGCAGTGCCAGCCCCCACCGACACCCCCCAAGTGGTGGGCCATGGCTTTTCCCCTCCCCCAGGGGCCAGTGGGGTCCTGGGAAGGGAGGTCCTTTATGACACAGTCTTAAGCCTGAACCATGGGTGTCCAGCTACCCTCCTCCCCATGGGCCAGCAGCTATTGGCAAAGTTGCGAGGGACCCAGATTTTCCTTTTGAAGATAGCCCCTCTGCGCTGGCCCTTTCTCCCATACGTGGGTGGAGGCCTGAGCCATTTTCAGAAAAAGCGTTACCAATCCACCTCTAGGGCTGTCTTTTCCAGGGTAGGAGTTTGTTATTTTTGAAGAAGCCGTTGGAGGATGAGGCCCAGCCCAGTGCGATGGGGTTTAAGTGGTGGAAATTCAGGCACCTGATAGCCCAGGTTGGAATCAATCTCTTGGGGGGCGGGGGAAGCCCTGAAAGTGAGCAGCTCTTTGCAGATCTGTTTCTGGGACTGAGGAAAGTGAGTGAGAGGGAAGAGGGGGCCCCTCCGAGGGGATCCCAGGGACCCTGTGCACTTTTCCACCTGCTTTAACCCAGGCTGCAGTTAGGACAAAGCCTGGCCTCTCACGGGGCCTGGCTGAGACCCTGGGTCCCCACACTCCCAGACAGTGGCCACCCAGCCCTGGGCCTGGAGCCTCACCCACCCCCTTGCCTCATCCTCAGGTGACCAAGCCCCTTCCGAAGCAGGCAGAACCAGCCCGGCGGAGCCGAGCAGAGGCCCCTCATGCCAGGAGCCCTGAGAGGCGGCCTGAGTGGGACCGGCGGATCCAGGGGTCCTTGCAGCTCCCCAGGACATTGGCCAGGACCTCAGAGAGGGATCGGCGGACAGAGAGACCTCTGGAGAGTGGCCAAGTGGGTCCGAGGCAGCCTCTGGGAGGGTGGCCAAGTCAGGAGGAGCCTCCAGGTTCCCGGGCCCCCCACAGACACCTGGAGAGGGACTGGAGCAATCAGGAGGAGGCCCCGGGCCCTGGGGGCTGGCAAGGACTTGGGGAGTCCAGCCAGGGGGCCACCAGAGTCTCCGAGGGCACGTGGAGGGGCCCTCCCAGGGGGTCAGATGAGAGCTGGGGGCAGCGGTCAGAGGCCTGGGAGGAGCCCCCCAGTAACGGGCTGCGAGAGCCCCCTGAGAAGTCAGCCCAGAAGGGTCAGGGAAGCCTACAGGAGCTGTCCAGTCCCCGCCCACCAATGAGCCCCCCAGAGGACTCATGGGTAGGCCCTACAGAGTCGCAATTCCGGCAGCCCAAGACATCTAGTGCCACAGGCTGGGGGGCAGAGGAAGCGTGCCCACACCCACACAGTGCTGAGAGGTGGCCCGAGCTCGACTGGAGGGACCTGGCAAGCCTTTTCCACGCGCCTGGCGAGGGGGCCTGGGCCCGCACAGGGGAGCCGCTGCTTGCAGCCCGCCTGCCGAGGCTGGCCTGGGAAGGCCTTCTGGAGCTCCTGCAGGCCCAGCTGCCCCGCAGGGATGCAGCTGGCCACTGGGGTGCCCTGGAGCCAGAGCGACACAGTGAGCCTGAAGCCTGGGCGGAGGCCACCGTAGTCAATGGACACAGCCCTGGGCAGTCGCCCCAGACCCTGGCCCAGCCGCCCAGCCCTGCCTGCACCTCCACCCAGTGGCCAAAGACCAAAGTGACGAGTGGACCAGAGAGCTTGACGATGGCTGATCTGGAAAAGCCAGGCCGGTTGGGGAGCCCTGCAGAGGGTCCCAGCTCAGCAGAGCAGGAGGTAAGTCGGCCCCCCTCTGAGAGGCAGCCAGAGAATCGGTCCCATCCCAGACAAAACTCCTTGAAAAGGCCTCCCTGTCGATGTAACCTCCTAAGCCCCTGCATACCCGCCAAGGCCAGACTTGATCCTCCCTCCTTCCCAAAACCCCGCCTGACCGCCTAACCAGCGCCACTTTTTTGAGCATTTCCTGTGCGCTATCCCTGGTCTGAATGTTTTATGTGTATTTTCCCCATTTAATCTCCATAGCAAGGGGCCCTGTTGGCGCCATGGCTAAGTGCTTGGCTGCTAACTGAAAGTTTGGTGGTTCTAACCCATTCAGCAGCTCCATGGGAGGAAGACCTGGCGATCTGCTCCCGGAAAGATTATAGCCTAGAAAACCCTATGGGGCAGTTCTACTCTGTCACATGGGGTCGTTAAGAGTCAGAATTGACTGGATGGCACCTAACAATAACACAATCTCCATAGCAACGTGATGAGAAAGGCATTGTTTATTTATAGATAAACTGAGATGCAGAGAGGTTAAGCCACCTGCCCAAGATCACACAGCTAGTCAGGGCTGGAGCAGGGGTAGAAGCCAGGTCAGGTCTGTGCAGGTGATCACCCTGAGGCCTCAAGCACTATATTCTGGCCAGGGCCTTCTCCCTTCTGGGCCCCAAAATGCCTGGCTTATGCTGTCTTCTGGTGGCTGGTACCAGACCCTGCCTGGGACTGCAGCCAGTGTTGTGTATTCCAAGTTCCTCAAAGGCCAAGAGAGCCTCACTTCTGCCTCCCATCCCCTGCAGCTCCTCACTTCCACCTCCCGTCCCCTGCAGCTCCTCACTTCCACCTCCCGTCCCCTGCAGCTCCTCACTTCCACCTCCCGTCCCCTGCAGCTCCTCACTTCCACCTCCTGTCCCCTGCAGCTCCTCACTTCTACCTGTCATTCCCTGCAGCTCCACACTTCCGTCGCCTGTCCCCTGCAGCTCCTCACTGGCACAGAGAAGGGGCAGCACAAATGCTCCCTGGACTAAGTGTGCCACCAAGGCAGGCTGCTCCAACGAGGGCACAGGGCAGAGTCGGCCCAGTGCCTGGCACAGAGTGGATGCTTGCCAAGCCCCTGCCCCTGCCTCCTCAGCACAGTGGGGGGACCTCTGCCCAGGAGGCAGGGTCCCCAAGTCAGTGGTACTTGGGTGCTGCCTCAAAGCTCGGAGCAGCTCTCTGAAGCGGGTGGGGTGGGGAAGAGGCTGGAGGTCAGAGACGTGCGACCTGAGCTCAGCCCCACAGGGACACAGCATATGATGTTGGACTCCCTGCCTCTCTTGGCCTCAGTCTCCCTCTGTAAAATAGAACCATCTGCTTCCCTGACAGGCCCCAGGGAGGTGATGCCAAGGTGTCTCTTTGTTCACCCAAACCCGCCTCATCTCCTTAGTGCCCAATTTAATGCCACCTGCTCCCCAGATGATGAGAGCTTCCAGGCCTCAGGGAGTACTGTATGCCAGGACTGGGGCTTTCCCATATGGAAATGAGGTAGTTGCCATTATCCCCATTTTATAGATGAGGAAACTGAGGCTCAGACTCACTAGACATCCATTAGTTGTGAGAAATGAGATCACAATGCCAACTCCAAAGCCCCTGCCTTTAATCCCTACATTCTGAAGCCTTGGAGCCCACGGCAGGATTGGAGAACACTCCCCTCTCCTACGTTACCCATTGTCAATGAGTTGATTCCAACCTATAGGACAGAGTAGAACTACCCCATAGGGTTTCCAAGGCTGTAATCCTTACGGAAGAAGACTGCCACATCTTTCTTCCACGGAGCAGCTGGTGGGTTCGAACCGCCAGCCTTTCAGTTAGCAGCCGAGTGTGTAACCACTGCACCACCAGGGCTCCTTCCCCTTACTTGCCCTATGGCTTTTCTCACCTTAGCCTCTGATCAGTTCAGTACACAGACACAGGAGATGCAGGGTGGAGCCAGCATGGTCCTGCTCTGCAGTTGCTGGTAGGCTTGTTGGGGACGCAGGTGGGCCACAGACAGCTCAGGGAGGGCATGAGGCTGTTTCCCATGGACACGGGAAAGCCAAAGGCTGGCCTCGGGAAGAGGAGGGGGCTGGAGAGACTCTTCAGCTGGAGTTACTCCATGGTGAGGTCCAGGGGTCCCTGGGAGGTTAGGAGCCAGTGACTGGGGAGGTGCTTAAGGGCATTTCACAGATGACAACACAGAGGCTGAATCCAAACACAAGGCAAGCTGCAGCTGCGTTCACCAGGTCCTGCCCAGACTCCAGCTGCTCACCCTCTGGAAACATCCTTGGCATGGATTTCAAGGCCTTCTACTGCCCTTTGACCCCAACTTTGCCCTTTAGTTCTGCCAAGCTGTCTGCAGGGCTCTGTGCACACATCTCCCTGCCTTTTCACATGCTGTTATCATTGCCCACCCAACTCCTGTTCACTGTTTAAGTCTTAGATCAGGTGCCCCTGTCTGAGAAGACTTCCCTGCTCACTCTACCCCCAGGCTGGTGATGTTCCCCTTCTGGGCTTGGTGGTTCTGTTTCCTTCCATCTGGTCACACTGGGTTGTCATTTTCCCATAAGAAACATGAACTCCACGGGGACAGGGGCTGTGCCTACTTTGTGACTACTCTGGTCCGGGGCCTGGCACAGAGGAGCGCCTCAGCTCAGTAGATGTTAATCAGTGAATATGTGGATGCTTGGGTGTGTGCAAGAAGCAGATGAAGGGTAGGTCAGGGTGATGATGGGTAATGGATGACATATTTGGATGAATGATAGATGGACAGATGATAGATGGGTGGATGATTGACGGATAGATTGGTGATTAATCAATGATGGACAGATGTTAGATGTTGGATAGATGGATATTGCTTAGATGATGGATGGGTTGATAAGCCAAAAACAAAACAAAACAAAACAAAACAAACCTGTTGCCATTGAGTCGATTCCAACTCATAGCAACCCTACAGGACAGAATAGAACTGCCCCGTAGAGTTTCTGAGGAGCAGCTGATGGATTCGAACTGCTGACCTTTTGGTTAGCAGCTGAGCTCTTAACCACTGTGCCACCAGGGCTCTGATGGGTTGATAGTGATGAAAAAATGGATGGTTTAATGTTGGGTGGAATACAGATGGATAGAAATTGCATGGACGGATAAATGTTGGAAGGCTAGGTAGATGGATGATAGATGAACAGATGGTGGATGGATGGAGGAAAGACGCATGGATGCTGGATGGATAAATGATAGAGGATGGATGTATGAATGGTGATAGATGATGAATATTGGATAGATGGGTGGGTGGATGAATGTAGGATGGATGTTGACTGGTTGGATGGATGCGTGGATCTACAGAAGCCTGGATGTTAGATGGATGTTGGCTGGATGGATGACGAATGGATGGATGAGAATGTAGATGGATGGATGGACCTGGGCTAAGCTGTGTCCTTTCTTATCTCCAGTTCCAACCAGAGGAGCCTGAGGAGTCAGAACCAAGCAGAGGCCAAGACTCACTGACCGACCGAAAGCAGGCAGACTTGGTAGCAGGGGCATGGGCATGTGGGGAGGGGAAGGGAAAGGAAATCAGGTCAGAGGTGGGCTGAGTTCCTCAGGTGAGCTCTGGGGTCATCCAGACCAAGGATGGCTCTGCCATAGGGCCATCTGTGTATACTGTGGGGCCTTGAGAAGAGGGGCTGGTCAGCAGATCCACCTTCTGGTTTGGGGGCCTGGGTGGCTGCATGATCCTCGGGGACAGATCTCAGGGCTCTGTCTCTAACCTGCTGAGCTGCCCTGAGAAGATCACTGTCCTTCCCTGGCCCTCGAATGCTGGCTGCCAAATGACGGTTTGGCCCAGATGGTCTCTGAGGGCACAGTCCTTCTGATTCTGGAGGGCTCGATCAGGCCAGGAGAAAGTGTAGGGCTTCCAGGAGCAGGGGCCAGAAAAGCATCCAAAAGAGCTGAGGAGGTGCCAGGCCTGGGCCGTGTGCAGGGGGTGGGACCCACTGAGGCTTCTCGGAGGCCTGGCTGCAGCTGGGCTGCACTGGTTCTGCCCCGCCCCACCCAGGACCTGCCAGACTGTTCTCATCACTCTCAGCCTCCAGAGAGGTGAGGTCAGAGCTGAGGGCCTCGGGCCATGGGAGGCAGGGGAGACCCAAACAGGCTGTTTGGGGCTGTGTTTTCCTTGTCCCGCTGCACCCTGTGCCACCTCCTGAAGCCAGGTGTGATGGGGAAAAGCATCTGTCAGGCGACCTGGAGCCCTCATCTAGCCCTGTCTAACCCTGTGTCAGAGCTGTGCAGAGAAGTGGGGCAGGGAGCTGCCCTAGGTCACACAGCCAGCAGATGGGGCTCGGGACTCCAGCCAGCACTCTCTATGCTCCCCACCACCCTGCTTCCTGGCTCTGCCCTGCTCCTTGCTCAGTCTTCCCATCTGTGAAATGGGAAAGGGACAGGGGACTCTAATCACTAATATAGCTCCCAGCCCTCAGGGCCTCTGGCAACTTTGCTCTTCCTCTTTCTGGGTTATTTCTTCACACTTCCTGGAGCCAGAGTTTTGTGAACAAAGAGGAAATAGCAACACAGGGGTCCCCCTCCGGTCTCCACAAAAACAGGCCCATGCCAGCAACACAGAAAACCTCTCAATCCTCCCTCTCCCAGGCAGCCTCGATGAGCAGAATTGATAACTGCCCCATTCATTCATTCACGCACATATACTAAGTGTACAGCTTTGGTGTGCCTGGCTGGGGTCAGAGGTAAGCTGAGTGCTGCCATGGAGCTCAGTCTAGGGGACAGTCACACACCGGGTGGTCAGGGCTGTGATGGGGGATGTGGTGGCAGGGTGGCGGGGCATGCCTTTCCCCAAACCCTTCCCCAGCCTTGTGCTAGATGCTTCAAGTTCCGCCTCCAGTGATCTCCGGATTCCGTTTTGTCTTAGTTCTGCCTGCTGTGTGACTTTAGGAAATGCCTCTGCTTTGCTGGGGCCTCAGTTTCCCAAAGATGACACCAAGAAGGGCTGCCTTTGAGGGTTCTGCCAGGGGTGGCTCTAGGTGTCTATGACTTACTCCTTTCTCTTAAGCAGGGGTCACAAACCTACTACCCTCAAGGCCAGGCAGGTAGCAGAGGTGAGAGGAACGAGCTGGGGGGCGCCTGTGTGACCCTTTGGCTTCCATGGGAAAGATGGGCCCAGAGTTTCCACACCCTTAGATATTTCCAGAGAAACTGGAAATGCGTATTTATATGTTAAATCTGTCTGTTAGTTAACATTCAAACCTAATTCATAATCGCTCGAAAACCCCACAGAGCCCCAGCACATGCCACTGTGGTCCGCACTCCCCTCCTCTTTGCAACCTGTGTTTTGACTTCAGGGTGGTGGCAGCGCACAGCCCTAAGGGGCTCAGCCTGCGGAGCCCTGTCAGTCAAGCTAAGTGTCAGAGGAGTTAACAAGCTCTTTTCTTGGCAGCTGGGGAGAGGAGGAAGACGGGGCCTTTGCGACCGGCAAGGCAGACTGGGCAGGGGAGGCTGCAGCCAGGTGCTCCCCCATCCCACCAAATGGACCTGAGGGCCAACACTGGACCCTGTTTGACAGGCAGACAAGAGGCCAGCAGAGGGCAAGGCTGGGAGCCCACTCAAGGGCCGACTGGTGACCTCATGGCGGATGCCCGGGGACCGGCCCACGCTGTTCAATCCGTTCCTGCTGTCTCTGGGGGTCCTCAGGTGGCAAAGGGTAGGCTGGCTCCAGGGGATGTGTGAGGGGCAGCGGTGGTAGAGAGGGGGAGAGGAGGAGGTTGGTATTAGGTAGAGAAGGGACCCTGAGGGGCTGAGGAGGGATTCAGGGATTTCCCCATCCCACCGGAAAGGAAGATGGAAACAGAGCTCCTAAGTGCCCTGTAGTCCCTGCAAGAGAGGGTCTTCCCACCTCCACAGCAGGGCTGGGGGCTGTTTTCAGCTTTGGGGTGAGGGGGAATGGAATAACCCACACAGCTGAAAGCTCCTGATCAGCAATCAGCGACTTACTTCTCACTAGCCCCTGGGCCAAGGGGAACCAGATGGGGGTGAGGTGGGAGGAGAAGGAGGAGCTGCAAGGGGCTCTGGGATTGCAAAGTGTGTCTCAGACCTGGGCCTGGGCCAGTTTCATAAACATCTGGTGTTTTGTAACCGTTGCCTGCCCAGAGAGTGCTGGAAACACTCAGGCCTCAGGTCCAGGGTTGCCTCAAGGGTAGGGAGAGGAGGGAGAGAAGGGGCCTAGCCATCTCCGGGGGCTGCAGACTGGCTCGTGGGGTCTCTTCTCTCAGTGATGGGCTGACTCTTGTACTCACTATGGCTCTGTGTTCAGCACTAGGTTGAGCACCTTAGAGACAAAACCAAAAAAAACCCCCTTGCTGTGGAGTTGATTCCGACTCATAGCAACCCTACAGGACATAAGGTTTCCAAGGAGTGGCTGGTAGATTTGAACTGCCAGCCTTTTGGTTAGCAGCCCAACTCTTAACCATTGAGCCACCAGGTCCCCCCTTAGAGACAATATACCCATTTTACAGATGAAAGGACTGAGGCTCAGGGAGGTGAGATGATTTGGCTGAGGTCGCACAGCTAGGGTGTAGAGGAGCCCACCCCTTGCTGCAAAGTAAATGATAGGAGGGATGCCAAAAAAAGCCCCCTCGAAACTCAAACTTCGTTTGCCACCTACTTCATAATTTCCTCTTGCTCTTCAGAGGGTAAGGCACCAAGGGTGATCAGGCAAACATGGTTATCTGGGCAGTGTGGGATGTCAAGCCCTAGGCAGAATTACCTTACCAGACTAACTAAAGGTCACCAATACAATAAAGTTCTGGCAGGAGGGGCAGGTAAGTCCTGGGTGGAGGGAGGGGGGAGAGAAGTGGGGAAAAGGACTCAGGGATCATGACAGTGCGTAGCATTTATTGAGCACCTACTGTGTGCCCAGCTCTGTGCTCAGTGCGTGGCACGCCCAATTGCATTTAATCCTTATCACCAGGTACAACTTATACTGTCCCATTTACAGATGAGGACATGAAACTCAGAGAGGAAAAGTCACTTGTTCCATGTTCCAGGTCACAGAGGGGTGAGGGGCAGAGCTGAGATTTGAACTTTGCCCTGGCTGACCTCAGAACCAGGAGCTCTCAATCCGCCCAGCCCCCAGCTCAGTACATCCTGAGCTCTCTGAGCCCTCCCTGCAGCCCTGAGAGTCTTCCCATTAGACAATGTGGAAACTGAAGCTCGGTGAGTTTGGCTGCAGCCATATTTTCATCTGAGAATGAGGAAAATCAGGGGCTGACGGATAGAACTTTTGTAGGCTGGGGACAAGTAAAATTAGCCTGAGGCCAAGAGCCAGGAAGCAGGATGAGTTCCATCCCGGCGACTAGGTTGTGTGGCTTTGGGCCACTGCCTCCCCTTATTATCCTCAGTAGTTATGGTTTGAGACTGGCCAACCCCCAAGTTGGGTGGCTCTGGTTTTTACCAGTTTAGTAACTCATTCCTGGGTCCCCAAGGCTGTGCCATCTCTGTCCTGTGGGGCTTGCTGTGGTAAAGGAGTCATTCTTTCATTTGTACATTCATTCATTCAACCGTTTACTGAGGGCCTACCGTGGCCTCCGAGATACAGACGAAAAACACTCCATCCTTGCCTGCAGGAGCTCATACTGCAGTGTGGGCATTGGCATGTAACTGGTTAGAGCACAGCAAGGTCATTGCTTTAGTGGGGAAATGTACAGATGCAGGGAGCACTGGGCAACGAGTTAGATGCAGGGAGCACGGCACAAAGAGTCAGATTCAGGGAGCACCAGGCAAGGAGTCAAATGTGGGGGAGCACTAGACAAGGAAAGAGATACAGGGGAGCACTGCACAGGGAGTCAGATGCAGGGGAGCACAGGAGAAGAAATCAGATGCAGGGGATCACTAGACAAGGAATCAGATGCAGGGAGCACTAAACAAGGAGTCAGATGCAGGGGAGCAATGGAGAAGGATCAGATGCAGGGAGCGCTAGACAAGGAATCAAGCAGGGAGCACCAGGCAAGGAGTCAGATGCAGGGGAGCACTACAGAAGGAAACAGAAGCAAGGAGCACTGCACAAGGAAGCAGATGCAGGGAGCACCAGGCAAGGAGTCAGATGCAGGGAGCACTACTCAAGAAGTTTCTAAATAGGCTGGGGGCACTTCAACTTCTTTTGGACTGGGACTTGAAGCGAGAGGAGGAATTTTCCAGGCAAACAAATATTTGGAGGAAGGGGAGGAGGGAGAAAGAGAGAGAGTGTGTGTGTGCGTGCGTGGTGGGGCACAGAGGACAGGAAGGGAAGCGTTCCAGACACGGCAGAGAACAACATGTGCAGTCAGGGAGGTACAGGAGGACCTCGCTTATTGGGGACTTCCCAGTCATCCAGCATTGTGCATCCCTAGCCTGTAAAATGTGTGTGTGTGATGATGGAGGACAGGCAGGGGCCAGATTCTGATGGACGAGAACAGACAGCTGATGGATTAAGACTGGAGAATTATTGAAGAACCCGGAGCAGGGGAGTGGTATGGTCACTGGTTGAAGGTGCTAGAAGGGGAGTCCCAGAGACTGAAAACCAGTGCAGAGCTGGTGCTATCAGGCACCCAGGCCATTGGGCCATGTGGCAGTGGCAGGTGAGGTGAGAGGTCTTCTATTTGTTCACTCACTGTCCCAAGGACCAGGTGCCTGAGGGAGGTGCAGAAGGGTGGGAAAACTCAGCACGAGATGCTAGAAAGCCAGTGTCTAGAGGAAGATGGACTTAACCTTGGCATCATTCCTCAGAGTAGAGAGACTGCCAGTGGGAAATGCAGGGAAAGAACTTCGCCTCCACTTCTTTGTCTGTGAAATGGGGATAATAATTACAGCATTATAGCAATGATACCAATAAATTTTGAGTCCCAAACTGAGATGACAGAATAACTGAAGTGGCAATTATTCCAAGTCCCGCTGCCCTCCCACTCAAGGGTGTTTTACTTGAATTAACACTTACACTTTCCAGCAACCCCATTTTACAGAGGGGGCAGTTGAGGCACAGAGAGGTTAAGTACCTTGCTATAAGTAGCACAGTGAAAGAAGCAAGGTTTGAATCACTGTGTGATTTGATTCACACATGCATTTAGCAGAAAACTCCACTGCCAAGTGCTCTGTGAAGGAATGAGGAACCTACGTATTCCCACAGCCAAGAATCCCAAACGAGGTTCTTAAGCCCAAAGAAGACCTGCTTGTGAGGAGGGGGCTAAGGAGTCCCTGGGTGGCTCAAATGGTTAAGTGTTGGACTACCATCCCAAAGGCTGGCAGTTCAGACCCACCCAGAGGTGCCTCGGAAGGAAGGCCTGGAGATCTGCTTCCGAAAGGTCACAACCTTGAAAACTCTGGAGCAGTTCTGCTCTGTATACATGGGGTCGCCACGAGTCGGAATGGATTCGCAGCAACGAATAACTACCACTCAAGAAGAACCCACTTTGTGCACAGCTTATGTGTTAGGGATCCGTCTCTTCTTACTGTGTGACCTTGGGCAAGTGGACTCACCGCTCTGAACCTTGTTTTCTTTGTAAAATGGGGACAGTGTGACCTCCCTTTCAGGTCTGAGGTGAAGATGAAATTCGATTGCGCAGGTAACGAGCGGGACTCGGCGAGTGGAACCCACTGATCTGTTAATAACCGGTGCTTTGCCAGCTCCCGGAGCACCCGTGGGCCCAGGGCCCCGTCGGGCGGCTCGAGACTAGGGTGGGGAGCCGTAGCCGAGAACGCCGAGTGGGCCACTCCTGGCCGCCCCACCCCCGCGCCTGGCCGGACGGAGTCACCTGTGTGCCGGGCCCTTCCTTCCTCCCAGCCCGCCCGCTGCCCGCGCGGAGCCCGCCCTCGGGCTGCCGGCCCGCCAGTCCCTCCGCCCCCATCCGCCCGCCCCCACCGTCGCGGCCGCCCCGTCTCGGGGCCAGTCCCACGCTCCCATTGGCCCGGCTGCGGCCCTGCCGCTGTTTGTCGTAGCTTCCCCGCTGCCCATTGGCCGGCCCGGGTCCTCCCAGGAAGTTTGAAAAAAAAAAAAAAAAAAAGTTTTATGGGCGGATGGAAGGGGCCGGGGCAGTGCCGGGGAAGGGAAAGGCCGGAGGAGCGGCGGCGGCGGGATCCCCGCGCCGCTGAGCCCGGCCCGAGAGCCCCTCTGCCTTCCTGTGTCCTGTTCCGCAGCCTCGGGGCGCCGCCATGACGGTGAGTGCCCCCCAAGAACAGTCCCTCCGCGCCCTCTGGCCGGAATGAGAGCGGCGACCCGAGGCTGAGCCGAGACAACTCCCTCCTCACTTTTCGGAGGCGAGAGTAGGTCTCGGTCGGAACGTAGGGTGACCTCAAAGGCAAGGGCTGGGCAGATCCGCCTCACCTTCCCGGAGCCTCTTCCTCAGCTTCCCAGGCGCCAGGAACCCGGGCGACCCCTGGGAGAGAGGAACTCCCGTCCCAGGCAGCCCCTCCTCACTTTTGCGGGGGCCAGTCATAGACGGATTCAAGGTGGCCCTTCCCACTCCGTAGGATCCCCCCTAACTGCCAGACCCGTAGGGACTCCCAGGGCTCCGGCCGGGGGAGGAGCGGAGGTGGGCCTGGGCTGGGGTCTCGTCTGAGGCTGGGTGGAGGCGCTCCCCGGCTCGGAGGGGCCGCGCTGACCCGGGCCTGGGGAGGCTGCCCACCCGTGTGGGCGCTGGCCCGGGGGGTGAGTGGGTGAGGAGGGGCCCGTCCGCCCCACCCTGCCTGGGAGCTCACCCTAGGACTGCTGAAGCGGCGGGTTACAGTGCTCTCCTCGGCTTGCCACTTTGCAGCGGCGCTGGGGCCCTGGGTGCGGCAAGGAGGGCGGGGCAGGGTGTGGAGGGGAGGAGGGCAATGGCTTGAGGGCCGAAGTGGAGAGATTTGTCTTTGTCTTGGGGATGTTACCCAAGCTTCATCAATACCTGTGCCTTAATGATCACATTGAGCCTTACAACTGAGGGCACTGTTACCCATTTCCCGGTGGGATAAAGTGAGGCTGGGCGGGGGAGTTGGTGGGTTGTCTGAGGTCCCCCTGAGTGTAAGAGAAGGAGTAGCCCCTTTCCAGGTCAGTCTGGCCCCCTGAGCATGATGTTCTGGAAGGGAGAGGCTGAGCTGTTTTTGGTGTCAGGCCAGTGTCTTAGGGAGGCTCCAACAGCCTAGTGGCCCTCCTGGAGGAGGATGAGCAGGGTGTATGTGTGAATGTGTGTGCTCCCCTTCTCCAAGGAGTGGAGGCCCTGGTGAGTGGGCTGGGCTGCTGGGGGGCGTGGCACGCAGGGCTCCTGCGCTGTGAATATGATGACCTGCTGTTGCTGCCTGGACTTCCTCGGCCTCCGCACATCCTGCCACCTCCCTGCTGGCCCTTCCTGTCGTCAGCAACCTCCCCTTCCCTGGCAGGGAACGGGGGTGGGGGGGCGGGTATGGGAGGAGGAGCTGAGTCAGTAGTCCCAGGGCATCTGTGGGCTCCATAGGCCAGGGGGAGGGTGATTGCACTGACCACTGGGTGCCTGTTGGGCCCTGATCTGGGTGGTTTCACCAGATTTAATCCTTTCAAGACTGGTGCTGCTGTCCCCATCTAACAGATGAGGAAACTGAGGCATACAGAGGTGGAGTAACATGCCCCCTCACAAAGCTGGGCCCTGGCTGAGCCAGAGTTTGTATCCAGGTCTGTCCCAGTGTTCTCTCCTGGAAGAGATAAGACATGTACACAGTTGCCTCTCCGGGATCAGTACATGCTGAGCAAGGGTAAGGCTGCTGGAAGCAGCTTGTGGGGGTGCTTGGATAAGGGACAGCACATCCCTGCTGAAGGGAGGGGGCCTCCTGAGGGAGGGATCTTGCTTCACTTGTCATGGGGAAGGAGCAGTGTGCACAAAGGCTGATGGTTGTGTTTGGAGAAGGGCCCTGGGAAGGAGGGCCTCAAAGGCTGGGAAAAGCAATTTGGGATTTGGTCAGAAACAAGGGGGAGACTTGGAAGGTTTTAGAGTAGGGAGGAGGGTCATGATCACCCTTGACTATTCATTGGATTCATCTTGGTTGCCGCCATCCACCTGCTCCAGCTGGTGTCCCTCCTATAGTAGGTGTTGCCATCAAGTCAATTCCGACTCATGGCGCCCCCCAAGCGCATCAGAGTAGAACTGTGGTCCATAGAGTTTTCAGTCACTGATTTTTCAGTAGATCACCAGGCCTTTCTTCTGAGACACCGCTGGGGGCCCTAAACCACCAACCTTTTGGTTAGTGGCCAAATGCTTAACCCTTTGTGCCACCCAGAGACTCTGTCCCCTCCTGTACCTTCCTCAAACCCTCTTCCTGTCCCCTGACCCCTATCTATTTGACCCCCATCCTGCCCTGTGGCCCCACCCCCCATACCCTGAGCTCAGAGATCAGTACGGAGCAACTGGTAAAGGTGCTATGCCTGGGTCGATGCCTAGAGGACTCAGGGTGATTCTGGGGCTGGACTTGGGGTCAGGATGTTCTCCTATCCGCTTGTGCTTAGCCCTGGTGCAGCTTTGCCCCCAGAGCCTCACTCCCCAGCCACTGCCTGGCATCAAATTACGTACTTGTTCGCTTGTTTATTGTCTGCCTCTCCCTAAGTTCCACCAGGACAGAGGCCATGTTTCTGTGTTCACCGCTGAGTTCCTGGCCTAGAACAATGCCTGGTGCTAAGAAACAATTCCTTATCCCCTTGTCTGTGCTGGGTTGAGGGTGAAGTGCTGTTGAACAATGTGTGTGCCTGACTGCAAGTTTCTTCCGATCTAGCCTGTGTAGTTTTTGTTCGTTGTCATCAAGTCAGCTCTGACTTATGGCGACCTTACCTATAACAGAATGAAGTGCCTGGATCTGTGCCATCTTCGTGGGGGTTCGTATGTTTGATTCTGTGTTGTTGTGGCTATTGTGTCAATCCGTCTCATGAAGGGTTTCCCGTGTTTTCACTGACCAACCATGATGTCCTTTTCCAGTGATTGGTCTTTCCTGATGACTTGTTGGCTTCAACATAATCAGGGATGCAAAAGAGGCCTTTCCAAAGGATGTGAGAGGGCAGCAGAGGAGGCAGATGGCTGTTCAGTGTGGGTGGTATATACTGGGAATAGGGCTTCAGAGGCAGCAGTGAAGCTGGGTCTTGAGGGATGAGTAGGAGTTTGCCTGGACAACAGAAGAAGAGGAAGCCTAATATTTCAGGTCAAGAGCACAGGCATGAATGAAAGGCCTGAAGGCTTGATGTGTTGGGGGACCAGAGAGAATGGGACCCCTTAAGCAAGGAGGGGCCAGGCTAGAAGGGAGATTGAGTCTTTTGTGCCATCCGAGGCACCTGGACATTGTTTTAAAGCCACCAGGGATCTTTGGGAGTTTTAAGCAGTCTTGTGACACTGGGTCTTTCTAAGCGGGTTTCCCCGGCCAAAGTGTACTTGGGCTGTGGCTGGACTCCTTCAAGGAGGCTGCGGCGGTGGTCTGGGTAGGCGGCAGTGCTGACCCAGTGGCTGAGGCTGAGGTGAGGAGAGGAGGCAGGCCGTGAGAGTTGGTTGATCAGTGCTCCTGACAGGAAAAGGAGAAACTGCAGGTGGAGGGAGTGGAAGGGTGGCTGGGCCTGGGGAGTCATGTGTGAAAGGTGCAGTGTGAGAGCCTTCAGTTGGTGCACTTTCCAACCCTGGGTGTGGGTTCCTAGGTGACTGCCATGTTGTCCTTGCCAGCAGGTTAAAAACATGCATTGGTACCTTCTGTCCTCCTGGGGCTGAAGTGACACCCAGCGTTGTGTGTGCCACCTCCAGAGGGTCACCGTCCTCTCCACGGGCAGCAATTCAGTCCTGGCAGGCAGCTGGGGAGGGAGGCCCCACCACTTGCCACATCAAGCAGCCAGGGCTCAGCCGATCACATGACTTAGAAAGGTCACGACTCCATGTCCCAGGCTACCCTCAGGGTCCCAGCCATCATTCCGGCTGGGGGCCTCCCAGGGCTCTCTCCTGGGGTGGCTCAGCAATGCCAGCTCCTCAGGGCCTCAGGGCCGAGGGGAGGGAAGAAGCAGGAGGGAACTTAGATGGAGAGGCAGAGGAGGGTGGATATTTATCCAGCAAGTTTTCCCCCAGGCCCACTGTGGCTAGGCCCATGCCTGGCCCTGTGGCCACAGAAGGTCACGGTCTGAAGGGAGGTGGACCCAGGTGAGCAGGCTCTGGAGGTGGGCAGTGGCCCTGAGTGTGGCCACTGGTCTGCAGTCTTAGCTTGGGACCACCCTGGGCAGGTCCCTTCCAGGTAGGGGCAGGGGGCAGGGGGAAGAATGGAGAGCAGGCAGGGTGAACACTACCCCAGGGGTTCCCAGCTCTGAGCAGAGCCTGTGTCCCCTTCCTCAGGGAGGGGGGGAATGCAGCTGGGACGGGGGTGCTGTGGCGTGCTGAGGTCCCAAGGCCTTCATCCAAGGATTGTGGCTGTGGGTGGCTTTGGCTGTCCAAGCTGCTGGCCTAAGCCCCTCAGGTTACTTCCTCCACCTGAGGAGGCAGAGGAGAGCGGGGCTCCCTGGGAGGAGGGTGGGCCAGGGGAGGTGGCCAGGTCAGGTGGCTCTGGTTTCCAGCTGCCACCTTGCCGCCCATCCCACTGAGCCATGCCACCGGCTCCTCCACGCAACCAGACACCTTGGCCTGGTGAGGCTTCGATGCAGGTGCTGATAGGTGGGCTCAGAGCCATGGCAACAGGTGGCCGCCTCCTCCCTGCCACCAACCTGGCCCACTCTGCTCTCCTCCCTGCCAGGGGGCAGGAGCCCATACTCTGCAGAGGGACCAGGACCCAGTCGAGAGAGGCTTTCCCATTGGGTGGGGGTGGGGGGGAGGGCAGGGTGTCTGGTGGCTGGCACCCACCAGACAGGCATGGTCAGAGAGATGCCAGGATGAGCAGCACCTTCATCTAGAGTCCCTGTCCACCCCGGCCTGGGTGGGGTGCCAAGCCCTGTGAAGCATGCTGCAGCTGGGAGCCCCCAGGCCCCGGGGACTTGCCCCCCTGGGCAGCACCTGCCAGGTAGGGCTTACCAGGACTGAGACGCCATCACCTGGCTCCCCCAAGGATCTAGAAGGGGCCAGAAAGGCTCTGAACCCAATCAGGGACTGGTTCCACCTTTCAGGGTCCCCAGGAGATGAGGGAAGGGCAGGTCTGGTTGGACCACAGGAGGGTCGCGGGTTGGGGCTGGACAGGAACATTCAGGCATTTTCCTGGCAGGCCACTGGGCCTTTCAGGGAGAGGGACGGGACAGTTCACTCACCCTACGGGCGGGGCTCTTCTCTCAGCTCTCCAGGGTCTCTCAGGCAGCCTGTGCTCCCGGTTCCCTCTGTCCACTCTTGGGTGAGGAAGCAGACTGCTGGGAGGGAGTTGGGACATCGGCAGTGTGTGTGCCAGCCCCAGCCCACCCTCTTGGCACTGAGAATGCTGGACGCTGGGGAAAGGGGCCGAGGCTGCCTCAGTGACTGGAGAACCTGCCTGGAGCTGGGTTACCTGGACCCTCAGCCCTTTTTCCTGGCTTCCCAGGACCTCAGCCTTGCAGGCCTTGGGGGCATGAAGGGCACAGCATCCCCCACCCCCCACCCCCAGGAGTTGCCTCTACCCGCTACCTCCGGGCCTGACCCATCTGCCTGCTCATCTCCCCACAGCCCGATCTGCTCAACTTCAAGAAGGGATGGATGTCAATCTTGGACGAGCCTGGAGAGGTAGGACGGCTGCGGCAGGAGGGGGCGGAGGTTGACTAGAGTGCGGTCGTGTCCTGAAAGGGCCCCTGCGGGTGGCCCAGGAGCTGAGCTGCTGCTCCAGCCTATCCCGCCTTCCAGAGACCCTGGCCTCTAGGGGTGGGACATTTCTTGTCCAGTGGGGAAGAGGATCTTGGACTGCGGGGGCTGGAGGGGCAGAGGCAGCTTCGGCATCTCTCTGCCTCCTGGGGCAGGTCTGCAGTGTGTAAAAGTCCCAGAGTGGAGGCCTTCTATCCCACCCACAACGCCCCTCCTCTCACCAAGAGCCCCTGGGCCTCCCCCTCCTGGCTGGGAGTCGAGGGTCTGGGACAGAAGGGCTTATGGAGATCATCTAGCCTGACCCCCACATTTAAAGATGGGGAAGCCAAGGCCACCTGAGGTCCCAGAGCTGGGCGAGGAGAGCCAGGGGCTCTGCCCTCCCAGGCTGTGGTCCCTCCCACCATGCTTTGCTGGGAGATCCATGTTCTTATCCCTGCTCTGTGTGGTCCTTTCATGACGCTTGTGTCTTCCCCAACCAAGACAAGACTGGAGGTGGACTTGCCTCCCTGGGCTGGGGCTTCTCCTAGCACCGTTCTTGTCCGGCCCTCAGCCTGAGCCTCTTACAGGTTCCCAAAGGACCAGCCCAGCTGGGTGGGGGCAGAGCACCAGCTCTATAGTCTCACCAACCTGGGCCCCATGGGTGGAGCCAAAGCCCCCTCTGGGCTTCAGTGCCCTCGTCTGTGAAATGGGCATAAAGGATATTGATGACTCCCTCCAGGGCGGGTAAGAGGGTCCCACAAGCAAGTAAAGGGCCCTCATGCCTTGGAGGGACTCAGCGAGTGACTCCTTCCTTCCTCTAACTTGTCTGTCCTGAGAACCATAAAGGACAGTGGCTGTTTCACCAGCTCTGCCCTTTTGGCTGCCAGGCTGGAGCCTGGGAGCTGGAGCTGGCGGCTTGCCCATCTGGCCTGGGGGGAGACGGCTCCCCAGCCCTGCCCTGCATGCGGCCGGGGCTCTGGGTCTGTGTGCAGCCCACATGCCGGGGAGGGCACGGCGCCAACGAGAATCTCATTGTGTTTCCTGCCCACATGTTTGGTTCCCTCCAGCCCACAGCCTTCTGCACCCACTGCCTGCCCACCCGCCTGGCCCCGGTGGCTGCTTGCCAGCCTCACACAAGGCTTGGTGCCCTGCCAGCGACCCCTTCCCGGCCTCCCCACCCAGGGTCCCCGGAGGGCAGAGGGATTGCGGGCCCCACCCAGAACTGGCCGTTACTCATCTTCTGTCACAGGGTTTTGGAATGTCCTAGTGGGAAGGGCCCTGGGAGTTGAGCCAGCCCAGCCCCTCGGTACACAGGCAGGAGATAGGCCCTTGGGCCTTTGATCTGTTCCAGGCCTCACAGCACCTTGGGCTGGCCCCAGGCTTCAAGATTGGGGTGCCAGAGGCCCACTGGAAGTCCTATCTCAGACAGAGATTGGGCCGGGGAGGGCCAAAGAGAGCATTTGGTACAGATCCCTGCCCTGCTTGACAGAGGGGCACCTGAGGGCCCGACAGCAACTCAGGCCACTCAGCAGGGTGGTTCTGAGAGGGCCAGCCTCTTGGAAGAGCCCCAGCAGCCTTGTACCTGACCCTGTGCCACGAGAAACACGCAAGGGAGGGCTAGGTACTTCTTACCTCAGAACTGCATCCCGGTAGCCCCACTTTATAGTTCAGAAGACTGAGGCTCAGAGTGGTCAAGACACTTGCCCAAAGGCACACAGCTAGCAAAGGATCAAATGAATTGTTACCCAGGTCTCTTGGATGCCAAATCCCCGGTTCTCAGGGGAGGCAGCGTGGAAAGAAGTAGAGCGTGTTATCCTTGCACACCCTTGAAACCTTATCTTTTTGAGGAAAGAAGGCTAAGTACTTGTGACAGCAGACCATGTGGCTAGGGCTTGGTGATGTGGGGGAGCCAGGAGGCCCTGAGGGCTGGAGGCTGGGTGGCATGTGCTGACCCTGGCGGTGGGTGGATCTGGACTGGCATTCCAGTGGAGTGAGCAGAGGCCTGGAGGTGGGCTGAACTTGGCGCATTTAACGTTGGGTTGTTCTGTGTCCCCAACCCCTCTCCTAAGCATCCTCTGGCCACCTGAACCCAGGCTGGAGCACAGAGAGGCACTGGTGAGGGATTCTCTGAAATCAGCCCAGATAGTCCTGGCTCCTTACGTGTAATTCCCCTGATGTCCCACGGCCATGTCCCAGGAGTTCTCCCCCAGTCCATTGCCTTCTGGAGGCTTCCTCTGTGTGTGTGTGTATGTGCGAACTATCGGAATGTAATATGGATACAAAAAGGTGCAGCTCAATGCATTCTCACAACCTCAGTGTGCATGTAACAGCAGCACCCAGCTCAAGAAACAGAACATGGCCAGTGCTGGGACACCACCCCCTGCCCCCTGCCCCCTTCCAATTCTACTCTGGGACACTTTGGTCCTTGGCCGTGGAGGTTACCGTAGGACATGTAAAGGATTTGCAATCTTCTGGGCCCACTTGGTCCCTGACTTGCTAGGCAAGTGACCTTACATGGTCATGACCCCTCCTTGGTCTGCCCAGGGGGTGGGGGTTTTCTTGTAGGAGCCTTGGGAATCATGGTAGAAGGCTCTGGAGGGGTGTGGGAGTGTCAGCAAATCAGATGAGGGCTCCACGGAGGAATGAGGTTGGTGTTTACCAAGGGGAAGCCAACCCACTTCACAGATGCTGTCCAGAGGTAGCTTGCTTGGCCTAAGGCCAGGCAACTAGGAAGCAGAGTGGCCAGGCTCCGAATCTGTGTTCTGACTCTGAGCTGCACCCCCACCCCACCCCTCAGCAGGGCCAGTGAGGGTGCTGGGCCCCAACTGTGAGCAGAATGGTTGGCTGGTAGCTGCCCAGTCCAGGACACCTGCGGAATTACATACATGCACGCACGCGCAAACTCACACATACTCCAATCCCCCTGCCTTTCCCCTCGCTTACCATCACGTCTTCTTCACAGTGGAAGAAGCATTGGTTTGTGCTGACAGATTCGAGCCTCAAGTATTACAGGGACTCCACCGCTGAGGAGGTGAGACAGCAGGGTGGGGGGCTCCCTCTCTTCACCCAGTGCTGATGGACCCCTGAAAGGGGCTGGGGGTGGGCTGCGGTGGGGTCGGCAGGTGAGCCACCCGGGAGCCCTCTGGCGTGAATCATCGAGGCCTCCCTGCTCCAGGCAGATGAGCTGGACGGTGAGATCGACCTGCGCTCCTGCACGGACGTCACGGAGTATGCGGTGCAGCGCAACTATGGCTTCCAGATCCACGTGAGGCTGGCGTGGGGCTTGGGAAGTGGTGGGCAGCATGACTGATTCCCCCAGAGGGGTAGTGAACATGGCTGACCACCAGAGACTGGCTGCTGTCATTCCCTGACTGTCCTCCAGTCAGAAGCTCTGGTGCCTACACTTGGCATATCTGGGAGACCCTGGGTATCCTTGGCCAGGGAGGTTAGGATGCTGGGAGGTCTCAGCCAGTGGGGCTCTTCCTGGGCCAGCTCTGCCATCTGGTCTGGAGGAGAGGTTCAGCACCCTCTGCTCACCTCCAGGCTCAGGAACTTAGCTAGACACCCACCTGGAAGGAGGGAGGGAGCGATGGGGCTGGCCACGTGACAGCCTACTCACGGGGTGGACTTGCAGACCAAAGACGCTGTCTACACCTTGTCGGCCATGACCTCGGGCATCCGACGGAACTGGATTGAAGCTCTGAGGAAGACTGTGCGACCAACTTCAGCCCCAGATGTCACCAAGTATGTGCAAGCTGGACCAGGGTTTTGAGGGAGGTGCTAATCCCTGTGTTCCTGAGTGGAGATCTGGGTGCCCACCCGAGGGCCCTGTGGCTGTGCCTTCTGGGCCTCAGTTTCTGTATCAGTAAAATGGGGAGAGGGTGATGAGCATTCTTGGTAGTCATCCAGAAATACACTGAGGATTTGAAGTTTAAGCTCCCACCACTTTTTATCCCCCATATCCTGAGAGATTGGGAACAGGTTTCACTTCTGTCCAC
Organism: Trichechus manatus latirostris; assembly: GCF_000243295.1. Classification (NCBI taxonomy): domain Eukaryota; kingdom Metazoa; phylum Chordata; class Mammalia; order Sirenia; family Trichechidae; genus Trichechus; species Trichechus manatus. Next base: position 16,120,804 of record NW_004443963.1, read on the forward strand.
ACCTCTCAGGGGTCAGGGAGCTCACTCCCTTGGAGGCTGCCCTGGACGGAGGGGCAGGAGGGGTGAGTTACCTGGTAGCAGACCCCCCACACAGTCCAAATCCAAGATGCCCACGGGAGGCTGGGGCTCATGTCTGCTGGGCAGTGGGAACAGAGTGTGGGATTGACGGGGGCTGGGGGCTAAGCACAAGGCCTCCTTCTGGGCCACACCCTTGCTGTTCAGCCTCAGGCCAGTGACCTTCCTGTCTGAGTTTCAGATTCCTCATCTGTCGTGATGTTGTGTCTGCTTTGTGTGAGGATGTGCGTGGAGGCCCTTGGTAAACTCCGAAGTACTGTGCAGCTGGAATATTATTTAGTATATAGGCTCAGCTGCTGTAACAAAACCAAAACCAAACCAAACAAGTTGCCGTTGAGTCGATTCTGACTCATGGAGACCTCGTGTGTGTCACAGTAGAACTGTGCTCCACGGGGTTTTCAATCGCTGATTGTTTGGAAGTAGATCACCAGGCCTTTCTTCTGAGGTGCTTCTGAGTGAACTCAAACTACCAGCATTTTGGTTTGCTGTGAGCACACATATAGGCTCATCTGCTGTAACAAAGAGACCCTAAACCATAGTGACTTAAACAGGATAGTTAGTTCTCCCTCTGGAACAGTCCAGAGGTGTAGTCCAGGCCTGCTGGGACAGTTCTGTGGCCAGCCCTGGGCCAGAGGTGATGGCTCAGGTTCTCCTGAAGTCCCAGCCAGGATTAGGCACACCACCTCTCACATCCTATTGGGCAGAGTTTAGTCACATGACCACACATAGCTGCAAGAGACGCTGTGAAGTGTCATCTGCTGGGTGACCGTATATTCATGGTTGTTAAAAGTCCCAACAGCTGTGCTCTGTGCATCCCGAGGTCACCGTTTTTACCTCATCAATAGTGACCGTGAGCATTTCCCCTATTCCAAATCTAGGATAGCACATTGATCACCATTTGCAAAGGGCTTCCTGGTTGCTTTATATGCACTCACTCACCCAGTCCTCACATCCATCCGATGAGAGGCATTGTCCCATGTTACAGAAGAGATAACTGGGATGCAAAGAGAGGAAGCCTGGTAAGTGGTAGAGCTGGGATGGTTGCCAGGGTCTGTTAATAACGAAACTCAAGTTCTCAACCTCTAGGTTGGGCTACTTCCTGCACTGGAGTCTGTCCCCAGCCCCTGGCACATGGGTGGCACTCCAGATATGCTCATTGTGGGCCGGAGTGGGCAAGGCCCTGCCTGATGTGGCTCTGCTGGCACTCTAGGCTCTCGGACTACAACAAGGAGAACACGCTGCACAGCTATGGCACCCAGAAGGGCTCGCTGAAGGCAGGAGAGCAGCGGGCAGGCTCTGAGGTCATCGGCCGGGGTGGCTTGCGGAAGGCGGAAGGGCAGCGGCAGTCTCCGGACTATGTGGAGCTCTCACCGCTGACTCAGAGCTCCCCACAACGGGCCCGCCCCCTGGTGCGTGCTCCCGACCGCCCAGCCAAGCAGGAAGAGCTGGAGCGGGACCTGGCCCAGCGCTCCGAGGAGCGCCGCAAGTGGTTCGAGGCCACAGACAGCAGGGCCGTAGAGACGCAGTCTGGCGAAGCGCCACGCCGGGGACTGGGCGCACCCCTGACTGAGGACCAGCAGAGCCGGCTCAGTGAGGAGATTGAGAAGAAGTGGCAAGAGCTGGAGAAGCTGCCACTGCGGGAGAACAAACGGGTGCCGCTCACCGCCCTGCTTAACCAAAGCCGCAGTGAGCAGCGGGGGTCCTCCAGCGACAGCCACGAAGCCCTGGAGAAGGAGGTAGGCATCATGGCTGGCCTCTGTGGGAGCCCCTGCACCCTACCAGCCTGCCTCCAGTCCTTGCATTCATGCTATGGCGAGTGCCGGGGGCCCTCAGGCGACAGCCACGAGGCCCTGGAGAAGGAGATAGGCATCATGGCTGGCCTCTGTGGGAGCCCCTGCACCCCACCAACCTCCCTCCAATCCTTGCATTCATGCTATGGCATTTATCTTGCATACCTGCAATGATGGGGAGCTCACTCCTGAACCAGTCTGACACCTCAGACTCCTTGTGAATCGGAATCTTCTTCCCTGGATGAACCTTGGATTTTTGTATCCTGTTTCTGCCCTCAGCAACTGCAGAGAAGGGAAGAGGGAAGGGAGGGGAGAGACCATTTATTCTATGCACCCCACCTTGTCCCAGGCTCTCTTTACCTATGTTAACTCATAATCCTCAGCAGTCTTATGATCCCATAGGCTAGGGCTTATCGCAGTTTTACCGACGGGGAAACTAAGGCTCAAAGATGTTGCCCCTGCCACCTCTATCATGTGGTAAATATGTGTGAGCACTGCGTCCTGCTCCCAGCCCTGTCTGGCCTTCTCTGGGCCAAAGCTCTTCCGGGTCGTTGATCTGGCCATCCAGGAAACAGCTGGGATATCCCCTTTGCCTGCGTCTCCACACCAGGGCCGCTTCCTCTTCTCAAGCCCCACTGACCTTGCCTCCTCCCCCGGCAGGTCCAGTGTCTTCGTGCCCAGCTGGAGGCATGGCGTCTCCGAGGGGAGGCACCTCAGGATGCACCCAGGTTCCAGGAGGATGGCCACATCCCCACGGGCTACATCTCACAGGTGAGGCTGAGGAGCTGTTTTGGGGGGAGGGGGCAGCCTCCTGGTTGCCATGTTATCAAAAAACAGCTAATGTTTTTGGAGCACTTCCTGTGTACTGGGACCCGTGTGAGGCATTTGACATGCATCATCTCGTTTAATTTCCCCACAGCGGTAAAAATCAGTCTCAATGGGCATGATGACCATGCCCGTTTTACAGACCAGGCCACTGAGCTCTGAGAGGTTACCTGACTTGCCCGAGGTCACCAGCCTGCAGGTGTCAGAGGTGGGATTTGAGCTTGGGTCCGGCTGACTGCAGAGGCCGTGTGTGAGCTCCTGCGTGACACTCTGCGCTTGGTGAATTCCTCCCCTTCCCCAGTACCATCCTGGGGAGGTGGGGGTCCGGCAGAGGACGGAAGGCCCTGTACAGTGTGGTCTAGGGGACATAGGAGCCTCCAGTGGCCCTTGGGTAGCATGCAGTCTGCTTAGGACAGTGGTTCTCAACCGGAGCAGTTTTGTCACCCAGGGCACATTTGGCCATGTCTGGAGATATCTTTGGTTGTCATGATGGGGGTAATGGAGTGCTATTGGCATCTAGTAGATAGAGCCCAGTAATGCACAGGTGAGCAGCCTACAATGCACAGATGAGCTCTCCTCAGCAAAGAGTTATCTGACCCAAATGTCAGCAGTGCCAAGGCTGAGAAACCCTGGCCTAGGAGTTAGACCTGAAGACAGTGGTGCGTGGGCAAACGTTTAACACCTGGCTCTCCAGAAAGTGTGTGTGTGTGTGTGTGTGTGTGCATGCACGCATGTGTACATGCACACTTAGATATATAAGTGTTTTATAAATTTTTCTTTATCTGGGATGTTCAGTACACAATTTACAAATAAAAAATATATAATACTTATTGCAAATTCCACATAGCACATTGATTTTTTGCAGAATGCTTTCATTGATTTTTACTGAACTCTTGTATCTGAACTCTTACATCTGTAAGTAACTGATAAGTGAGTATAGTTCTAACATGAATGTTGGTTGACATTTTTACTTCTATTATGAGTAAGACGAGAAGACCTAAGTCGAAACTTTACTTAGTGTCACAAGTGACTTCTTTGCTGAATTGGACAATAGTTTTCTATTGAGATGTTTGAGACTGTTCCTCAATTTTTTGTCCTATTTACAATGTAACTGCTATAGACATGACATACTTTTGAGTTTAATCTGCATTATTAGCATTTTTCTCATCTCTTATTTAAGTCTAAAAAATAAACAATAAATCACATCCTGAATTGTAACATTTACCAGTTTCCATGGTGTAAATACTCCCATTATGGCTGATGTCAAGCTACCAATGTGAAGTCCCTGAACATGGAGTTGGGAAGAGACCTACACACAGTAATATAGTATTTCTGCCATACGTACAATAGATGTAAATGACCTCAAGGGCAAGATAATAATAAAGTGTAGTAAAATAATTAGGAAGTGATGAGTTTTGAGTATCTGTTACCTTTGTTTGTAAGATAATTACTTGTAAGTTTATATGATTTAATTTTTAATAATGGCTGTGCTTAACAACTGGCATGCAAAATTCCTAAAAGATTTGACTGTCAGCCGTCTCCAGTCAGTACAGTATAGCCTGAAGAAGAAAAGCATGCTGGGACCCCAGACCCTCGGCAGGAGCCTCTCAGAGACTCTGAGGGGGGCGGTGACTGTGAGGGGTGTTCAGGAAGGCTTCCTGAGGGGTGGGTGCTGTGATGGCACTGGTGTATGGGTGGAGGATATTGGGTGTGGCATGAGGTAGACAGCCAGTGGTGCCCACTGTGGAGGCCTCCAGTGCCAAGCTAAGGAGTTAGAATCTCATTCACAGACCTTAGGAGGTTTGAGGTCTCGCAGTGACCTTGGAAAGTGGTGTTGGAGAAGACGGGGGCTTGGAAGGAGGGCTAGGGGACAAGGCCCAGTGGGGAGGAGCTAGTACAATGGCTGATGGAGGGAGGGATGTGGGAGGGTGTGTGGAGGGAGGAGGGTGTAGGGCTTGGTGACTGGGCCCACGGGAAGGCAGAGGGGAGCCCACAAAGACCCTGAGGCTGGAGCTGCTGGTCTGGGGCAGGGGGCCATCTGGGGGCTGAGTGGTTGGTGGGTCGTTCGGCTGAGGGAGGGCAGGGGGAGTTGGGTGGCTGACGTGGAGGTGGAGGGCTGGCCTAAGGGTCACCTGGACACTGGGGAGGGAAGGGAAGGGGCCTGGGTTATCAAGGGCTCCCCTGAGGCGGGGAAGGGGTTCGATGGGGCATCTCCAGGTGAGCAGGGACTTCAGACTATGCACAGTGGAGTTCCTGGAAACTCCAAGAGGACTGTCTTTCTGGGTGTGTGGGGCTGGGGTGGGGGGTGTCCCTTCCACCCAGCTGTAATCTGAGCAGCTCCGTCTTTGACCATTTTACTGTTAGAAACTGCGTTAGATTTCATTTGGTAAAAGATTTCTGCCACTGAAATGAAGTTTGCAAAGCCCTGCTCTGCTTCTCAGCTTACACATGGGGAAACTGAGGCCCAGAGAGGGGGCTGGAGGCAGACGTGTGTCTGAAATGCAGGCTTCCTGGTCCCGAAGCACCTATGGGATGCATCAAGGGCTGCCGGCATTTCATCCTGTTAGGTTGGGGTGGGCAGGGGGAGCTGGTGGAATTGGAGGGTGGGAGGTGAGAAGGTCAGTTTGAAAGCAGAGAGCAGAAGATGGGTGAAGGAGTGGCCCCAAATGCAGAAGCTTCCAGAGAAGAGGAGCTGAGTCATCTGTGGCTCCCTCAGGCCCAGGAGGAGGTGGCTGGAAGTTCAGCAGGCTGGAAATTCAGAGGTGACAGCAGGGAGGGAGCCCCAAGCCTGGCATCTGGGCGGGGTGGGTGCCCCTCTAACAGGGCCGGGGACTTGACATCACAGGGCAGCAGTTGGGAGGTCTGGTACTTCACCTGCTGGGGCTTCAGTGCCTTCTCTGATGAAGGGGAACCCCTACCCTACTGGGGGGCACAGGCACTTCTGTATCTACCTTGGTGCTCAGCCAGTGTCGGGACACCTTGTGCCACTTACGAAAGTAGGCGAGAGAGCAGCACCCAGCCTTCTAGTAGCCCCTCCTCATGGGCCCTTCACACTCCTGACCTCAGCCTCCAAACCCCTGTTAGCTGCAGTGTCTGTCTGCCTGGCTGGCCCTCTAGGAACACTTTCCACCCTTGCACCACTCTGAGACAGTGTCAGGGATGGTGGCACCTTGGGCAGGTGATCTCCACAGGTGGATGCTGACTTTCCTTACCTTTCCACACTCATCGGGACCCCTCAGTCCCTCGTGGGACCTGAGACTGAGGCTCAAGGGGGGGGGGGCTTGTTCAGGTTCCCTTGGTGGTGGAGCCAGGATTAGGACCCAGTCTGGGATTCCAGAGCTACGTTCTGTTGTCCTAACTGGGGGATAGGCACAGGGCAGGTGCAGGGGCCCAGGGCAGACCTCCCCAACCCCCTACTGGAACCCTGGACCCAGGGGGCCTGGCCCTTCCCCCTCTCCCAAACTGGCCTGCTGCAGCCCACAGAGGTGTCTCTTCTAGAAGGTGTGGCTGCTGGAGAGGTGGAGGGATGTGATTCAGCTCCACCCCAGTGAGGTACCCGGGCTAGGCATGTGCATCGGGGGAGAATACCATTTTATTAGGAGCCACTGTGCCTCAGTTTCTTCCCTGGCTCTCCCCTCTCCCTGTTTAATGGTCTTAAGTAGTTTTTTATTATGTAAGAAACGTGTTTACTTTTCCAAAAATAATTCAAACAAATCAAAGGGTTAGAAGTTAACCCAGATAACTTTCCCACCCCAGAAGTCACCTGGGTTACCATTAGAGCATATCTGTATTAGTTTCCTCTTGCTGCTGTAACAAACCACCACAAACAGAATGGCTTAACTAACGCAAATCTACCCTACTGAACTGTAATCTGAGCAGCTCCATCTTTGACCATTTTACTGTTAGAAACTGCGTTAGATTTCATTTGGTAAAAGATTTCTGCCACTGAAATGAAGTTTGCAAAGCCCTGCTCTGCTTCTCAGCTTACACATGGGGAAACTGAGGCCCAGAGAGGGGGCTGGAGGCAGACGTGTGTCTGAAATGCAGGCTTCCAGTTGGGTAGAAGTCTAACATGGGTCTTGCCGGGCTAAATCAAGGCATTGGCAGGACTGCTATTCCTTCTGTAGGCTCTGGATAGGAGCCGCTTCCTTGCTTTTTTTGACTTCTAGAGGCCACCCGCATTCCTTGCTTCACAGCCCCCTTCCTCTATCCTGAGAACTCACAGAGGAGAGTCGAGTCCTTGTCACTTCACTCTGACCTTTCTCTTCCATAGTCACATATCCTCTGACTTACTTTTCTGCTTCCCTCTTCCACATTTAAGGATTCTTGTGATTACATTGCACCCATCGGATAATCCAGGATAATCTCCCTCTCTTAAGGTCAGCTGATTAGCAACCTTAATTCTCTTTTGCCATATAATGTAACATATTTGCAGATCCCGGGGATTAGTATGTGGACATTTGATGGGGCGGGGGGCATTATTCTGCCTACCACACTATCCTTCCATACCTTTATCTGTGTTTTTACATGTGTGTACCCGACGTATAAATCTATGTGTTTTGTTTCTGTGAAGGGGCCACACCATATGTCTTGTCAGAAACCTGCTTTCATCACCTAACTTTAGTGACACTTCCACAGCAGCCCACAGGCAGCTCTGTCTTTTAACAGCTGCCCAGGGTCCTTTGTATGGCTCGATTCCATAATTTATTTAATGGTTCCTGCTAGACATTTAGATTGTTTCCAGTTTGTCTGTGCTAGTACCCTTGTCCAAGAGTCTTTGTACACATGTGTCTTTCTGTGGGTTCATTCCTAGAAGTAGACCTGCTGGGTCAAGTACGACCCTGCCATAGTTGGCACCCCCACCTGCAGCACTGGCTTCGCCATATCCTTGCCAGCAGTGGATATTATGTCTTCTAGATGTTTGCCAAGCTTGTCTAAAAGCCCCATTTTGTGTTAAGTCATCAGTGTCAGCCCATTTACTGAGCACCTGCCACCTGTCAGGCCTGGTCTGGTCTCAGGAACTCCGAGATGGACCAGTCATTTCCGGTCCAGGGAGCATATTGCTTGGCAGAGGCGGGGCTCTGGAGGCAGGGAAGAGGCTGCCCAGAGACAGAATTGAGACAGAGCAGAGCGAGTTGGTTACCCAGGAGAAAGTTGTGAAAGAACTTTCCAGGCAGTGGGAATAGCATGAACTAAAGCTGGGTGGTGCAAACAGTTAAGCGCTTGGCTACTACAGAAAGGTCGACGGTTCAGATCCACCCAGAGGCACCTTGGAAGAAAGCCCTGTCAGTCTACTTCCAAAAGATCACAGCCATTGCAAACCCTCTGGAGCACAGTTCTACTCTGAAACACACGGGGTCACCATGAGTCGTAATCGACTCGATGGCAACTGTTTTTGTTTTTTTTTAAAGCGCAGAGGTGTGAATGTGCCGTGAATCGTTTTTTATGACCATGAGGTTGCTTGGCAGGGGATGCGGCCACAAGGGCCCGGCAGAAGCAGGACTTGTTCCTGCAGGATGGGGAGCCATGGACAGGTTTGAAGCAGGGGAGTGACAGGGTGAGGTTTGCAGAGGATGGGTGGGGTGGAGGGGGTGGGAGTGATGGCAGGTGCCAGGCTGGTGGTGCCAGGGTCCAGCGAGAGGTGGGGAAGTCTGGCCCAGGGCAGGCCTGCCCCTGAAGCTTCTCACTTGGAGGCTGGGGAAGGAAGGTGGCCCCATGACGTCCTGAGCCCACCGCTCTGGTCCCCACCCGCAGGAGGCGTGCGAGCGCAGCCTGGCCGAGATGGAGTCCTCGCACCAGCAGGTGATGGAGGAGCTGCAGCGGCACCATGAGCGGGAGCTGCAACGGCTGCAGCAGGAGAAGGAGTGGCTTCTGGCTGAGGAGACAGCGGCCACTGCTTCAGGTCAGGACCCTGGGCAGGGCAGCACCGTGATCTGGGCCCCGTGAGCTCCAGGCTGTGGCTCCCCCTGACCGAATTAGGGAGGCCTTTAAACAAGAGGAGGGAGCCCTGGTGGCACAGTGGTTAAGTGACATGGCTGCTTACTGAAAGATCGGCAGTTCAAATCCACCAGCCGCTCATTGGAAACCCTATGGGGCAGTTCTGCTCTGTCCTCTAGGGTCGCTGTGGGTCAGAATCGACTCTATGGTACGGGTTTGGTTTTTTTGGTTTTTAAAGAAGAGGAGGGAGCCCTGGTGGCGCAGTGGTTAAGTGCTCGCTTGCTGACGTAAAGGTCAGCGGTTCAAACCCACCGGCCACTCTGTGCGAGAAAGATGTGGCAGTCTGCTTTTGTAAAGATTAGAGCCTTAGAAACCCTATGGGACAGTTTTACTCCACCCTATAGGGTTGCTTTGAGTCAGAATTGACTCAATGGCAGTGGTTGTAAACAAGAGGTTGGGGCCTAGGTACCCAGACTTGGCAGGGAATCTGGAGGGATTGAAGCTGCCAGAACTGGCCTCTGACCCTACTTGGAAAGGGGGAAACTGAGCCAGTAAAAGACCCCCCCTCCCTCCTTCATGGGTTATGACTTCTCTGCCTTGGGGCCTGCAACCACCGATAGGTCCATCCTCAAGACACCTTCTGAGCTCCAGCTCCATGCTCAGGCCACGTGCCAAGGGGAGAGAGACTGGCCAGCCTCAGACCCTGTTCTCATAGGAGTGCCATCTCACTGGGCATACAGGGGGGCGCTCTGTGCCTCCCGTGTAACCTGCATAAGCACCCTTAGTCCTCTCAGTGCTGGAGGGATTGACCCCATTCCACAGATGAGGAAACTGGGGCTCAGATAGCACAGGGGTTGGAACTCTAGAGCACTCTGAACCCCACACTCTGCTCGCCCTAGGGAGATAAACAGTCTCAGGCCAGAAACAGCAAATGCCGGAGACATTGGACAACTCCCTCTCCTCCCTCTGCCTACTGCACACCTGCTGGAGCTAGGCCAAGTGCTTCGCTCATACCAGTCCCCAGTCCCTCATCCCAAGCCCTGAGGCCAGGGGTGCTCTGCATTTTGGAGAGAGAACCCAGTGTGTGTCCTGTATATTAGGAACCTCCCCACGAGCAGGGCCTGGGCTTCACCCTCTAATCCAGCATTCTCCTGTTTCTGCAGTGAAGTCTATGAGAGTCACGTGTAAGATAATAAAGACCATAATAGCCACCAAGAGAGTTATGAACAACTTTCTGTGTTCAGAGTTTTTTGGATTTGGAATTATAGATAAGAGATTGAGATCTTGTTTAATCCTCACCACAACCCTGCGTGGAGGTGAAAAAGCCACGGTCCTTGGGAGCTTCTAGTCTGAAAAACAAAAGCAGTGGGAGCGAGTGTTTGGGCACTTAGTCTGCCATGCACTGTTCTAAATGCCTCACACACAGCTTCCAATAACCCATGAAGAGAAACTGCGTTTGTTATCCTCCTTTTACAGATAAGAAACCTGGGGCACAGAGGGGTTAAGTCACCTGCCCAAAATCAGACACTGTGAGTGGAAGAACTTCGACTCATGTTGACCGCACAGCCTCAGCTTTTGACCACTAGTCTAGGCAAGATGGGCAGGCCTTTTTAAGAACCTTCTAGGCTCTGCAGAAATAGCAGACTGTGTGGGGTCTTACCCAGCAATCACTAACAATAAGAGGTACCAGTGGTCAGACACTGAGGCGTCTCCCCAGCTGAGTCTGTCAGAAGGGATTATTATCCTTCCTTGACACACAGAGATGCTGAACAGTTTGCCCAAGACCACCCAGTTCATGACATAGCCTGCATTGCTCTGGACTCCTGGTCCAGGGCTCTTTGCACACCACTCCTTGCTTCTGTCTCCAGGGGCACATGTGGAGCCCCAGAGTGGGTGGAGCTTCGTAATGTTGGCCCCTCTCCAATCTTTCCTCCACCTCTCTGCCCTGCTTCCCAGCCATCGAAGCCATGAAGAAAGCCTACCAGGAGGAGCTGAGCCGGGAGCTGAATAAGACACGGAGTCTCCAGCAAGGCCCAGATGGCCTCCGGAAGCAGCACGAGTAAGATGGCGTCTAGGCTCCGTGCTCTGTAGGCTGGGCGTCCCTTCTGAGCCAGGGTTCCACATGCCCACTCTGGTGGTTATGAGTTGGGGAACTTTACTGAGGCCCCTTGGCAGAGGGCACATCAGTTTGCCCCTAGGTGAGATTTCCATGCCAGTCACATGGACACAGGGAACAGAAGCAGTGGGGCCTCAGGCAGACCTCCACACCAGTTTCATAGATAATTCTCCAGGCCCCTTCCTGTCTTGGCCAGTCTCAGCCTCCAGCCTTCTCTTCCCCTCTTTAGTGTCCTCTAGAGCTGGGCTGCAGTATTGCCCACGGCCAGTAGGTGTCCCTCCCTGCCATAGAGCACAGTTCTGGAATGTTGGGGCTGTAGGGCCTTTAGAGCTGGGCTCCTCTGACTCACCCTCTCATAAAGGAGGCACCTGCAGCCCCGAGAGGCCAAGTTACCTGTTCACAGCCCCACAGTGAACTGAAGGCAGAACTAAGGAGGGAACCCAGAAGTCTGTGTCGCATTGAGTCTGCCATGACCTGACTCCAGGTTTGGCAGAGTACAGGAGAGCTGAGCCCATACCATCTCTCTGCCCCTTTGTCCCGGGCAGGTCAGACGTGGAGGCGCTGAAGCGGGAGCTGCAGGTGCTGTCAGAGCAGTACTCTCAGAAGTGCCTGGAGATTGGGGCCCTGACGCGGCAGGCCGAGGAGCGCGAACACACGCTGCGGCGCTGCCAACAGGAGGGCCAGGAGCTGCTGCGCCACAACCAGGTGGGCCTCGGGTAGGGGTGGGGGTGAGTGGTCCCCGGCATCTCTGTACTGACCGTCCTTCCCCCCAGGAGTTGCATGCCCACCTGTCAGAGGAGATTGACCGGCTGCGCAGCTTTATCGCCTCGCAGGGCACGGGCAATGGCTGTGGGCGCAGCAATGAGCGGAGCTCCTGCGAGCTGGAGGTGAGCACCCACCCCTGTGCCAGGCACCCAGCCAGTTCTCGGGGCTGGGGCGTGTGGGGAGAGCTCCCTGCAGCCAGAGCACCATGCTCTAGAGCAGCTGGGCCCCAGCCAGGAGAGGCCAGCTAAGACAGACCACCTCCTGTGCACCCAGCCCTGCTGAGCTGGGGTGAAAGCCACCTACCAGCTGTGTGACCGTGGCGAGTCACCTCCCCTCTCTGAGCCCTAGTAGCTCTTCTGTAAAATGGGGCTAGCACCTCCCTTACTGGGAAAAAAAGCAAAAAACAAAACCTGTGCCATCGTGTCCATTCTGACTCATGGCAACCCCATGTGTGACAGAGTAGAACAGCTCCATAGGGTTTTCTTAGCCGAATCTTTACAGAAGCAGATTGTCAGGTCTTTCTTCCACAGCACTGCTGGGTGGGTTCAAACCACCCAGGCTCCTTTACTGGGAGAAGTTGTGGTGAAAAATGTGTGTGATCTTGGGATCACCCTAATACTATGTTTTTGTTTATTTAACAGATACTTACATAAGGCTTTACTGTGTCTGGAGCTTCTCTAAGCCCTTTATTATCTGTTCATTCATCTAACCCCCATGCAGTGCTCTGATAGACACAGTTACTGTCCCCATTTTACAGATGAGGAAACTGAGACATGGGGAGGTCAAGTACCTTGGCTAGTCAGTGCCAGGGCTGGGGTTTGAACCAGGCCGTCTGGCTCCAGTGTCTATGCTTTTAAGCCCCCTTCCCCCGCTCCTGGCTACATGTCAGGTCAAGTCAGGACAGCAACACCTGCTCCTCAGGTTTGGGGAGGGATCAGTGAGATGGCATGTCGGGAGGCCCAGCCCACTGTGGTTTACAGTAGGACCACAGTATGGATTCCGCTTGCACTCTTCCCCGTCCAGTTCAGACTAGCAGAGGTGACCGTGGGATAGCCACTCACGTGGTATGGGCAAGGTGAGAGCCAGCAAGGTGAGGGAAAGCAGGAGAAATCAGAGAGGGCTTCCTGAAGGAGCCTCCACCCACTCGCATGGTATGGGCAGGGGGGATAGAGCAAGGTGAAGGAAAGCAGGAGAAATCAGAGAGGACTTCCTGGAGGAACCTGCCCCTAGCCTGCCCCTGTGGTGGGTCTTGGTGTAGGCATGGGGAGGCTCGAGCAGGGAGAAGCTGGGCAGCAGGGAACTGTGTGGCAGAGGAACTCTGGCCTCTGGCCCTGGGTCAGCCTGGTGCCCATGACTCCAGGTGCTGCTGCGGGTGAAGGAGAACGAACTTCAGTACCTAAAGAAGGAGGTGCAGTGCCTCCGGGATGAGCTCCAGATGATGCAGAAGGTAGGTCTCAGCTGGCCAGGGCAGGGTCATTGGGGTAGGAGGACTCTGGATCCACCTGGATGCTCCATCCACATGTGAGCATGTTCTGTGCCAGGCCTTCTCCTTGCCTCGTTTTCTCAAGCTCCCGTGGGGCTTCTCCCAAGTGGGTGTCATTATCCCCATGTGCAGATGAAGAAACTGAGGTTCAGAGAAGGTAAGTGGCTTGCCCAAGTCCACACTTGCTCTAATTTATTCAGCACATATTTACTCAGCACCTACTATGTGCCAGGCGCTGTGCTAGGAGCTGGGATACAGCTGTGAACAAAATAGGCCCGAACCCCTGGCCTTGTGGCGCATATACTCCATTGAGGAATAAGCCGCATTGCTAGGAGTTAGGAGGGCCAGGACTGGGGTCCAGGCCTGTGAGCCAGGCATTTGCTGCTGTGTCCCTGTGTCTCTGACGTCCTCTGTCAGTTTAGGGTCAGAGGTGGACATGTTGGTGACTCTGAGTGTGTGTGAGCCGGAGTTGTGTTTACTACACTTTAAGAATAGGCAGTGTGAATTCATGGAAGGGCCTGGCACTGGGCCCAGTGACCTGGTTGTTATCCCAGCCCTGTTATTCACTGCCATGTGGTCTTGGGCAGGAGCTTCTTCACCTCTCTAAACCTCAGCTCTCCTCTCTCAAACAAGTGGTGCTGGGAGGGGTGCCCAGGGCGGGGGGGCCACCTGGAGGGACGAAGCCATGGGGGGTGTGGAGGGCCTGGCTGCTCGTGCTGGCCGGCAGGGAGCCGACCGGGCATGTGCCAGGAGGGAGGGCTTCGCGCCTAACAGCCCCTCCCTGGCCCCCAGGATAAGCGCTTCACCTCGGGGAAGTACCAGGACGTGTATGTGGAGTTGAACCACATCAAGACGCGGTCAGAGCGTGAGATCGAGCAGCTGAAGGAGCACCTCCGCCTCGCCATGGCTGCCCTGCAGGAGAAGGAGTCCATGCGCAACAGCCTGGCCGAGTAGAGGTGGGGGGGTGGGCTGAGGCCGGGTGGGCCACCAGGCCTGGAGGCTCACCCACGCCCCTGACTGGCCGTGTCACCTTGGCCAGGGCACTTCCCTTCTTCTGGCCTCCATTTCCCCATCTGTAAAATGGGAACAACGAGACAATGACACCAGCAGTGTGGGATTGTCATGGGGATCCAGTCAGATTCGGCCAGAGGGCACTTTGTAAACATACCACATTTCAGGAAGTGCAGTAGAGGATCTGATTATTGTCACTTCCTCCTCCTGTGACAGCAGCACTTCTCATTAGAGCGCCACACACACGCAGCTTGATCTGCCTAAGCCTGGGGTGGCCCACAGATCCTGCGTGCATGCTCCCATTTTCAGACCCGGCAGCATGGCACACATCACTAATTAATCCCAGCATTCCTCCACCCAGCCTCGTGCAGCAGACATAATGAATCGATGCCCACGTACTCTGTCACATTTAGTCTCAACAGTCATTCTTGATTCAGCGTGGTTTCAAATGTTCTTACTGTGTCCGTCCTAACGCCATGTCTACCTGGAGCTTCATCCTTCTGACAGTCCTTGTGGGCTTCCTGAGACACAAGGGAGAGGCCAGCATGGGGGCCCGGCTGTTTAGGGAGAGGTCCAGAGGGCCCAGGAGGTGGTGGAAGGACCTACCTACTGCCCTTGCCTGACCTTAGCAAGTCTAGGGGCCTAGGGCCAAGTCTGGGAGGCTTCTCTGGCCCTTACCTCCACCCCCTTGTCTTCCAGGTCCTCTTGGGCCAGGCCAGCTGGAGACCCTGCAGCCCAAGGGATCAGTCTCCCTTCTTCCCTGCTGGATGGAAGCCAGAAGCCAAGCTTTCTCCCACCTTCTGTGGGCATGCACTCACACCCACTACACACATAAACACGCGCGCACGCATGTGTGCGCAAACATACACGTGCATGCAAGCATGCATGAACACATACATGTGCGCACATACACTGCGTATCTGAGCGCCTCCTCGCCCTGGGTCTTACCTTGCACCTTCTTCAGGATTTTATATGTGAAGAGATTTTTATATAGATTTTGTTCCTTTTTTTTTCAAAACACTTTATACTTTTTAAAAAAGCAATTCCTGGTATCTGTACCTCCAACACTGGCTCCCCCTCTGTCTCCAAACATCCCCTGCTTGGGTTTCTTGGCCCATGGCCATGCGCCAATGGTCTAGCAGAGCCCCAGGCAGCGACCATGGCGGTGGACTTCACGGGGAGAGTCAGGGAGCCAGCTACCCTCTTTCCCTACCCCACCTCCTACTAACTACTTCCTGGCCTGGGTGGACCCATACCCTGGGGCTCTGAATGGAGGGACAGGTGGACAGAGGGAGCCGGCAGCTGTCCCATGGCCTCCTTCTCTGAAGGGGTGCTGGGCGTTCAGCCACTGGAGCCACCCCATGAAGGTGTTTCTCTCCTCCCCAAACCTTCTTAACTTAATAAAATGTTCCAACAGCTCTGGTGTCCTGGATGGCTGGAGGGTGGGAGATGGAGACCGGGGCTTCTTCAGTGGCTTTCCTTCCTGGAGGGGTGGCATGTGGGCTTCTGAGGGGAGCCCAAAATCCAGTTCTGTGGGGTTAGCAGCATCGGGACAACCTCGCAGTTGGGAGGCCTGGTCACGGCTAGCTGTGCTGACAATGGTCATGTGTGGGGCTGGGAAGAGGTCTCGTTCTTGGGCCAGGCTATCTGTCAACCCTTAACAACCCTTGCATGCCTCTTCTGGACAGGGTACTGGTGTGCAGAGATTGAACAAGAACTAGCCCTGCTCCCACCAAGGCCATGCAAACAGGCCACATCCACATTGGGGATGGGTCCCAGGAGGCCGTGGGAGCCTAGAGGAAACCCCCACCCAGCCCGCAGGTCAGAGAGGGCTTTTGGAGGCACCTTTGAAATATGCCTTTTCCAGATGGAAAAGCCAGAAAGGGCATATGACACCAGCAACGTGGGCTGTCATGGGCATCCCAAGCAGAGGGAACAGCAGGAGCATATGCCCTGTGAATATCCCTGGTGGATTCAGGAAATGGAACAGCAGGGAAGTGACTGTGTGTGTGTGTGTGTGTGTGTGTGTCTCCCACCCCCTTGCCAGTGATTGGTTTAGGAATGGTCATGAAATGCAATTCCAGCTGGTAAGATGCAAAGGGAAGCCTTGGGTGGGGTAGGGTTATTTGGGAAGGTCTTCCTTGCTCTTCAGAAGGAGCACAAGGAAGGGAGGCTTGTCTCTCCCGGCTTTTGGACAGTGGATGAAGTTTCCATGCTGCCACCATCTTGCAACCCTGAGGGAAGTTGTTGCCAGTGTGCTGAAAATGGTAGAAAGAAGAAAGAACCCAGACCTTTGAGCCATCAAATTACCAAACCATGGTGCTGCGCTGCCTCTTACGACATAAGGAGCATCCTTAAGCCACTGGGAGTTGGGATGTGTGTGACCAGCAGCCACAACACCCGGGCAGCGTGAGCCCAGAGTCCACCATGCCCCACTGGTTGCCTCCTGTCAGTCCATCTGACTCCGTTACTGCCTCTGCCCCCCTCTTGGTCTCCCTGTCTCTCACCTGGCCTGTGGTGACATCCGCCTCACTGGCCTCCCTCTTCCATGCCTCCTCCTGCCAACACCCCTTCAGGGTTGCCTGGATAAGCCAAAAACCAGGCCAACATATGAAAATGTGCGCAACACTGTGAGTCATTAGGTCGTGCAGATTATAAACAATAGGCTATCAGCTCCCACCTCCACCAGAATAGCTCAAATTAAAAGGCCTGATAATACCAAGTGTTGGTGAGGATATGGAGAACTGGAACTCTCCCGTGCTGCTGGTGACAGTGTAGAGTGTACGACCCCTGTGGGAAACCAGCAGTTTTTTTTAAAGTTAAACATGCATCTACTCTGTGACCTCACATTTGCACTTCTGAGTATACACCCAAGAGAAATTGATGCTTTAGTCCAAAAAAGACTACTGTAGCAGTAATATATCAGTCTTATCCATAGTAGCCCAAATCTGGAAACAATATAAATGTCCAGAGACAGTAGAATGAATAAATTGTGTTATATTCATACACTAGAATACTACACGGCAATAAAAAATAATCCATACATGCAAAAACTTGGATGAGTCTCCCAGACATAACGTTGAGCCAAAGAAGCCAGCCACAAAAGAGCACCTGCTGGATGACTCCATTTACATGAAGTTCAAGAGCAGGCAAAACTGATATATGGTAATAGTCGGCAGAACAGTGTTGTCTTAGTTTCTTATTGCTGCTGTAACAGAAATACCACAAGTGGGTGGCTTTAACAAACAGAAATTTATTTTCTCACTGCTGAGGAAGCTAGAAGTCCAAATTCAGGGCACCATCTCTAGGAGAAGGCTCTTTGCTCTGGGGGAAAATCCTTATCTCAGGTTCTGTAACTTTCTTCTCTGCCTTCCTTGGAGATCTCCACGTGGCGTCTACGTTTCCCTTGTTTGTGCTTGCTTACTTCTATACCTAACCTACTCCTGTTATATGTCAAAAGTGATGAGTTTAAGACACACACTACACTGATATAGCCTCATTAACATAACAAAGAAAACCCTATTCCCAAGTGGAATTACATCCATAGTTATAGGGGTTAGGATTTACAGCATATTTTGGGGGGACACCAATCCATTTGAAATTGTCAAGAATTTCATTTTAGAGGAGTTCCGGCAAAATGGCGCTCTAGGCAGAAGGACCATGCCGTCCCTCCACAGCAAAGATCCAAAAAATTAAGCTGAACAGAGAATACAACAATCCTGAAACCCTAAAACATCAAATGAAGAGATAAAGAACTCAGCCAAGCACCAAATGGAGTAAGAAAACTGACAGAGAACGGAGAGCGAGGAGAGATTCATGCAGAGGTCCCCTACCAGCTAACGCAGTGCAGATCCACCATCTTGGACTCCTATCAGAGACC
>NW_004443963.1:16147119-16158422 GCF_000243295.1 Trichechus manatus latirostris
CAGTCAAGAAATCAAACAATGCATTGCATTGGGCAAATCTGCTGCAAAAGCCCTCTTTAAAGTGTTAAAAAGAAAAGGTGTCAGTTTAAGGACTAAGGTGCACCTGACCCAAGCTACGGTGTTTTCAATCACCTCATATGCATGAGAAAGCTGGACAATGAATAAGGAAGACCGAAGAAGAACTGATGCTTTTGGATTATGGTGTTGGCGAAAAATATTGACTATATCGTAGACTGCCAAAAGAACGAACCGATCTGTCTTGCAAGAAATACAGCCAGAATGCTCCTTCGATGCAAGGATGGTGAGACTTCATCTCACATACTTCGGTCATGTTATCAGGAGGGATCAGGCCCTGGAGAAGGGCATCATGCTTGGTAAAGTAGAGGGTCAGCGAAAAAGAGGACGACTCTCGACGAGATGAACTGACACAGTGGCTGCAACAATGGCCTCAAGCATAACAATGATTGTGAGGATGGCGCAAGACCGGGCAGTGTTTCATTCTGTTGTACATAGGGTCGCTGTGAGTCAGAACCAACTCGAGGGCACCTAACAGCAACAAATTCCATCCATAACAAGTGGGTACCTTTGGGCTGTGAGGGGAAGGATATAAACTGGTAGTGGGCACAAGAGAACTTTCTGGGGTGCCAGAATGTTTTTATATCTTAATCTGGGTGGTGGTCACATGGGTGTATACACATGCAAAAAGTCACCAGATTGAACATGAGTTGTGCATTTTACTGTGTGTAAATTGCATCTCAATTAAAAAACAAAACAAAACAAGCCAGTGTTACCAAGTGCCCAGGTGAGCCAACTGAGGAAAACCCCAGTCACCTCAATCACACAGGGAATATGGCCAAAGCCACGTGGTTTGGCCTGCAAGGTCTAGCCAACAGGCATGTGATCTTGAAAGAGCAAAGACTGGGGCATCAGACAAACCCCAACTGCTGCCTTCAGCTGCCTACGTGAAACTGGCTGAAGCACACCTCCTCTCTGGGCTTTATTTCCTCATCTGTTAAATGGGAACACTAATGTCCACCTGAGAGGGCTATTTAGGTATTAAATTACCAACTGTTTCGATAATCTAGTGCTGTGTAACTTAACTGCCACAAACTTAATGGCTTAGAACAACAGTTTTTTTATTATCATTCATGGTCTTATGGGTTGAATGGTCTCAAATGAGCAGTTCTCTTAATTAATGCCTCTTTTGTAGTTGCAGTCAAATGGCATCTGGGGCTGGAGTCATCTGAACGCTTGACTGAGCTAGGTGTCCAAGATGGATTCTTCACTCATATGTTTGGTGCCTCAGCTGGGATGTCTGGAGCAGCGGGGAACACTGGACATCTCTCTCTTTTTCTCCATGTGGCCCCTTCATGTAGCTAGCTTGGGCTTCCTCACAGCATGGTGACCTCAGGGTAGTCTGTAGTCTGACTTCTTACATGGCTGACTTACCTCAGAAAGAGAGTTACAAGAGACCCAGGTGGAAACTACAAGTCTTCTTACGATTTAGCCTTGGAAGTACTGTGGCATTACTTTGCCATGTTAGTCAAAAGTAGATCACAGGGCCAGTCCAGATTCCAGAAAAGGGGACAACACCAGGGTGTGAATACAGGTGATGTGACTCATTTAGGGTCCTCTTTCTTCTTTGGCTACCAGGACGCTCTGAGCTTCTGCTTCTCCACCTACCTCTCCAGCTGCTCCTTCTCAGTCTCCTTTGTGGAATTTTCTTCCTCTGCCCAGCCCTCTAATGTTGGGGTTTCTCATGGTCTATCCTCAGCTCCCCTGTCTTCTCGTTCTACATGTTCTCTTGTAATGGTCTTGACCCCTCACTCTTGGCTTTTGTTACCGTCTGTGCTAACCATCCAGATCTGTCTCCAGCCCATGCCTTTCTCTAGAACTCCAGACCTAGACAGCCAACCGCATTCTGGATGTGGGTCTGGATATACCTTGGACTCAAGGCCACTGTCAAGGCCTTGTCTTCCTTCCAACCTGCTCCTCCTCGGTGTATGTTCACCCCATGAGATGGCCTCTGGATTAGGTCTTAGGGCCACAACCTTGATCCAAGCCCCATTCCTGTCCTCAGGCTGTCTCAATCTGGAAAGAGACAAAATTGGAATCAGGCAATTTCAAGAAGACACAATCAGCACAGAGGATGTAGCAAACCCAGTCAGGAAGTCACAAAAGGCTTCTTAGAGGAGAGGATGCCAGACTGAGCCAGTCTACGTGGGAGAGAACGTGTTCCAGGCTAAGCAAACATCGTGTTCAAAGGCCCTGAGATGGAAAAATAAGGCACATTCAGGGACTCCGAGCAGCTGAGTTTGACTGGAGCTTGGAGAGTGTAGGGGGACCCAAGATGAGGCTGGGAAGCAGGCCAGAGCTGGAACCCAGTTCTGCAAGCATGGTGGGGGTCATGTGTCCAAGCCCCAGCTTCATGCTTAACCCAGAGAGGAGCCCTTGGGGAGTTATAGGCAGGCAGTGCTCTGCCTCAGGACAGGGGTCTGGATGAAGATGGAAATTTGTGTGTTATCAGCACATGGGGGTTACTAAAGTTCCTGAGCTGGCGCAAGGGGTGGTGTGTAGAGGAGGGAGAGAAGAGAGTGGAGGACAGAGCCCCAAGGAAGAGCAGAAGCCCACAAAGCTCATAGAATTTGTAGCCAGGGAGTATGTGGAAAACAGAAGAGGTAGGTTCACCAGAGCCAGTGAATGCTTCAAGAAGGGAGTGGCCAATAGGGCAGGAAGAAAAGGCCTGCAAAGGGTCCACTGAATTTCGTGGGGCCACAGAGGGCAGAGAGCCGTGGGCCAGGCTCATGGGCCTCCCCCTGGAGGAGCCGGGCTGTGAGGAGAGAAACAGAGCCCAGTGCAGTCAGGGAGAGGGAGGGTTGGTATGTTGACAGGACTCCCTCTCCAATGCCTCCTGTGCCTCAGTGTCCCCCCAGGCAGCTTCCAGACCACCCCCACCGCCACCCCCAGCATTCCCATAGATACTTGGAAGTTCTTGCTCCTCTCCTTGCCTGTCACTTCCTCATCACCAATAAGGCTGACTCCATTCCCTTCCCTCTTCCAAGGCCCAGAGCTCCAGGCACTCCAGGACCCCTCATCCAGGACCTTCTGGACTACCCACCCACTCCCAACTCCAGGGACCTGCAGCTCATCTGGGGGCACTGTCACCCACAGCTACTCCCCCACAGAAAGCACTGATGATGTGGACCCCACCCTGCTACACCCCTCCCTCCCTCTTCTTCCAGCTGCCCTCCTTTATGCCCACTGCCCCTGTCCTCTGATCCTAGACACACCCCTCACCCAGCAGACTCTGGGAGGCAGAATGACAAAGGGGTAAGAGCTCAGGTCCTGTAGTCAGACAACCCTCCATCCGTATCCCTGCTCCTAGCTCTGCAATCCCTCTGTGGCTCGGTTTCCTCAACTGTAAAGCAGGGCTAGTAGTACCTACCTCATAGAAGTGTTGCGAAGATTAAAAGTAAACTGTTGTTGTTAAGTGCCATCGAGTCGATTCCAACTCATAATGACCCCATGAGACAGAGTAGAACTGCTCTGTAGGGTTTTCTTGGCTGTAGTCTTTATGGAAGGAGCCCTGGTGGTATGATGGTTAAGCATTCGGCTGCTAATCAAAAAAGGTCAGTGGTTGAAACCCACCAGCCACTCCATAGGAGAAAAGACCTGGCTATCTGCTCCTATAAAGATTACAGCCCAGGAAACCCTATGGGGCAATTCTACTCTGTTCCATAGGGTCGCTGTGAGTAGGAATCAACTGGACAGCACACAACAATAACAACAACAATCTGGACAGAAGCAGGTCGCCAGGTCTTTCTCCCACAGAGCCACTGGGTGGGTTCAAACTGTCAGCCTTTCAGTTAGCAGCTAAGCACTTAACCGTTTGCGCCACCAGGGCTCCTTAAACGTGAGCTAATACATGTAAAATGCTTCGAAGAGTTCCTGGTCCCTGGTAAGTGCATGACAGGTGTTAGCTATTATTATCATCGTGGTTGTGCTTGTTATTGTTATAAGGGGTTGTGAGGGTTAAAGTAAACAGTGTATGTAAAAGGCATGGGGCCGGGCTGGAATATAGTGTTGTTGTTAGGTGCCATTGAGTTAGTTCTGACTCAGCGATCCTGTGTGCAACAGAACGAAACGCTACGGAGTCCTGCGCCATCCTCACAATTGTTGCTATGTTTCTGGCTGTACTTCTGAAACAAATTTGTTCGTTCTTCTCGCAGTCCATGGTATATTCAATATTCTTCACCAACACCATAATTCAAAAGCATCAATTTTTCTTCAGTCTTCATTGTCCAGCTTTCACATGCATACGAGGCAATTGAAAATACTATGGCTTGGGTAAGGTGCACCTTAGTTCTCAAAGTGATATCTTTGCTTTTTAATACTTTAAAGAGATCTTTTGCAGCAGATTTGCCCAGTGCAATGCGTCATTTGATTAGTTGACTGCTGCTTCCATGGGCGTTGATTGTGGATTCAAATAAGTACAGTCAATCCTCATTATTCAAGGATTACACATTTGCGAATTTGCCTACTTGCTAAAATTTATTCATAACCCCCCAATTCAATACATGGGTGCTTCCATGGGCGTTCTCAGGCATATGCAGAGCAAGAAATTTGAGTTGCTCAAAGCAGCCATTCCCAGCTGAGGTCAAACAAGACGACACTCTGCCTTCTCATCTCAGCTGTCATATTATAAACACGTGTCGTTTTTGTGGTTTAGTGCCCTTTGTTGGTGATTTTGCTGTTTAAAATGGTCCCCAAGGGTGTTGCTGAAGTGCTGTCTAGGGTTCCTAAGCACAAGAGGGCTGTGACATGCCTTAAGGAGAAAATATGTGTGGCAGATCAGCTTCATTCAGACGTGAGTCATAGTGCTGTTGGCTGTGAGTTCAATGTGAATAAATTACAGTATGTATTAAACAAGGTGTCTTTAAACCAAAACACACATAAAACAAGGTTACGTATTGTCATGAATTGAACTGTGTTCCCCAAAAATATCCGCCAACTTGGCTGGGTCATGATTCCCAGTATTGTATGACTGTGTACCATTTTGTAATCTGATGTGATTTCCTTATGTGTTGTAAACTCTATCACTATGATGTAATAAAATGGATTAGCGGCAGTTATACTGATGAGGTCTGCAAGATTAGATAGTGTCTTAAGCCAATCTCTTTTGAGATATAAAAGAGAGAAGCGAGCAGAGAGACATGGCGACCTTATACTACCAAGAAAGCAGTGTCAGGAGCAGAGCGCATCCTTTGGACCTGAGGTTCTTGCGCAGAGAAGCTCCCAGACCAAAGGAAGATTGACGACACGGACCTTCCTCCAGAGGTGACTGAGAAAGTGTTCCCCTGGAGCTGACGCACTGAATTTTGGACTTGTAGCCTACTGGACTGTGAGAGAATAAACTTTTCTTTGTTGAAGCTATCCACTTGTGATATTTCTGTTACATCAGCACTAGATGACTAAGACACGTACTGATCGGTTGATGAAAATATTGTGACCAGAGGCTTACAGGACCCTAACTGGGAGCAATGGGTCAGTATTCGCTAATTCAGTGTGACTTTATGGAACATAACTGTTGTAAATAAATGACAGCTATATTTCAACCGACAGGAGCTATTATGTTACTATTGTTAGTCAGAAGTCAGCTGGATCTGCCCCACCATCCACAGGAGATCTGGTTAAAATTGGTCCAAACCCCAGTTCCGTGGCTGTGCAAGTCCAGACCCTCCCCTCCCCCACACACCTTGGCAATTTCTGAAAGGTCACTTTTCAGAGCTTCCTAAGACTTCCTTTCTCTTGGGGCTGCAGGTGCTGCCAGGCACAAAGCCAGCACCTCTGGTGGTTCCACAAAAACTCCTCTTGCCAAGAGCGTCCTATTTTTCAAGGAGCTCTCAAAATTTTACTTTTGTGGCATCTCCACCCCTGGCAGCGGTGGTGCCTGGCAGTCTGGGAGGAGCCTGGCCTGGCTGCTGGGCACTGCCCAACTCCTCCTATCCCTACTGCCCTGGCTGGTGACCCCCGTGCCTCTATTGGATTCAGTCACTGATCCCCATGGCCATGGCCTGGTACAGCATCTTCCCGGGTCCCAAACCCAAAATGAAACCCATTGCTGTCGAGCGGATTCTGACTCATAGCAACCCTATAGGACAGAGTAGAACTGCCCCATGGGGTTTCCAAGGCGGTAATCTTTATGGAAGCAGACTGCCACATCTTTCTCCCACGGAGCAGCTGGTGGATTCGAATTGCCAACCTTCCCATTAGCAGCCAAGTGCTTTCACCACTGCGCCACCAGGGCTCCTTCCCACGTCCCCAACCTCTGCTTTTTCCACTCTCGCTGCCCAGCCTCCACACACCACCAGTGCAGACTTTGTAAAACAGACAGCTGACCTCGTTGCTCTCTGTGAAACATGCCCTAGCCCCTGTTGCCCTTAGAATGGAGTCCTGTCACGTGAGCCCCTCTCCTGCCCAGCCTCCTCTTTCCCTGCCCCTCCCCTCAGGACTCAGATCAGGCATCATCTGACACCTCCAGGAAGCCCTCCCAGATTTCCCCAGACCGGAGCCAGGTGCCTGCTCTGGGCTCCCACAGCCCCTCCTCTTGACAGGCTGCTTCCTTATGGTTCCCCCAGACTGTGAGTGAGTCCCCTGAGGCCACAGACCAGCTCTCGTTCATGTCTGTGTCCCCAGCACCCAGCCCAGAGCACATGGAGTCTCAGCCAGATGAGTGTTTGTTGACTGACTGATGGACTGACTGGGAGTGAATGACTGTGTAGCTAGGCACCCTCCCAGACATGGCACAGCCACAGACTCAGCCCCCCCCCCACGCCAGATGGCAAGGGGCCAGGTCTCCCCAGAAACCAGCTGGGAAGCGCAGCGGCCAGACTGAGGGGCTGGGGACTGTAACTGTGAGTCATCCCTGTCTTCCCAGCATCCCATCTGGACTTTACAAGGGCCCTGAGGCTCTGAGGGCCAGGGAGGGTGGCACTTACTTTGATGGAGCTTCTTCCTGCAAACAGAGAACTTGATGGGCAGCATTCCTTTTCCTGCTCTCAGTAACCCTTTGAAGTGCCTGTGACGGTCTCATTTTAAAGAGGAGGAAACTGAAGCTCAGAGAGGGGATGTAACTCTCGTAAGGGCCAGTAATTTAGTGACTCACATCCAGGCGTGTCTGGCTGCAGAGCCCAAATCTTCTCCTTGCTCAGGCCACATCCCATAATAGCAGTACTGAACTTTTTGAGGTGCAGTTAGGTGTGTGCCAAGCCCTATAATAAAGTAAATGCAGTTCATTATCTCTTTTAATCTCCAGACCAGCTCAGTAAGCGAGGTGGCATGATTATCCCCGTTTTACGGGGAGGAGACCAGGACTCAGAGCAGCGCAGTAAGCTACCTGGTCTTAGAGCAGGTCTGTCTGTCTCAAAGCACGCGTGGCCTCCTGAGCCGACCAAGGTCTTCTCATTGGAGATGGCTGGTAGCCCAGGTGCTTCGGTCCCTGGCCTGGGGTGGGGTGCAGGCCTGGGTGTGTCTGTGGTTGGGCTGACATGGATAAGTCACCTCCACACTCCTTCCTTGGTTTCCCTAGGAAAGCAGAGCAAGATCTGCCACCCATGGGACCGGGAAGGTGGGAAACCCCTGGAAAGGGCAGAGGGTGCTTCAGGAGTGCCTCGGTTGTTAGCTGGCCCCCACCCCTTCTCCCCGCCTCAGCTCCAGCCTCACCTTGTACATCATGGGAGGGTAGATGCCAACCACACTTTGTTCAGGCAAGCTCCTGGAACTCCATCCCCACTC
The DNA here is from genome assembly GCF_000243295.1 of Trichechus manatus latirostris. NCBI lineage: Eukaryota > Metazoa > Chordata > Mammalia > Sirenia > Trichechidae > Trichechus > Trichechus manatus. The sequence continues at coordinate 16,154,914 of NW_004443963.1, forward strand.
CCTCCAGTCCCAGGCCAGACTCTCCCAGCTCTGGCCATCTCTGGACCCAGTCGCCACGCCCTTTCCAAGCCCCCTTGAGGCTCCTCGAGGTCATGGCCCCACCTAACCGGTGGCCATCTCTGTGGCTCCATCTCCCCCATCCGTGCAGAGGGAGGAGCCTGCATCCTGCAGTTGGTCACCCGCGCCTGCGTCCTGTGTCAGCCACCCCCGGCCCTGTGACTTCAGCTGAGCCATCTCCAGAGCAAGGCCCTGGCCACCCCCATGTGGCTGTGTCCTTCTCAGGGCCTGGCAGCTGGCTGCACTGACCAAGCGAGCCAGAAGGGTGAGTAATGGTGGACACGCTCCACCCAATGTGGGGTATCTGCATCCGTGAGCCAATGGGGCGCTGCTGAGAGACCTTCTCGTGGGACCTAGCAGGTGTGACCTTTGGACTCCAGCAGATTCTCACGTGCTCCTGTTTCCGTGGAGAGATGGCCAGGATGTACTGTGAAGTAAAACGCAAGGTGCAGAGCCGTGGGTGGGTGTGCTACTGTTTGTGTACAAGAAGAAAAACACACCATGTACTGACTGCATGTGTGCGTCTATATGCTTCAACCTCTCTGGAAGGAGTCACCCAAACACACTTGCATACACACACTCACACACATACACACTCACACATGCACACAAGCATACATACACACTCACACACATACATACTCACACATACACACACGCATACACACATACACACTCATGCATACATCCACATCCACATGCACACACACACTCCTACACACATATACACATGCTCACTCACACACACATGCACACAAGCACACACACACACACAGAGTGAGAAAACCCAGAGTGAACGGAGCCCTGGATATACAAGAACCTGGGAACAGTGGTGGCCTCAAAGGGGGACTAGATGGCCGTGGGACAGGGTGGAGGGACACTCGTTTAGACTACATACACTTTCATACGAGAGTCTCTGGGTGGCGCAGGTGGTTAAATGCTCAACTACTAGCTGAACAGTTGGCGGTTCCAACCCACCCAGAGGCGCCTCAGAGACAGGCCTGGTGATTGCTTCTGAAGGTCACAGCCTTGTAAATTCTATGAAGCAGCTCTACTCTGCACACGTGGGGTCACCGCGAGTCAGAATTGACTTCGCAGCAACTAAGAACAACAACAAACGCTCTCATACATTCTGAATTGTTTCCCACGTGCAGGTGATAGCTATTCCAAAATAAATAAAAAATTTGTAAACAATAAGCTAGCCCTGGACAGGGCATGGTAGGGGGCAGCAGGGCTGGAGCCAGGCTCAGGTCACATTCTGGTTCTGCTGCACACCCGCTCCAGTCAATGACCCTCTCTGAGACCTTGTTTCCTCATCTGAGATGGGATTAATAAATAGGATTAAGTGAGGTCGCGAGGGCATTGCTCTGGGCACAGGCCTGCTGCTGGCCCGGCCCACAAATGACAGCTGTTATCGTTACTGCTAATGCCCTGTCAGGCCTGTTCCAGGCACCCAGTGACCCAGACGTGAAAGGACCCTCCCCATCCCTGCCCTCTCGTGGCTGGAGAACAAGAGCAGAGATGACAGTAATGACAATGCCCAGGAGAGCTGATGATGCAACTGACCCGGAAAGAGGAGTCAGGGAAGGCATCCTGGTGGAGGGGCTGCCTGTGCTGAGTCTTCAAAGGTAAATAGGTGTAATCAGGAGGCTACGAAGAGGAAGGGCACTCCCGGCTGGGGGAGCAGACCCAGCCAAGACTCGTGTAAAAACAACTCATGCTGGACACACCTGTATCCACACCACATCAACAGAGCTGTAGACACGCACAGTCATGAACACCTGTGCACACACCTGCCCCACCCTGTGAGCTCCTCCACCCACTCCTCTGCTCTCAGATACAGCTGAGCGTGTGGGGCGGGGCAGCATGAGAGTCTGGAGCGTGGGATTGTGGGACAGATTGCTGACTACCTGTGTGACCCTGGGCAAGGCACCTAACCTCTCTGTGCCTCAATTCCCTCACCTCTAACATAACAGCACCAACCTCATAAGGCTGTGGTGAGGATTCCTTGAGATAGTACCTGGAAAGTACTGAGAATAGTGACTGTTCAATAAATGTTCAGTGTTATGAATTCTAATACACATATTAGTATGTATAATGATGCAACAATGATGCATTAATGACATATTGATATCATTATACCCTATGTTCATATTTTGAATTGTATGTTAATGCTTGTTTTTTCTGTTAGATGCCAACTAATCAATTCTGACTCATAGCAACCCCACGTACAAGAGAACTAAATGCTGCCCAGTCCTGCGCCATCCTCACAATCGTTGCTATCTTTGAGCCCATTGTTGTAGCCACTGTGTCAATCCATCTTGTTGAGGGTGTTTCTCTTTTTCCCTGACTCTTTACTTTACCAAACATGGTGTCCTCCTGGGACTGGTCCCTCCTGAAAACATATCTAAAGTATGTGAGATGAAGTCTCGCTATTCTCGCTTCTAAGGAGCATTCTGGCTATACTTCCTCCAAGACAGATTTGTTCGTTCTTCTGGCATTCCATGGTATATTCAATATTCTTCTCTAACACCACAATTCAAAAGCATCAATTCTTCTTTGGTCGTCCTCATTCATTGTCCACGTTTCTCATGCACATAAAGCGATTGACAATACCATGGCTTAGGTGAGGTGCACCTTAATCCTCAAAGTGACACCTTTACTTTTTAACACTTTAAAGAGGTCTTTTTTTTTTTTCCAATTGTGCTTTAAGTGAAAGTTAACTGTTCAAGTTAGTCTCTTATACAAAAATTTATACACACATTGTTATGCGACCCTAGTTGCTCTCCCTATAATGGGACAGCACACTCCTTTCCACCCCAGATCTCCTGTGTCCATTCAACCAGCTCCTGTCCCTCTTGCCTTCTCATCTCACCTCCACACAGGAGCTGCCCGTTTAGTCTCATGTACCTACTTGAGCTAAGAAGCACTCTCTTCACAAGTATTATTTTACGTCTTATAGTCCAGTCTAATCTGTGTCTGAAGAGTTGGCTTCGGGTATGGTTTCAGTTCTGGGCAAACAGAGAGTCTGGGGGCACATCTTCCAGGGTCCCTCCAGTCTCAGTCAGACCATTAAGTCTGGTCTTTTTACTAGAATTTGAGTTCTTCACCCCACTTTTATCCTGCTCCATCAGGTACTCTCTGTTGTGTTCCCTGTCAGGGCGGTCATTGGTGGTAGCCAGGCACCATCTAGTTCTTCTAGTCTCAGGCTGATGCAGTCTCCGGTTTATGTGGCCCTTTCTGTCTCTTGGACTAATGTTTTCCTTGTGTCTTTGGTGTTCTTCATTATCCTTTGCTCCAGGTGGGTTGGGACCAAATGATGCATCTCAGATGGCCGCTTGCTAGCTTTTAAGACCCCAGATGCCACTCACCAAAATGGGATGCAGAACATTTTCTCAATAAACTTTGTTATGCCAATTGACATAGATGTCCCCTGAAAGCATGGTCCCCAG
>NW_004443963.1:16158766-16160011 GCF_000243295.1 Trichechus manatus latirostris
CTTCATTTTCAGCAAGCAAGGTTGTGTCATCTGCATATTTCAGGTTGTTAATGAGTCTTCCTCAACATACAGACTAAGTATGGTGAAAGAGTACAACCCTGACACACACCTTTCCTGACTTTAAACCATGCAGTATCCCCGTGTTCTGTTTGAATGACTGCCTCTTGGTCTATGTACAGGTTTCTCATGAGCACGATTAAGCATTCTGGAATTCCCATTCTTCACAATGTCATCCATAATTTGGTATGATCCACACAGTCGAATGCATTTGCAGAGTCAAGAAAACACACGTAAACACCTTTCTGGTATTCTCTGCTTTCCGCCAAGATCCATCTGACATCAGCAATGATATTCCTGGTTCCACGTCTTCTTCTGAATCCAGCTTGAATTTCTGGCAGTTCCCTATCGATGTACTGCTGCAATTGCTTTTGAATGATCTTCAGGAGAATTTTCCTTGTGTGTAATATTAATAATACTGTTCTATAATTTCCACGTTCTGTTGGATCACCTTTGTTTGGAATGGGCACAAATATGGGTCTCTTCCAGTTGGTTGGCCAGGTACCTTTCTTCCAAATTTCTTGGCATAGACGAGTGAGTGCTTCCAGCATCACATCCATTTGTTGAAACATCTCAGTTGGTATTCCGTCAACGCCTGGAGCCTTGTTTTTCACCAATGCCTTCACTGAAGCTTGGACTTCTTTCTTCAGTACCATCGATTTTTTTGTTTGTTTGTTTAATGGACAAAAGAAATTCTTTATTTAAATAAGGATTAAAAAAAACTTTTTTCTGATTACTAGAACTACAAAAGTAATGCATTGGTATACTAGAAAAAATTTTAAAATACAGAAAAGGAATAAAATCAAATCCCCCTACAATCCCATCTCCTAGAAATATATGCGGCAGTTAACTTTTTTCTTTTTTTTTATTGTACTTTAGATGAAGGTTACAGAACAAATAGCTTCTCATTAAACAGTTAGTATACATATTGTTTTATGACAGTGGTTAACAACCCCATGACATGTCAACGTTGTCCCTTCTTAACCTTGGGTTCCCTATTACCAGCTTTCCTGTCCCCTCCTGCCTTCTAGTCCTTGTCCCTGGACTGTTGAGCCCCATTAGTCTCATTTTGTTTTATGGGGCTGTCTAATCTTTGGCTGAATGGTGAACCTCGGGAGTGACTTCATTACTAAGCTAAAAGGGTGTCTGGGGGCCATACGCTTGGGGTTTCTCCAGTCTCTGTCAGGC
>NW_004443963.1:16160428-16163202 GCF_000243295.1 Trichechus manatus latirostris
GACCTTTCCTTGTACAAGTTGTGCTGGCTTCCCCAGTGTTGTGTACTGTCTTACCCTTCACCAAAGTTACCACTTGTTTATTGTCTATTTAGTAGTTCCCCCCACCATCCCTTGTAACCAACAAAGATTGTTTCTTTCTGTGTGTAAACTATTTCTTGAGTTTTTACAGTAAAGGTCTCATACAATGCTTGTCCTTTTGTGATTCACTTATTTCACTCAGCATAATGTTCTCCAGTTTCATCCATGTTATGAGATGCTTCACAGATTCATTATTGTTCTTTATTGTTGCATAATACTCCATTGTATGTATGTACCATAGTTTGTTTATCCATTCATCTGTTGATAGGCATCTAGGTTATTTCCATCTTTTTGCTATTGTGAACAATGCTGCAATGAACATGGATGTGCATATGTCTATTTATGTGACGGCTCTTATTTCTCTGGGATATATTCCGAGGAGTGGGATTGCTGGGTCGTATGGTATTTCTATTTCTAGCTTTCTAAGGAGCGCCATATCATTTTCCAGAATGGTTGTATCATTTTGCATTCCCACCAGCAGTGCATAAGAGTTCCGATCTCCCCACAGCCTCTCCAACATTTGTTATTTCCAGTTTTTTAATTCATGCCAATAATGCCGGGGTGAGATGGTATCTCCTTGTGGTTTTAATTTGCATTTCTCTAATGGCTAGTGATCGCAAGCATTTCCTCATGTGTCTGTTGGCCGCTTGAATGTTTTCTTTGGTGAAGTGACTGTTCATTTCCTTTGCCCATTTTTTAATTGGCTTATTTGTCTTTTTGTTGTAGAGGTGTTGGATTTTCTTGTAGATTATAGAGATTAGACCTTTGTCTGACTTGTAATGTCCAAAAAATTTTTTCCCAGTCTGTAGGTTCTCTTTTTGCTCTTTTGGTGAAGTCTTTTGATGAGCATAAATGTTTGATTTTTAGAAGATCCCAGTTATCTAGCTTTTCTGGAGTTTGTGTGCTGTTGGTTATGGTTTGTATCCTGTTAATCCCATGTATTAAGGCCTCAAGTGTTGGTCCTATTTTTTCTTCTATGAACTTTATAGTTTTTGGCTTTATATTTAGGTCCTTGATCCATACCCTCGATTCTTAATCACATGCTACCTCTTTAAATAGTTGAATATAGACCAATTCTTTTGGTACAGTGACTCTGTGTATTCCTTCTGTCTTCTTTTGATGCTTCCTGCATCATTCAATATTTTGCCAATAAACTTCAAAATTGCAACTCGAGGCTTAAAGTTTTTCTTCAGTTCTTTCAGCTTGAGAAATGCCAAGCATACTCTTCCTTTTTGGTTTTCTGTCTCAGGTTTTTGCACATTATAATACTTTACTTTGTCTTCTGGAGCAGCCCTTGGAAGTCTTCTGTTCAGCTCTTTTACTTCATCATTTCTTTTATTCACTTTAGCCACTCTACATTTAAGAGCAAGTTTCAGAGTCTTTTCTCACATCCATTTTGATCTTTTCTTTCTTTCCTGTCTTTTTAATTACCTTCTGCTTTCTTCATGTCTGATATCCTTCATGTCATCCTACAACTTGTCTTGTCTTCAGTCATTAGTGTTCAATGCGTCAAGTCTATTCTTGAGATGGTCTCCAAATTCAGGTGGAATACACACAAATTCATACTTTGGCTTTCATGGACTTGTTTTAATTTTCTTCAGCTTCAACTTCAACTTGCAAAGGAGCAATTGATGGCCTGTTTCGCAGTTGCCCCTGGTCTTGTTCTGACTGATGATACTGAGTTTCTCCTTTGTCTCTTTCCACTGATGTAGTCAGTTTGATTCCTGTGTATTCCATCTGGCGAGGTCCATGTGTATAGTCGCCATTTATGTCATTGGTCTTGCAAAATTCTATCATGCAACATCCAGCATCGTTTCTATGACCAATGCTGTGTTTTCCAACTATCAATCTTTCTTTTTTGTTTCCAGCTTTCACATTCCAGTCACAGTAATAATCAATGCATCTTGATTGCATATTTGATCAATTTCAGACTGCAGAAGTTGGTAAAAATATTCCATTTCGTCATCTTTGGCATTAGCGGTTGGTGCGTAAATTTGAATAATAGTCGTATTAAGTGGTTTTCTTTGCGTTGTTGTTGTTGTTAGGTGCTGTCAAGTTGGTTCCAACGCATAGCGACCCTATGCACCACAGAATGAAACACTGCCCCGTCCTACACCATGCTCACAGTCGTTGTTATGCTCGAGCCCATTGTTGCAGCCACTGTGTCAATCCATCTTGTTGAGGGTCTTCCTCTTTTTCACTGACCATCTATTTTACCAAGCATGTTGTCCTTCTGGAGGGACTGGTCCCTCCTGATAGCATGTCCAAACTATGTGAGACGAAGTCTCCTTGCGTCTAAGGAAAATTCTGGCTGTACTTCTTCCAAGACAAAGTTGTTCCTTCTTCTGGCAGTCCATGGTGTATTCAATATTCTTCACCAACACTACAACTCAAAGGCATCAGTTCTTCTTCAGTCTTCTTTATTCATTGTCCAGCTTTCGCAGGCATATGATGCAATTGAAAATACCATGGCTTGGGTCAGGTGTACCTTAGTCTTCAAGGGACATTTTTGCTTTTCAACACTTTCAAGAGGTCTTTTGCAGCAGATTTGCCCAATGCAATGCATCTTTTGATTTCCTGACTGCTACTTCCATGGGCGTTGATTGTGGATCCAAGAAAAATAAAATCCTTGACAACTTCAATCTTTCCTCTATTTATCATGATGTTGCTTATTGGTCCAGTTGTGAGGATTTTTG
>NW_004443963.1:16163302-16209012 GCF_000243295.1 Trichechus manatus latirostris
CTATTTATCATGATGTTGCTTATTGGTCCAGTTGTGAGGATTTTTGTTTTCTTTATGTTGAGGTGTAATCCATACTGAAGGCTGTGGTCTTTGATCTTCACCAGTAAGTGCTTCAAGTCCTCTTCATTTTCAGCAAGCAAGGTTGTGTCAGCTGCATAACAGAGGTTGTTAATGAGTCTTCCTCCAATCCTGATGCCCCTTTCTTCTTCATATAGTCCAGCTTCTCAGATTATTTGCTCAGCATACAGATTGAACAGGTATGGTGAAAGGATGCAACCCTGATGCACACCTTTCCTGACTTTAAACCACACAGTATCCCCTTGTTCTGTCTGAACAACTGCCTCTTGATCCATGTACAGGTTCCTCATGAGCACGATTAAGTGTTCTGGAATTCCCATTCTTTGCAATGTTATCCATAACTTGTTATAATCCACACAATCGAATGCCTTCACATAGTCAATAAAACACAGGTAAACATGTTTCGGTATTCTCTGCTTTCAGCTAGGATCCATCGGACATCAGCAATGATAAGCCTGTTCCACGTCCTCTTCTGAATCCGGCCTGAATTTCTGACAGTTCCCTGTCGACATACTGCTGCAGCCGCTCTTGAATGATTTTTAGCAAAATTTTACTTGTGTCTGATATTAATGGTATTGTTTAATAATTTCCACATTTGGTTGGATCACCTTTCTTGGGAATAGGGATAAACATGGATTTCTTCCAGTTGGTTGACCAGGTAGCTGTCTTCCAAGTTTCTTGGTATAGATGAGTGAGCACTTCCAGCGCTGCATCTGTTTGCTGAAACATCACAATTGATATTCCGCCAGTTCCTGGAGCCTTGTTCTTCGCCAATGCATTCAGTGCAGCTTGGACTTCTTCCTTCAGTACCATTGGTTCCTGATCATATGCTACCTCTTGAAATGGTTGAACATCAACCAATTCTTTTTGGTATAATGACACTGTGTATTCCTTCCATCTTCTTTTGATCCTTCCTGTGTCATTTAATATTTTCCCCATAGAATCCTTCACTATTGCAACTCAAGGCTTGAATTTTTTCTTCAGTTCTTTCAGCTTGAGAAATGTCAAGTGTGTTCTTCCCTTTTGGTTTTCTATCTCCAGCTCTTTGCACTTGTCATTATAGTATTTTACTTTGTCTTCTCGAGCCACCCTTTGAAATTGTTTGTTCAGTTCTTTTACTTCATTTTTTCCTTTTCCTTTAGCTACTTGATGTTCAAGGGCAAGTTTCAGAGTCTCTTGTGACATCCATTTTAGTCTTTTCTTTGTTTCCTGTCTTTTTAATGACCTCTTGCTTTCTTCATCTATGATGTCCTTGATGTCATTCCACAACTCATCTGGTCTTCAGTCATTAGTGTTCAGTGCATCAAGTCTATTCTTGAGATGGTCTCTAAATTCAAGTTCATACTTTGGCTCTCGTGGACTTGTTCTAATTTTCTTCATTTTCAACTTGAACTTGCATATGAGCAATTGATGGTCTGTTCTGTAGTCAGCCCCTGGCCTTGTTCTGACTGATTATATTGATCTTTTCCATCCTCTCTTTCCACAGATGTAGTCGATTTGATTCCTACATATTCCATCTGGTGAGGTCCATGTGTATAGTCACCGTTTATGTTGGTGAAAAAAGGTATTTGCAATGAAGAAGTCATTGGTCTTGCAAAATTCTATCATGCGATCTCCGGCGTCATTTCTATCACCAAGGCTATATTTTCCAACTACCGATCCTTCTTCTTTGTTTCCAACTTTCGCATTCCAATCACCACTAATTATCAATGCATCTTGATTGCATGTTCCATCAGTTTCAGACTGAAGAAGTTGGTAAAAATCTTCAGTTTCTTCATTTTTGGCCTGAGAGATTGGTGCCTAAATTTGAATAATAGTCGTATTAACTGTTCTTCCTTGTAGGGGTATGGATGTTATCTTATCACTGACAGCACTGTAATTCAGGCTAGATCTTGAAATGTTCTTTTTGACGATAAATGCAACATCATTCCTCTTCAAGTTGTCATTCCAGGCACAGTAGACCACATGATTGTCCGATTCAAAATGGCAAATACCAGTCCATTTCAGCTCACTAATGCCTAGAATATTGATGTTTATGTGTTCCATTTCATTTTTGACAATTTCCAATTTTCCTAGATTTGTACTTCGTACGTTCCATGTTCCGATTATTAATGGATGTATGCAGCGGTTTCTTCTCATTTTGAGTCGTGCCACATCAGCAAATGAAGGTCCCGAAAGCTTGACTCCATCCACATCATTAAGGTCGACTCTACTTTGAGGAGGCAGCTCTTCCCCAGTTGTCCATTGAGTGCCTTCCAACCTGGGGGGCTCATATTCGGCGCTATATCAGATAGTGTTCTGCTGTTATTCATAAGGTTTTCACTGGCTAATTCTTTTCAGAAGTAGACCACCAGGTTCTTCTTCCTAGTCAAGCTAGGGATACATAAACTATACGTAAGGAAAGAAATACTCTGGCTGTTCTGCAGCCTGTACCATCTGTACAGAGGGGGGCTGGCAATAACCCTATGAGCTGGAGCTCTGAGGAGTGAGGCAGGACTGCCTAGTGGTTAACAGCATGCACTTTAGAGTCCAAAAACATGTTTTGATCCTGGCTGCAGCACATTTCACCTGTGTGACCTTGGGCACATTGCTTAACCTCTCTGAACCTCAGTTTCCTCATCAATATAATGGGAATCATCGTTCCGGCCTCAAAGAAAGGTCATGAAGATGCAATGATGTCGTGAACACAAGGCACTTAGCATAGACCTAGGCACAGAGGGAGCCCTCCCTCAGAAAATTGCCTCTCAAGAGGTTAGAGATAGGGCTACCAGATCTGCAAACTCTTGGGGAAGTTGGGATGGGGCTCCGGCTCAGGCTCAGTGACGAAGGGACCTGGCATACTCTTTGCCACTTTTGTCATACTCCCTTCTAAGTTTAAAAAGATTGTTATTTACTACACAAATGAGGTATGGTAATTGTTGCAAAATGAGAGAAATCATATAAACTAAAAGAAAAAAGAATCACCATGTCTTAGCTATCTAGTGCTGCTATAACAGACAACTGGGTGGTTTCAGCAAACACAAACATATTTTCTCACAGTTTAGGATGCTGGAAGTCTGAGTTCAGGGCTCCAACTCCAGGGGAAGCCTCTCTCTGTTTGCCCTGGGGGAAAATCCTGGTCTCTTTCAGCTTCTTTTCCTCCGTTCCTTGGTGATCTCCACATAGCATCAATCTTTCCCCATTTGTACTTCTTTGCTTCTGTGCCTGATCTACTCCTTTTATATCTCAAAAGTGATTGGTTTAAAACATCCCCTACCCGTCCTAAAAGCTAGCAAGCGGCCTTCTGTGATGCATCAGTTGGTTCCAACCACCAGGAGTAAAGGAGAGTGAAGAACATGAAGGAAAGCATTAGCCCAAGAGACAGAAAGGGCCACATAAACCAGAGACTCCATCAGCCTGAGACCAGAAGAACTAGATGGTGCCCGGCTACCACAAATGACCACCCTAACAGGGAACACAATAGAGAGTCCCTGATGGAGCAGGAGAAAGGTGGGGTGCAGAACTCAAATTCTAGTAAAAAGACCAGAGTTAATGGCCTGACTGAGACTGGAGGAACCTCGGAAAGCATGGCCTCTTGACTCTGTCAACCCAGAACTAAAACAATTCCCGAGGCCAACTCTTCACACAAAGATTGGACTGGACTGAGGGACATAAAATGATACTCGTGAAGAGTGTGCTTCTTAGCTCAAGTAGGTATATGAGACTAAATGGGCAGTTTCTGTCAGGAGGTGAGATGACAAGGCAGAGAGGGTTAGGAGCTGGCTGAATGGACATGGGCGATCAGGGGTGGATAGGAGGAGAGTGCTGTCACAGTACAGGGAGAGCAGTTAGGGTCACATAACAATGTATGTATAAATTTTTGTATGACAGACTAACTTGAATTATAAACTTTCACTTAAACTACAACAATAAAAAAAAAATCAAAAAATAAAAATGTTTAACCAAAAAAAAAAAACCCTACCCTGAGATGACCTCATTAACAAAGCAAAGAAACCCCTATTCCCAAATGGGATTACATCCATAGCTATAGGGGTTAGGATTTACAACACATATTTTTGGGAGACACAATTCAATCTGTAACACACCAATAAGCCTACCACCCAGAGCTAAACTTTATTAACAATTTCTTGAATATTCTTTTTTGTTTTAATGTTGTCATCTTTTAAATATTGATATCTGTTTCCCTATTTTCAGTGTTTTACAATTTCTTGAATATTCTGCCAGACTTTTTTGTTTTTAATTTTTAAAATTTGTATTGTGCTGAAATATATGTAATAAAACATTTCAACCAGTTTTTACAGATACAATGCAGTGACATTAAGTACATTCACCGCGATGTGCAAGAGTCACCACTGTCCATTTCTAAACCTTTTCATCATTCTTAAGAAAAACTCTGTATCAGTTAAACAATACCCTCTCCCTACTCCCCCCTCCTGTCGGCCCCAGGTAACCACTAATGAACTTTGGTCTCTATCCTGCCAGACTTGTGTGTAACCCTATGTACACATGTAACTATGCATACTTATATACTTCTTTTAATGTAAAATTTATAAGCTTTTAATAGGGTCACATTACATGTAAGCTACTAGAAAACCTAAAAATGCTAAAAATTACTCTTCGAAATATATCTTTTTCACTTCTTGATATATCATCAACACCTCTCCATGGCAATAAGTTGGAGAGCGCCATCATTATTTTCTGTTTTTTAATTATTTTGTTGTTGTTGAGAATATACACAGCAGAACATACACCAATTCAATAATTTCTACATGTACAATTCAGTGACATTGATGCCATTCTTCCAGTTGTGCAACCATTCTCAGCCTCCTTTTCTGAGTTCCTCCTCCCCCATTAATATAAACTCACTGCCCCTTAAGGTTCCTATCTAATCTTTCCAAGTTGCTGTGTCAGTTTGATCCCATATAGGTAGATCTTAAAAGAGCACATTGCTCAACGCAGACATTCTTTGCGAGTTAAGCTAAACTATTGTTTGATTTTAGGAAGACTTGGGGCCATCATTATTTTAATGACTTCATAAGGCCAAGATTGGTTCCCCCAGTCCCTCTCTGATTGTTTCACAGGTAGGTTTTTTCCAATTTTTCCATTGTTATAAATAATACTTCAGTGAACATCCTCATCCACAAGTATGTGTGTGAATTTCTGGTTATTTCTTTAAACTAGATTCTTGGACGTGGACTTATTTCCTGTTTGAAAAGTCTTGGTTTCCCAAACCATATTAAGAAATAAGATATTCCTACATTCTTAAAAATTAAGCAAAGCTATATGGAACTGTCAATCAAAGCTTTGGATCAGGAGGAGAAACTCTACTGTTCTCGCACAAAATTGATGTTAACCTTAGCCAATAGTAAAGACACCGCACATAGTCATGAGTCTCTGCTGCCTTGTGAGTAAACTCATCATTTCCGTCCAGCTGTCTGAAATGCCAACTGTGATGAAACAGGCAACACTTAAACAGCATTTATTATGTGTCATACACTCTTCTAAGTTTTATATATGTATACATCTCGTATGAAAAAAACCCATTGCCCTCGAGTTGATTCTGACTCCTAGTGACCCTGTAGGACAGAGTAGAACAGCCCCATAGGGTTTCCAGGGAGCAGCTGGTGGATTCGAGCTGCTGACCTTTGGTTAGCCGACAAGCTCTTAACCACTACGCTACCAGGGCTCCATATATATCATATATATATCATATACATAGGATATATATATATATCACGTATTTATATGATATATATCACATATATATGGCACACACACATACATATATACATATATATACATTTAAGCCTCATAAAAACTGTATCAGGTAGGTGCCATTATTAACTCAACTTACAAGGAAGGAAACTGAGGCACAGAAACATCAGCTTGCTATGGGCCTCATCACACACGTAAGTGGTAGGGCTGGGATTTGGTCTCAGACAACAAGAATCTGTAGTGCTTGGGCCTCACCATTATGCTAGACTTCGTGGACTTCTAGGGTGCCGCTGAGATCCATCCAACACCTTATTTTCTAAGAGAGAGTACATGGGCCCAGAAAGGGTTAGCAAACTACCTCAGGTCACACAGCAGATAGAGTGTTTCTCCCGCCAGGCCACATTGCCACCTCAAGTGTGTTTAAACACCTTCAGTTCATGGGGAGAGAGCCCTAAGCCTCTCCAAAGCAGCCCTTGTGACCTAGTGTTTGCGCCCACTTCTCCCTGGGAGCAGCCATTTGCTTCTGCCCCAGCCAGCATCAAAGCATATTTTTAACCCCTGCAGGGAGTGATACAGCTGCTCTGGGCCTTGGTTGGGCGTGGCCCTCACCAGATGGCGTCCAGACCCTATGTGTGGGCCTCTTCGCCATCCCAGGCCTCCCAGCCTCAGTTCCAGGCCCCTCCTGGCCCCTGTGCTGAGCACGATCCCGGTTAGTGTATTTGAGAGTGTGGTGCATGGAGCAGAAAAGCAGTATTTGCCCATCTGCTTAACCCCTTTCCAGCTGCATTATTGTTGCTGGTGGTCACCATTGAGTTAATTCTGACTCATGGTGACCCCACCCCGTGTGTGCAGAGTAGGACTGCTCCATAGGGTTTGCAAGGCTGTGACCTTTTAGATGCAGATTCCCAGGCCTGTCTTCCAAGGAATGTCTGCATGGGTTCGAGCCGCCAACCTTTTGGCTAGTAGTTGAGTGCTTAACTGTTTGCGCTATCCAGGGCCTCCCTTTCCAGCTATAAGAGGTCGTGATTCTAGTATTTTATATTTTAGAATTCTAACAATAAGTGAGAATTCTAACATAAGTGAGTACAGAATTCTTAGCTTCCGTATTCTATTATTCCGAATTCTTTGATTCTAGAGGTCTTTGCCTTACATTCCCAGCAGCTGGGGCTCAGGAAGGGTCATAAACAATGCCTTCCTCTGGGCATCAGGACTTCAGCTGCTTGGAGGAGATCAAAGTGTTGAGGGGCAGCTGGTCTGAGTCTCTTAGAAGACCTGTGTACTCGGCCATCTTTCCTGCACCTGTGGTTTTGTGCTGTGTTGTGTGTTGTGTGTTGTTTCTAGGATACCCTAGTCCCCCTTTCAGGGACTCCTCCTTATCTTCTCCTCCAGTCTGTCTCCTGCTCACTGACGGGCCCCGAGGTCAAAGGCAAGCTCAGCTGAGCATTTCGATAGCAGAGCTCATGTCCAGAAATCAGGAAAACAGCCAGTACTGATGCTGGGTGTTCCTGCTTTCTGAAAACGAGAGGAACAAACACAAACAGCCCCTGGGCCTGCCTGAGTCCCAGCGGGAGGACCTGCTTTGAGCAGCAAGTCTCCACATTTGGGATGGGGTGCGTCAGGGGCTTGCCTGGGAGACCTCCACCCGTGGGGCTTCCATGACCTTCCCAGCTGTGACTGCCTGTCCACGTGCTTGTCCGTGGCTGGAGTGTGAGGGAGGATGGATGAGCAAGACCACTGAGGAGACAGGCTCGGGGTGGGGGGCGGAGGGGACTCAGGCAAAATCACAGGCAGAGCCAGGAATGGGACTGGGTCTCCTAGCAACCAGCGCAGGTGTGAGTACCTAGCTCTGGGACTGGGGTCTGGGTTCGGCCTTATCCTGGGCCTGCTGTGTGGTGAGGGGACGAATGGAAGGGGCAGCTAAGGGATCCTGAGCGGGGACCAGGGTGGGGTGGATGACAGGTGGTGGGAGTCCCCAGTGGAAAGTCCTGCAAAGGTCTCCCACCTGGAGATGCTGAGGGGTGGGACTAAGGACTGAGGGGAGCAGGGGCATTTTGGGGTGGTGTTCAGGCCCAGAGCCAGGGTCAGCCTCACCAGGCTGGCCGGACCTGCCTGTCTGGCTCAGGTTTATCTAGAGCTAGCCCTGAACATGGGCTTTGCAACTAAACTCACTTGGCCTTGAACTCTTTTCCCTCGACTTACTCTGAAAATTTCAAGCCTACAGATAAGTTATAAAAATAGTATAAGAAATGCCCATACTTCCTTCACCTAAGTTCACCAATTGTTAACATTTTGCCACTGTGGCTTTTTATCTCATGCTCTCTGTTGACATCTACGTCTAAAGATATACCAGCAGTTGCCGACAAGTCAATTCTGAGTCATGGTGACCCCATGTGTGTCAGAGTAGAACTGCACTCCACAGCATTTTCACGGCCATGACCTTTTGGAAGCAGATCACCAGACCTTTCTTCCAAGGCACCTCTGGGTGGGTCCAAACCACAAATCTTTCGGTTAGCAGCCAATCACTTGACTGTTTGCATCACCCAGGGACTCCCTTTGTCTAAAAATACAGAAATGGAAACACAAGGAGCGGCTGGTGGATTCGAACTGCCGACCTTTTGGTTAGCAGCCAAAGGCTTAACCACTGCGCCATCCATCAGGGCCCATTCATAAATCTATATAGATGTCAAAATACACATATTTTGCTAAACTATTTGAGTTTCAGACATCATGAGCCTTCCTCTCGATTCTTCAGGGTACATTGCTTAAGTAAAAGGACATTCTCCTACATTTCCAATGACCAAAGTAGGAAATGTAACATTGATACAATACTATAATCAGTATACAATTCATATTCAAATTTCCTCACTTGTTCCAATAGTGTCCTTTTACAGCTTTTTTTTTTTACTCCAAGATCCAATCAAGGATTGCACATTGCATTTAGTTGCCATGTTTCTTTTGTCTCCTTTAATCTTGAACAACACCCCTCCCTTTTGGAGTTGTCATAGATTGAATTGTGTCCCCAAAAAATAGCTGTCAACTTGGCTAGGCAATGATTCCCAGTATTGTGTGACTGTCCACCATTTTGTCATCTGATGTGATTTTCCTATGTGTTGTAAATCCTACCTCTATGATGTTAATGAGATGGGATTAGCGGCAACTATGTTAATGAGGCAGGACTCAATCTACAAGATTAGGTGGTGTCTTAAGCCAATGTCTTTTGAGATATAAAAGAGAGAATTGAACAGAGACACAGGAGGACCTCATACCACCAAGAAACGAGCCAGGAGAATAGCGCATCCTTTGGACCCAGGGTCCCTGTGCTGAGAACTCCTCCACAGGGGACGATTGATGACAAGGATCTTCCCCTAGAGCCGACAGAGAAAGAAATCCTTCCCCTTGAGCTGGCACTCTGAATTTGGACTTCTAGCCTCCTAGACTGTGAGAGAATAAACTTCTCTTTTTAAAGCCATCCATTTGTGGTATTTCTGTTATAGCAGCACTAGATGACTAAAACAGAAGTTGGTACTGGGAGTGGGATACTGCTCCAACAGATATCTAAAATGTGGAAGCAGTTTTTACACTGTGAATGGGTAGAGGCTGGACAAGTTTTAAGATCGCCTTGAAGAGACTGTTGGTGGAATTATGGACATCAAATACAGTTCTGGTGAGGGCTCAGAAGAAGAGACGGCGCAGATGGCAAGCAGCAAGACACGGCAGCAGCAGAGAACTGGCAGCTGCAGAACCAGACCAGCTCAAAACAGCACTGGAGCCAACCCACAGAGCAAGAGAGCTGAGTGCCTTTGCACAGAAGGCTTCCTGGCAGAGTGGGGTGCTTATCATTGGAGCTAGGCTTGCCGACCCACAGAGCAAGAGAGCTGAGTGCCTTCCAGTTGAAGTTTACCGGCAGAAGGGGGTGCCTCCAGGCACTTATCAGTGGAGCTACAGAGCTTTGGAACTCTTGCTCCAGTAGGGCAGACTCAGGTGGCGAGGCCCAAAGGACTGAGAGGCCAAGAAACCAGGAAGCAGAAGCTGAAGAGACAAGGAACACAGGAAGCAGAGCCACTTCAGTCTCACAGGGTGGAGTCGCCACTCAGACGGACTGGGAGAATAGGGCCACCTAAAGCTGAGAGAACAGAGTTGCCATTCCAGTGGGCCTGGAAGGCAGAGCTGAAACCCAGGGTGAGAGGCCTTCACACAGAATCCAGAGAGTGTGGCCAATACTTAGAGTCTGGAGTGCAGGGACATTGTATAAATGGTCTCAGAGAATGGAGGATTATTTTCAAGCCTTGAGGCTAATGTAATGTGTTCTGCTAACTTGCTTGTGGCCTGCTATCCCCTCTTTCCCTCCAATTTCTCCCATTTGTAATGGAAATGTCTACCTTGTGCCTGTTCCCCCACTGTACTTTGGAAGCAGATAACTTGCATTCTAGATTTCACAGATGAAGAGGAATTTTTGGATTTTGGACTTGAAGTTGATTTAAGACTTTTGCTATGATATGATGGGGTGAATGTGTTTTACATGTGGCAAGGACATGAATTTGGGGGGAGGGCCAAAGGATGGAATGTCATGGATTGAATTCTGTCCCCCAAAAATAGCTGTCAACTTGGCTAAGCCATGATTCCCAGTACTGTGTGATTGTCCACCATTTTGTCATCTGATGTGATTTTTCTATGTGTTGTAAATCCTGTCTCTATGATGTTAATGAGTGGGGTTAGCCGCAGCTATGTTAATGAGGCAGGACTCAATCTACAAGATTAGATTTTTGTCTTGAGTCAATTTCTTTTGAAATATAAAAGAGAAGCAAGCAGAGAGACCAGGGACCTCATACCACCAAAAAACAAGAGCCAGGAGAATAGTGCATCCTTTGGACCCCAGGTCCCTGCCCTGAGAAGCTCCTCAACCAGGGAAGATTGTTGACAAAGACCTTCCCCCAGAGCCAACGGAGAGAGAAAGCCTTCCTCTGGAGCTGGCACCCTGAATTTGAACTTCTAGCCTCCTAGACTGTGAGAGAATAAATTTCTCTTTGTTAAAGCCATCCACTTGTGGTATTTCTGTAACAGCAGCACTAGATGACTAAGACAGGAGTTTCCATGACATTAAGGTTTTTGGAGAATCCAGGTCAGTTATTTTGCAAAATGTCCCTCAATTTGGGTTTGTCTAGTTGTTTTCTCATAACTGGAGTCAGGATGAGTCTGAATAATTTAGAGCTCTTGATTCCTAAATCAAGAGCAAATTGTTTTTCAGAAATATTAACTTCATATCCCCACCTGCAGGCATTGCATGGGAGTGCCTGTCTCATTCCACTCTTGCCTGCACTATTATCATTTCTAAAAATCTTAATCTGAAAGATTAAAAATATGGTATTGCTTGCCATCAAGGTAGAAACTAACAATAGAAAGAGCAAGGGAAAAAAATCAACTACAAAAAAAAGAAAAAAAAATATGGTATTGCTGTTGCTTAAAGCTGCACACCACCTTTAGTTACTTACTAGGTCAAACTAGCTATTGGTATTTACTTGTCTATAAATTATCTGGAAACCCTGGTGGTGTAGTGGTTAGGTGCTATGGCTGCTAACCATAAAGGTCGGCAGTTCGAATCCATCAGGAGCTCCTTGGAAACTCTATGGGGCAGTTCTACTCTATTCTATAGGGTTGCTATGAGTTGGAATCAACTCGACGGCAACAGGGTTTTATAAATTATCTGTTTGGACAGTACCCAGCTACTACTAGTAAACATTCCAATCAAAGATTCTCTAGAAGAATCCTGATCAAAATCGGGGAAATGCACAACAGAATTACAAATTCTCATGGAACCCATACTTTCTGGAGCCATGGAGGCTAGATGAACCCCTGAAACTATTGCCTTTAAATAATCTTTAAACCTTAAACCAAAAATATCCCCTATCTAATTTTTCAAGTTGCTTTTGTCAATTTGATCCCGTATAGATAGATCTTAAAACAGCACAATGCTCAAGGCAGACATTCTTTACTAGTTAATCTAAACTATTGTTTGGTTTTAAGACGACTTCAGGGGATATTTTTGGTTTAAGGTTTAAATATTATCTCCAGGCAATAGTTTCAGGGGTTCATCCAGCCTCCACGGCTCCAGAAAGTCTGGAGTCCATGAGAATTTGAAATTCTGTTCTGCATTTTCCATTTTGATCGGGAATCTTCTAGAGAATCTCTGATTAAAATGTTCAGTAATGGTAGCCAGGCACCATCCTGTTCTGGTCTCATGGCAAAGGAGGCAGCTGTCCACGTAGGCTATTAGCCACACATTCCATATCCTCCTATTCCTGACTCCCCTTCTTCCTCTGTTGCTCCAGGTGAATAGAGACCAATTGTTGTGCCTTGGATGGCCACTTGCCAGCTTTTAAGATCCCAGGCACTATGCAACAAACTAGGAGGTAGAACAGAAGCACTAAACATGTTACTAAGTCAATTAACTGGGATGTCCCATGAAACCATGACCCTAAACCACCAAACCAAGGAACAAAATCCCAGGAGATGTTTGGTTGTACACAAGCAGTCTCAGCAGCTACTTTTTTTTTTTTTTGGCTTTGTTGTAAATATATCTATCACGCAACTTTTGCCAATTCAACTTTTTACAGGTTTACAACCTACTGGCAGCAAATACATTAATTGTCTGTGCAACCCTACCCTTAATCAATGCAATTTCTTCAACATCATAAACTGACACTCAGTACTCCATAAGCAATAACTTCCCTTTTCTTCTTCCCTCCTGGCCCTGGTAACCACTAATAAAATTTGGTCTCTACTAAATGGGCAGCTTCTGTCTGGAGGTAAGAAGAGAAGGCAGGGAGGGTTAGGAGCTGGTTGAATGGACATGGGGAATCAGAGGTGGAAAGGAGGAGTGTGCTATCGCAGTATGGGGAGAGCAATTAGGGTCACATAACAATGTATGTATAAATTTTTGTATGGGAGACTAAGTTGAAATGTAAACTTCATTTAAACTACAACAATAAACAAAATAAAAAAATAAAACTTTAGTCTCTATATATTTGCCTGTTGTTTTCTTTTTATATAATGAAGGGTTTTTTTATTACCAAAGTAGTGCATGCTAACTTGTAAAATTAAAACAATATAGAAAAATAAAAGTCCACCTCTTGCACGTGATCCAATTCCACTTCTGAGAGAAAGCTGTCGCTGATAATGTGAGCGTGCACACACACACACACACGTACACCACACACACTGTCTCTCAGTCCACTCACCAGCTTGGAGAATGACGCAGTCACGGTATTATTGTAGTTGTTATTTTTTGATCAACCTCTCATGTACCTTTATTGGTAAGAAGCCCAGAGTCTCCCTCTTGAGGTCTCTTCCAGAATAGTCTGAGACTCCCAGGAGTTCACTCAGTCCAAAGGGGGTTAGTTCCACTTTCATAGCGCCCGAGTGGTGCTTATCCATGGGCCCCAAGTTTACAGCCCTCATCTCATGAACTCAGCCCTCTCTCACTGATGTGGGAATGATGCCAGAGTGGGTGGGTCCAGCAGGGCTCCCAGCCCCAGCCACACATGGCGTCCGTCCCGCTCGCCAATGCCTGGCCTCCGGCCCTGAGCTTGGGTCATCTCCAGACCCTGGTGGTACATATCGAGACCATGAACTTTTTCAGCCTCTGGGGTTTATTGGGAAGCTGCTGTACCACTGATGGTGCAAGGCAGGGGCCTTTATGGCTGTTTGAAACTGCAGAAATGGGCGTGTGCTGCAAATTACTGTTTTTACAGGGTATTGTACGAGGTGTCTGAATTTTTGGTAGGAAAAACAGAAAAAAAATTTTGAACATTTTATTGCGGTTTGGGTGAAAGTTTACAGAGCAAACTAGTTTCTCATTCAACAATTTATACACATTTTGTCTCATGACATTAGTTGCAATCCCCTTAATGTGACAGCACTCTACCCACTTCCTCCCTGGATTTCTCATTTCCATTCGCCCATCTTTCCTGCCCCTTCCTGCCTTCTGAACTTTGTTTTTGGGCAAATGCCGCCCTTTTGGTCTCATATGGTTGATTGTTTTGAGAAGCACATTCCTCGCGGGTGTTATTGTTCACGTTATGGCCTGTCTATCGCTTGGCTGAAAGGTGATCTTCAGGAGTGGGTTCAGTTTCAGGTTTGAAGGGTGTCTAAGGGCCATAGTCTCAGGGGTTCTACCATTCTCCATCTGACCAGTAACTATGGGCTTTTTTGTGAATTTGAAGTTTGTTGTACATTTTTCTCCCACTCCGTCCAGGACCTTCTATTGTGATCCCAATCAGAGAAGTCCATAGTGACAGCTGGGCTCCATCAAGTTCTTCAGTCTCAGGTTAGTGCAGGCTGTAGTTCGTGTGGTCCATTAGTCCTTTGGACTAATTTTTTCCTAAAGTCTTTGATTTTCTTCACTCTTCTTTGTTCCAGACGCAGAGAGACCAATAATTATATTTTAGATGGCCACTCCAAGCTTTTAAGATCCTAGTCACTACTCACCAAAGTAGGATGTAGAACATTGCGTTTATGGACTATGTATGTCAATTGACCTAGCTGTCCCCCAAGACTATGATCCTAAGCCCTCAAGACGAGTGACTCAGTCCCTCAAAGTGTCTGGTTATGGCTAACACGTCTTTGTAATAATGTGTAATGAACATGGGTGTGCATATATCTATTCGTGTTATGGCTCTTATTTCTGTACGATATATACCTAGCAGTGGGACTGCTAGATCATATGGTATCTCTGTCTCTAACTTTTTAAGAAAGTGCCACACCGTTTTCCACAGTAGTTGTACCATTTTACAATCCCACCATCAGTGTATGAGAGTTCCAATCTCCCCACACCCTTGCCAGCATTTGTTTTCTGTTTTTTTTTTCCTTTGCTATTATTACTGGGGTGAGATGGTATCTCACTGTAGTTTTGATTTGCATCTCTCTAATGGCTAATGATCTTGAGCATCTCTTCATGTATTTGTTGTGTACCTGAATGTCTTCTTTGGTGAAGTGTCTGCTCATGTCCTTTGCCCTTTTTTAAATTGGATTCTTTATCTTTTTGTTGTTGAGGTGTTGAAGTTTTCTATAAATTTTAGAGATTAGTCCCTTGTCAGATATGTCATTGCCAAAATTTTTTTCCCAGTCTATAAGTTCTCTTTTTACTCTTTTGAAGTCTTTAGATGCACTGTGTTTAATTTGTAGGAGGTTCCAGTCATCTAGTTTATCTTCTGCTGTTTGTGCATTTTGAGTTATGTTTAATAGTCTATTTATGCCATAACTTAGGGTCCCTAGGTTTGCCCCTATTTTTTCCATGATCTTTTAGGGTTTACGTTTAGGTCTTTGTCTATCTACAGTTAGTTTTTGTATGTGGTGTGAGGTATGGATTCTGTTTCATTTTTCTGCAAATGGATATCCAGTTTTAGCAGTACCATTTGTTAAAGAGAATATCTCTTCCCCCATTTAATAGATTTTGGCCCTTTATCAAAGTTCAGCTGTTCATAGGTGGATGGATTTACCTCTGGGTTCTAAATTCTGTTCCACTGGTTTATGTGTCTGTCATTGTACCAGTACCAGGCTGTTTTGACTACCATGGCTGTATAGAAGGTTCTGAGATTGGGAAGTGTGAGGCCTCCTACTTTGTTCTTCTTCTTCAGTAGCGCTTTGTTTATCCGGAGTCTCTTTCCTTTCCATATAAAGTTGGTGATTAGTTTTGCCATTTCTTTAAAGAATGTTGATGGAATCTGGATCGGGATTGCACTATATCTATAGATCATTTTGGGTAGTATTGATATTTTCACAATGTTAAGTTTTCCTATCCATGAACATGGTATGTTCTTCCATTTATGTAGGTCTATTTTTGTTTCCTGTAGCAGTGTTTTATAGTTGTCTTTGTATAACTCTTTTACATCCCTGGTTAGGTTTATTCCTAAGTATTTTATCTTTAAGGGGGATTTTTTTTTTTTTTTTTTTTTTAATTTGGAAGATTTTCTAACTTGAAAGAAGTAGGTAAGAGGCCAGGCCCCACAGGGTGAGGCTGTAAAAGATGCGAGGGACCAGGAGAGCCAGCCATTAGGGCAGGGAATGGGAAGCCTACCAAAAAAAGGTCCTGGGGTCAGTAATGGTATTGTTTTCCTGTCTTCCTTTTCGGAGTTCTCTTTGTTAATATAGAGAAATCCGACAGATTTCTGTATGTTGATCTTCTACCCTGCCACTTTGCTGAATCCTTCTATTAGTTCCAGTAGAAAAATAGAAATTTTGAAAATTTTTATTCGTTACACATATGTAGCAATAGACCCGAGTGGTGATTCTGGGGTATGATTAGTGGGGCTTCATATGTACCACTAAATAATTTGGGTAGGCTTGTGGGAGGGGGCAAGAAAAAAAAAAAGCCCATACTACCTACCAAAAATTCAGACTCACTCAATGATTCAGTGCGAAAATTCAAAGCAGAAAATAATTGTGTTATCATAGGGTTAAGGCAGTTTCTTCTTTGCCAGCTGACCTGGGTCAGGACCACCCCAATGGGTCAGGTGGCAACTAATCTCAGTGGTCTGATTAAGGGATGAGGCCCAGATCTCATTTTTCCTGGGACTCCCCAGGCCTGCCCCAAATTTGCCCACCTCCGCCTAGGTTAAGGAAGGAGCAGTTTTAAGGGTCGGTTAAGAGCATAGAATCAGACTGCCTTGGGTTAAGTTCCTTCCCTGTCTGTCAAAGGAAGTGATAATAGCAAAAGTGCCTGTTTTGCATTTAAAAAATAAAAGCAAAAACTCATTGCTGTTGACTCATGACAACCCAATGTGTGTAGAGTAGAACTGCACTCATAAGGTTTGCAAGGCTGTGACCTTTCAGAAGCAGATTGCCAAGCCTTTCTTTTGAGGCAGCCCTGGGTGGATCCAAACTGCCAACCTTTGGGTTAGTGGTGGAGCACTTAGCAGTTACTTAGCAGTGTACCACCCAGGGACTCCAGCCTTACATTAATACCTATCAATACAGCATTTAGTACCACGCTTGGCACATAATAATTACTCAGTGAACTTTGGCTATTATTATAGACCTATATGCAGCTCTCTAATTTTCCTATTTAAAAAAAAATGATACTGGAAGCTTTGTCACCAAGATTTCAAATACCAGCAGGGTTACCCTTGGAGGACAGGTTTCAGCTGAGCTTCCAGACTAAGACAGACCAGGAAGAAGGACCTGGCAGTCTACTTCTGAAAAACTTGGCCAGTGAAAACCATACGAATATTAGCAAAACATTGTCTGAGATAGCGCCAGAAGATGAGCCCCTCAGGTTGGAAGTCACTCAAAATACAAATAGGGAAGAGAGGCCTCCTCAAAGTAGAGTCGACCTTAATGACATGGTTGGAGTCAAGCTTTTGGGACCTTCATCTGCTGATGTGGCACGATTCAAAATGTGAGGAAGCAACTGCAAACATCCATTAATAATCGGAACGTGGAATGTATGAAGTATGAATCTAGTAGAATTGGAAGTCATCAAAAATGAAATGAAACGTGTAGAGATCAATATCCTAGGCATCACTGAGCTGAAATGGATTGGTACTGGCCATTTTGAATCAGACAATCATATGGTCTACTATGCCAGGAATGACAAATTGAAGAGGATGGGTGTCACGTTTATTGTCAAAAAGAACATTTCAAGATCTATCCTGAATTACAATGCTGTCAGTGATAGGATAATATCCATACCCCTACAAGGAAAACCAGTTAATATGACCATTATTCAAATTTACCCATCAACCACTAATGCTAAAGATGAAGAAATTGAAGATTTTTACCAATTTCTGCAGTCTGAAGGTGATCAAACATGCAATCAAAATGCATTGATAATTACTGGTGATTGGAATCTGAAACTTGGAAACAAAGAAGAAGGATTGGTAGTTGAAAAATATGACCTTGGTGACAGAAATAATGCTGGAGATCCCATGATAGAATTTTACAAGATCAACGACTTCTTCAGTGCAAATAACTTTTTTCAACAACATAAATGGCGACCATACACATGGACCTCGCCAGATGGAATACCCAGGAATCAAATTGAATACATCCGTGGAAAGAGAAGACGGAAAAGATCAATATCATCAGTCAGAACAAGGCCAGGGGTTGACTACAGAACAGACCATTAATTGCTCATATGCAAGTTCAAGCTGAAGTTGAAGAAAATTAGAACCAGTCCACAAGAGCCAAAGTATGACCTTGAGTATATCCCACCTGAATTTAGAAACCATATCAAGAATAGATTTGATGCACTGAACAGTAATGACCAAAGACAAGACGAGTTGCGGAATGACATCAAGGACATCATACATGAAGAAAGTAAGAGGTCATTAAAAAGACAGGAAAGAGAGAAAAGACCAAAATGGATGTCGGAAGAGACTCTGAAAGTTGCTCTTGAACACAAAGTAGCTAAAGCAAAAGGAAGAAATGAAATAAAAGAGCTGAACAGAAGATTTCAAAGGGCGGCTCAAGAAGACAAAGTATTATAATGAAATGTGTAAAGACCTAGAGTTAGAAAACCAAAAGGGAAGAACACGCTCGGCACTTCTCAGGCTGAAAGAATTGAAGAAAAAATTCAAGCCTCAAGTTACAATATTGAAGGATTCTACAAGGAAAATACTAAACGATGCAGGAAGCATCAAAAGAAGATAGAAGGGATACACAGAGTTACTGTACCGAAAAGAACTGGTTGACATTCAACCATTTCAGGAGGTAGTATATGATCAAAACTGATGGTAGAGAAGGAAGAGGTCCAAGCTGCATTGAAAGCACTGGTGAAAAACAAGGCTCCAGGCATTGACAGAATACCAATTGAGATGTTACCACAAACAGATGCTTCGCTGGAAGTGCTCACTCATCTATGCCAAGAAATTTGGAAGACAGCCACCTGGCCAACTGACTGGAAGAGATCCCGATTTATGCCTATTCCCAAGAAAGGTGATCCAACCGAATGTGGAAATTATCGAACAATATCATTAATATCACATGCAAGTAAAATTTTGCTGAAGATCATTCAAAAGCAGCTGCAGCAGTATATCGACAGGGAACTGCCAGAAATTCAAGCCAGATTCAGAAGAGCACGTGGAACCAGGGATATCACTGCTGATGTCGATGGATCTTGGCTGAAAGCAGAGAATACCAGAATGATGTTTAGCTGTGTTTTATTGACTATGCAAAGACATTCAACTGTGTGGATCATAAATTATGGATAACATTGAGAAGAATGGAAATTCCAGAACACTTAATTCTGCTCATGAGGAACCTGTACATAGATCAAGAAGCTGTCGTTCAAACAGAACAAGGGGATAGTGCGTAGTTTCAAGTTGGGAAAGGTGTGCGTCAGGGTTGTATCCTTTCACCATACTTATTCAATTGTATGCTGAGCGAACAATCCAGGAAGTTTGACTATATGAAGAAGAACGTGGCATCAGGATTGGAGGAAGACTCATTAACAACCTGTGTTATGCAGCTGACACAACCTTGCTTGCTGAAAGTGAAGAGGACTTGAAGCACTTACTGATGAAGATCAAAGACCACAGCCTTCAGTATGGATTACACCTCAACATAAAGAAAACAAAAATCCTCACAACTGGACCAATAAGCAACATCATGATAAATGGAGAAAAGATTGAAGTTGTTAAGGATTTCATTTTACTTGGATCCACAATCATCACCCATGGAAGCAGCAGTCAAGAAATCACATGAAGCATTGCATTGGGCAAATCTGCTGCAAAAGACCTCTTTAAAGTGTTAAAAAGCAAAGATGTCAGTTTAAGGACTAAGGTGCGCCTGACCCAAGCCATGATGCTTTCAATCGCCTCATATGCATGTGAAAGCTGGACAACGAATATGGAATTGATGCCTTTGAATTATGGTGTTGGTGAAGAAAGAATATACCATGAACTGCCAGAAGAAGGAACAACTTTGTCTTGGAAGAAGTACAGCCAGAATACCCCTTAGAAGCACGGAGACTCCGTCTCACATAGTTTGGACATGCTATCAGGAGGGACCAGTCCCTGGAGAAGGACATCATTTTTGGTAAAATAGAGGGTCAGTGAGAAAGAGGAAGACCCTTAACGAGATGGATTGACACAGTGGCTGCAACAATGGGCTCAAGCATAACTACGATTGCAAGGATGCCGCAGGACCAGGCAGTGTTTCATTCTGTCATACACAGAGTCGCCATGAGTCAGAACCGACCGGACGGCACCTAACAACAACAACAACATATGCAGCTCTCTGATTTTTCCTATTTTTAAAAAAATGCATATTTTTCTTAACTCATTTTTCTCTATTAATATCCTGCAGACATTTCCCTGTCCACACACGCGGTCTCCTCTCCCTGTATGAAGTGCTGGAGAGCCTTCCAAAGGATAGGTGTCCATGCAGGCGATCAAACTATCCTTGCAGGCTCAAAACCTGTCTCATGGAACAGAGCAAGACTCACCTGTTACAATTTGTATCCGTCAGTCTGTTTAAATGCAAGGGCTTGAGATAAGACAGCAGTGGCCACTTTATCTTCTTGCTCTTAACTAGTCAATCTGATCAAAATTCCCTGTATCTAAAATATTGCCTTTTAATTAACAAAAAGCATTTCAGTGTGGTTTGTATATAATATCAAATAAAGAATGTTTAACACTTATCAAAAAAACTCACAAAAAATGTAGGAACTTAGTTAAAGATTAGTTCACTTAGAGCAGTTAAAGTTTAACTCTTAAACTGTCACCTACATTTTCACTCCTTTATCCCAGGACTGTGTGTTTGTCTTTCTGTTCATCATTTGACTGTCAATCCACATGAATTGCAACTATTTTTCTAACTTGGAAGAAGCGGGTGAGAGGTCAGGCCCCACAAGGTGAGGCTGTAAAGGATGCGAGGGACCAGGAGAGCCAGCCATCAGGGCAGGAAACGGTAAGCCTGCCAAAAGAAGGATCCTGGGGCCATCACCACCTCTGGACCTGGCCTCATCTATGCTTCTGCTCCAGCCAGGAACCTGGGAGTCCTTCCAGGTTCTCCCTTACCCCCACAGCCAAGCCTTTAGCAAGCCCTGTGGGCTTGTCCTAAATATTTCTCCCTCGGTCCTTCTTTCCATCTTCATTGCCACCTCTTTAGTTCAAGGTGCCCCATCTCTTACCTGGGTGGCTGAGACGGCCCCTAATGGTCACCTCATCCTGCCCTTCCCCAATCCATTGTCCATATTACAGGGGAGGTACATTTGTAAACACAGCTGCGGCTTTGGCAATCTGGCAATGCTGGAGTTGCACAGACTTACAACTCTTTCCCATTTGCACCAGGGCACTTGAAAAGCAGAGCTTCAAACCAGCTTGTTCTGGCTGGAATCCCTGCTGATAATTTGCATTTCTAACAAGCTCCCAGGCGATGCTAATGTTGCTGGTTAGGGACTAATTCTGAGAAACAGTAGTAGAGCAGTGGTTCTCAAAATTTATTATACATAAGAATCACCTGGGGATCTTGTTAAAATGTAGATTCTGATTCAGTATATCTAGGGTGGAAATGCATATTCTCAGCAGGGGTTCGAATCGGAAGGAACAGGTTCTAGGCCTGAAAAAGTTACAGCAATGTTGTTGGGAAGCAAGAAAGTGGAAACAGCACTACCTGATCTCAGAACCTACTATACAGCCACGGTAGTCAATATAGCCTGTTACTGGTACAACAACAGACACACTGACCAATGGAACAGAATTGAGAACTGAGATGTAAACTTATCTACCTACGGTTACCTGATATAAAGTCCATTAAATGGGGAAAAGACAGTCTTTTTAACAAATGGTGCTGGCAAAATTGGATGTCCATCTGCAAAAAAATGAAACAGGACCCATACCTCACACTATACACAAAACTAATTCAAAATGGATAAAGACCTAAATATAAAATGCAAAAGTATAAAGATCACAGAAGAAAAAATAGGATCAATGCTAGAGGCCCTAATACACAGCATAAATAGGATACAAACCATAACTAACAACACATAAACACCAGAACATAAGCTAGATAATTGGGATCTTCTAAAAATTAAACACTTATGCTCATCAAAAGGCTTCACCAAAAGAGTAAAAAGAAAATCTACAGACTTGGAAAACATTTTTGGCTATGTCATATCCAACAAAGCTCTCATCTCTAAAATCTGTAGGAAAATCCAACGCCTCTACAATAAGAAGACAAATAATTCAATTTAAAAATGGCAAAGGATATGAATAGACACTTCACCAAAGAAGACATTCAGGCAGCTAACAGACACATGAGAAAATGCTCGTGATCACCAGCCATTCGAGAAATGCAAATCAAAACTGCAATGAGATACCATCTCTCCTCCACATTACTGTCATGAGTTTAAAAAAAAAAAACAGAAAATAACAAAAGTTAGAGAGGTTGCAGGGAGATTGGAACTCTTATGCACTGCTGATGGGAATGCAAAATGGTGCAACCATTTTGGAAAATGATATGGTGCTTCCTTAAAAAGCTAGAAATAGAAATACCATACAATCCAGCTGTCCCGCTCCAAGGAATATATCCTAGAGAAATAAGAGCCATCAGGCGAATAGACATATGCACGCCCATGTTCATTGCAGCATTACTCACAATAGCAAAAAAAAAAAAAAAAAATGGAAACAACCTAAGTGTCCATTAGCCGATGAATGGATAAACAAAATATGGTACACACACACAATGGAATACTATGCAACGATAAAGAACAATGATGAATCTGTGAAACATCTCACAACATAGATGAATCTGGAGGACATTATGCTGAGTGAAATAAATCAATCACAAAAGGACAAATACTATATGAGACCACTATTATAAAAACTCATGAAAAGGTTTACACACAGAAAGAAACAATCTCTGATGGTTAAAGGGAGGATATGGATGGGGAGGGAAAAACACTAACTAGACAATAGATAAGTGTTAACTTTGGTGAAGGGTAAGACAGTACACAATACTGGGGAAGTCAGCACAACTTGACCAAGGCAAAATCATAGAAGCTTCATAGACACATCCAAACTCCCTGAGGGACCGAATTACTGGACTGAGGGTTGGAGACCATGGTCTCAGGGGACATCTAGCTCAATTGGCATAACATAGTTTATAAAGAAAATGTTCTATATCCTACTTTGGTGAGTAGCATCTGGGGTCTTAAAAGCTTGTTAGCAGCCATTTAAGATACTCCACTGGTCTTACCCCGTCTGGAGCAAGGAGAATGAAGAAAACCAAAGACACAAGGGAAAGGTAAGTCCAAAGGACTAATGGACCACAACTACCACAGCCTCCACCAGACTGAGTCCAGCACAGCTAGATGGTACCTGGCTACCACCACTGACTGCTTTGACAGGGATCACAATAGAGGGTGCTGGACAGAGCTGGAGAAAAATGTAGAACAAAATTCAAACTCACAAAAAAAGACCAGACTTACTGGTCTGACAGAGACTGGAAACCCCCTGAGAGTGTGGCCCCTGGACACCCTTTTAACTCAATATTGAAGTCATTCCTGAGGTTCACCCTTTGCCAAAGATTAGACAGGCCCATAAAACAAACAATAATACATGTACCTCAACCATGTACATGAGACTAAATGGGCACACCAGCCCAGGGGCAAGGACGAGAAGGCAGGAGGGGACAGGAAAGCTGGACTAACAGAAATGAGGAGCCCGAGGTCAAGAAGGGGAAGAGTGTTGACAGGTCACAGGGCTGGCAACCAAAGTCACAAAACAATATGCATATTAATTGTTTAATAAGAAACTAATTTGCTCTGTAAACCTTCATCTAAAGCACAATAAAAAAGAAACGAAAGAAACTGGAAACAACCCAAATATCCATCAATAGTCGTATATGAGTTTCCTATAGCTGCTTGTCTCAGTTATCTAGTGCTGCTATAATAGAAATACCATAAGTGGGTGACTTTAACAAGCACAAATTTATTTTCTCACAGTTTGAGAGGCTAGAAGTCTGAATTCAGGGCGCCAGCTCTAGGCGAAGGCATTCTCTCTCTGTGGGCTCTGGAGGAAGTTTCTTGTCCCTTCAGCTCCTAGGCGATCTTCATGTGGCTTGGCATCTATCTTCCCCCATCTCTGCTTTCTTGTTTAATTGCTTTTATGTCTCAAAAGAGATTGATTTACGACACACCCTACACAAACACTGTCTCATTAACATAATAAAGAAAATCCATTCCCAAATGGTATTATAACCACAGATATAGGGGTTAGGACTTACAACACATATCTTCGTAATTCAAAATACACAAATCAAACCATAACACTGCTGTAACAAATTACCACAAACTTGGAGGCTTTAAACAACACAAATTTATCATCTACACTTTTGGAGTTCAGCAGTCCAACATGGCTAAAATCAAAGTGTCATGAGGCTGGATTCCTTTCTGGAGGCTCCAGAGGACAATCTGTTTTCTTGCCTTCTAGGGGCTACCTGTATTTCTTGGCTCTAGACCTCCTTCCATCTTGAAAGCCCCCAATGGCCAGTGGAGTCTTTCCCACAATGCCATCTCTCTGGTTCTGACTCTTCTGCCTTCCTCTTGCCCCATTTAAATACTCCCATGATTACAGTGGGCTCACCTGGATAATAAAGGATACTCTCTCATCTCAAAGTCACCTGATTAGCAACCTTAATTCTCTCTGCATCCTTAACTCCCTTTTGCTATGTAATATAACACATTCATAGGTTCTGGTGATTAGGTCATAGACATCTTTGAAGGCTGTTCTACCACAAGCAGAATGGAGAAAAACTGGTCTCTTCCTATAGTGGAAACTGCCACATTCTGGGGCAGACTCACTGTGAAGCTGACCACACTGAAGTCTTAGAATCCATCCCTTGCCCGAGCCCCTTGAAAGACCCTGAGAAGGACCCTAGCAATGTGGGTCAGACAGTTGATTAATATAAATATTGTTATGTTTCTGGATTTTGTGATGTTGCGGTATTTGTCGGCTTTTTAAAAATTTTATAATTTGTTGTTCTTTTTCTAAATATAAATTCACCTTCTACCTAATGTTGTATTATACTTTTGTATTTTTTTTTTTCTTAAAGAGAACCTCCCAAATTGTATAAGCTTCAGGCCCTACTAAACCAGTATGCGCCTGGCCATAGCAACAAAAATAAATGGAAGACTTTCAAAGACCTAATATTGAGTGAAAGAAGTAAGTGTCAAAAAAAAAAAAAAAATACCCACAGTATGATTCCATTTGTATAAGGTTCAAAAACAGGCAAAACTAAGCTATACATCGTATGGGAATAAGCACATATATTGAAAAACTATCAAGAAAAATAAGGGAATTATTCACATAATTCCAGGATAGTGGTCACAGAGATGTGACCAGGGAGGGGTCCAGAGCAGGTTTCGCAGGGACTGGTGATGCTTCTCATGTTAACCTGAGTCATGGGAATACAGGTGTTTATTTCATTATTAGTTTTAGAGTTGCATATATATTATGTACTTTCATATGAACAATGCATTTCATAATTAAATTTTTTTATTTTAAAACAATTAGATTAATTACTTTAAGAAGCTTGAATTTTTAAGCCTAAAAGTCTGCAGTGGCTGCTCACTGCACTTAGAACAAACTCCAAACCCCTTTAAAAAACCAAACCCATTGTCGTCGAGTCAATTCCGACTCCTAGTGACCCTATGGAGTCCTACTGGCATAATGGTTAAGAGTTCGGCTGCTAACCAAAGGGTCAGCAGTTTCAATCTACCAGCTGCTCCTTGGAAACCGTATGGGGCAGTTCTACTCTGTCCTATAAGGTCACTATGAGTTAGAATCGACTTGATGGCAATGGGTTTGGTTTTTTTGGTTTAGTGACCCTATACCAAACCAAAAACCAAACCCACTGCTGTCGAGTTGATTCCGACTCATAGCAACCCTATAGAACAAAGTAGAACTTCCCTATAGGGTTTCCAAGGAGCAGCTGGTAGATTCAAATTGCCGACCCTTTGGTTAGCAGCCAAGTGCTTAACCACTCTGCCACCAAGGCTGCCCCAGGGGGTCTCCAAGGCTGCAATCTTTACTGAAGCAGATGCCCACCTGGGCCTCCTCAGCTTCCAAAGTACTTTGACATGCACGATCTGATTCAAGGTTCACGCTTGGTGGAGTGGACAAAAAAAAAATCAGCCATTGCAAACAGTTCTGCTCTGACTCACGTGGGGTTGCCGTGAGTTGGAGGGGACTCAGCAGTAACTGTTTTTTCTCCTTAGGAACAATGGTGATAATTTATAATGTATTTCCCTGAGAAGGAAGGATGCTCAAGGATGATATTAAAGGGCCTCTGTCCCTGAAGGAAAGATGCTTGAATACTAGGGGCTGACACACCCTACACAAAGCCCTGCTCTTGAGTCTCAAAGTGTTGGAAGGACTCTTATAGATTGTCTGGTCGTACGTCTTCACTTTCCAGATAAGGGCAACTGCCATTCCACAGGGACAGATGATGGCCCCATAGGGACCGACAATGCCCCCCACTGCCCTGGTCAGGTGTATTTGACATGATTGGCCACTCCCTCTCCCTCCTTAATACACTTTCCTCCCTCACTCGGCCTCCAGGACACCGCCTCCCCTCGTTGTCCTCTCTCCTTCCTCACTGGAAGCGCCTTCCCGTTTCTTCTGCTGGTTCCTCCTCTTCATTCCCACCTTCTCATGCCAGCATCCCCAGATCCAGTCCTCATCCTCTTCCTGTCTCTCAACCCCTTGGTGACAGGATGGCATCCAGCTCTTGTCATGTGCATCTGAGCGCCAAACTCTCCCCCACGCCCAACTCGGGACTCATTTCCCTGCCTTCCCAGCATCTCAAACCTAATGCAACGGAACTCTTAACCTGCTCACCCTCAGGCTTCTCCACTCCAATCCACGGCAGCCTCCATCTTCCAGGTGTTCAGGCCAAAATCTTTGGGACCACCCTTTGACTTCTCTCTCACACCTAACATACAGTCCGTCAAGAAACACTGTGGGTTCTGCCTTTAATATACACCTAGGACCTGATCCCTTCTCATCACCTTCACTGCTGCCACCTGGGCCAAGCTACTCTCATCTCTCACCTGGGTTACTGCAACAGCCTCCTAGTCCTGCCTCCACCCTTGTCTCTCGGCTGACTCTTCTCCACTCAGCATCCAGAGTGGTCCTGTTGACTGGGGGTCAGATCACATCCCTCCTCTGCTCAAAACTCTCCCATGGCTCCCATCTCACTCAGAGTAAAAGCCAAAGCCCCTACAATGGCCCACAAAACCCTAATGACTGCTTCCCCTCTACTTTTTTCTTCTCTTCCCCTTTTTAATTCATTTCTTCTCAATGTCCTCCTTGATTCAGTCACCCTGGGTTCTCCTGCCTCAGGGCCTTTGCAATGGTTCCCAGTGCTAGGAACAGTCTTCCTCCAACATAAGAATGACTCCCTCCCCCATACCTTCTAATCTTTGCTCAAATGTTAGCTTCTTAATGAGGCCTTCTCTGACTATGCCATTTGAAATTGCAAACTAACTCCTGTCAGCCCCCATACTGGTCTATAACTTTCCTTCCAAAAACAAACCAGCTAACCACCCAGTTGCTGTGAAGCTGCTGCTGACTCATGGTGACTCCATGTGTTTTGGAACAGAACTAAGTTCTAACTGTTCTAATTTTTTTTTCTCAATTATCACTTTCCAAAATATTATATAACTTGCTTATGTATTTAGTCTATCGCTTATTATCTGTCTTGTCCCTAGAAGGTCAGCTTCACAAGGGCAGGGACTTCTTGTCTGTTTTGTTCACGGTTATATCCCCAGCGTCTGTACCGGTGTCTGGCACATATTAAATGCATACATTAGTATTCCAAAGCCCAGAATGGGTGGAAGTCTTGTCAGGGTCTCACAAGACGGCACATGGTGCAGTGGAAAGGGCAGTGGCTTGGGAGTTCGTCAGACGGGGTCACCCTCCTCCAGGCTGACCAACCTTGGATAAGTCATTTAGCCTCTGTAGGCTTCCTGTCTGGAAAAATGGAGATGTTATGTATAAGCGCTCAATAAATGCGGGTACACGCGCGCGCACGCGCGCGCGCGCGCAAATCATGACTGAAAACATGAGTCCTGGCATCCGAACGCGTTTTACACTTTTCCACACAGGATACATTTCACCCTCACACCAGCCCCAGAGGTAGGTAGGACGCCTTTTTAACAAGTAAAAAAACTGAGGCCCAGAGAGCGACACAGGCCGGCCTGGACCCCTCCCCGCGCCACCGGACCTCCTCCCCACACCCGGGAAACCCGGCCGTCCCGAGCTTCGCGAGGGCCCCGAGCGGGGGGCAGCGGAGGGCTCGGCGCCGAGACTACATTTCCCAGGAGGAGTTGCCCGCAGTCCCGCGGCTCCTGAGTTTTTACAGGGCCTCGCGTGAAAGGCGGAGGGGTGGGGGTGGTTCCGCCAGCCGCCGGCCGGAAAGTGGCTCTGCGCTCCATCGGGACCCCAGAGTGGCCGGTGCGGTGTGCTGGCGGGGCGGCCGGAGCCCCCAGACCTCTGTAGTGGCAGCGGGGCGAGGCCAAGCCAATCTGCAGGCAGGCTTGTCCTCTTCTTGCCCCTTCGTCTCGGACTCTGCACCTAAACCCGGGGACCCCTCCTGGTTACTCACCTCCCCCACCAATTTTCCGACCAGGGGGAGGGGCGCGATCTCGCCGCGTGGCGGGAGACCGGGTGTCGGCGGCAGAAAGCATCCGCGATCCGAGGCGCCCCCTCCCCCATTCCTGCTTCAGTTCCGGGAGAGAATTCCAGGTCGCTGGGATGGGCCGGGATGTGGGATGTGCGGGCTGCTACAAAATGAAACGCAGACTGGGGTCGCTGAGACTCACAGTCCCCCACCGCCCACCCCATCCATCCTTGCAAGCCCCGGCTACCTCCGTTATCCTCTGCGGTAAAATGGGGGTGACTGGGGTAGCGATCACGTTGCCTGCCTTCCCTGGAGGCGCAGATCTAGAAACGGGGAAGAGTATTTTGCAAAGTAATGCACTGTGCAAATAAAATTATTTTCTCATCGTGTTATTGGATTCATCCAATCCTTATTCTAAGACACTCGGGGAACGGGTCGAGGCGGGGGCGGCAAGTATCTGGGAACGCGTAGTGGGACAACATCTGACGCATCTCGGTGGCTATTTGAACGCCTGTTTCTCCATCCAGATCTTAGTGGGAACCCAGAGAATTGTCTTTGAAAACAACCAAAACAAACCCACCAGAATGTTACGTTTTCAAATCACCATCCAAACAAGAACCTTGACCTTTTGAACTAACCTGGCCTTTCATCGGTTTCCTTCGCCTGTGCCACCAAGATAAGCCCTGACAGAAGGCATCCGACACCGAGTCACCAGCCTCCCGCTCCCTCTCCCCTGCTTGCTCTCCCAATCTTTTGGATTAATCCATCCCTTGGTTTTGGGGCAAACCCATTAATTTGCCCTGGCCTCAGAGACTCCAGGATCCAGCAGGAACACCCCTCCACCAGTTGCGACTCCTTCACCCCCATGTGAACCCCCAATCTATTCCCTTTCAGCTCCTTCCCCAGCTTGCCGCTGAGTCTGTCCAAGGCCCCCCGACCATCCCGGACATGCGTTCATCATTTTGACCAGCTATGATACCCTACTCCCAGGGTATTGTTTAGGTGAAGAGTGACGGGCCTCAGCGCTTAGGGACTAAAGCAAGTGCGTTGGCGGGGGCTGGGGCGGGGGAGGCTGAGGGACTCAGGGAGCGAGCATCCCAGAATCCCGACCCCACGCCAAGCGGGACCTGGCGCGTGCGTAGGAGGTCAGCGTAGAGAAGGGGTCCCGGGGAATCCAGGGACCCTTCCGCTGGCCTCTGGACCCCTAAAGCCCCTCAGAGTCTCAAGACTCCTTTCAGACAGTGGTGCCCGACCGCGGGGTTGTCGGCCTCGTCTATACCCGCCAAGCAGCTGGGGGTGAAAGATGTACACATTTTAACAAAGACATCCGCATCCTCCCAGCAAAATGGCGGTGGTCCCAGCAACGGATCTCTGAACGCATTTTCCAAGGATTAGTCCGGACTCAAGGAAAGCGACCCCCTCCTCGACCGTTCCCCCAGCGCTCCGCTTTCCCAAGCCCCTAAAGTACTCATGGCCTCTCCTCATCCCAGGGGCCCCCACGACACTCTCAGGTTAGAGCCTTTGGGGCAACTCCTCCATTGTGGTTCCCCCCACTCTGCCTTCAAAGGTCTTTAAGAGAGGAGCTAGATCCTCAGGCTTGGCCTCAGGGCTTGGGAGCAGCGAGCTCTGCCTCTGACGCCCCAAAACTCCCAGGTTGAGGAAGGCATGTAAATGAATTCCCAGTTAGGATATACGGGAGATGTAGGGGTCTTTGACGAAAGGAGGCTATCCCGGAGGCCTCTCCCGATCCCTCACGGGACCCAGGTAGCATTGGGGGTTAGGGCTCAGGAGCAAGCCTCGACAAAAAGGTCTGGGGGCGTACTGGGGGAAAGACGACAGAAGAGGGGGAAGGGACGAAGTTTGAAAGTGCCCTTCCAACTCTTGCAGGGAAAGTCTGCTTGGGGCCCCAAGGACAGAGGGGGGCTAGAGGTGCGGGGGGCCCGGTAGCGGGGCGACCCCCGAGAGGTGACCGGTCCCTGGGGGAGCGACCCCTCCCCCCTGTCCCGGCTTGGCCCGGCCGGGAGCCGCCCGGCTCGGGACCGCGTGTGTTAGTTGGGGCCGCTTTCTGGCCTCTCCACCCGGCTGGGGGACCCCACAGCGATCAAGAAGTGGGGTCCCCGACTAGCCCCAGGAGGGGGCTTTGCTCCGGGGGGGTCCTCGCACCTGGTGTCCCCAGCCCCGCAGGGCCAGCCCCCCGCAAAGGGGAAATGTGCCGGCGCGCCAGCGGTCCTCAGCGCCGTTTGGGGCGCAAGGCGGGCGCGGGGGGCAGCGGCTGGGCCGGCGGAACACCCGGCCGGGGAGCCCAAGGACCCAGGCAGCAACCCCGGGCGGCGGCGGAGCGAAGGAAGGCCCGGGCCGGGGGGAAAGGTCGGATTTGCTCGGCGGAAGAAACACAGATGGCGGCGGCGCGGCGCCATTCCGGGCCGGGAGCAGGCAGCCAGCAGCCCTGTCCTCACCGCGGTCCGCCCGCCGCCGCTAAATACCCGGATGCGCAGCCCGAGCGCCAGACGCGGAGCTGAAAAAAGAGAGGCAGAGCCGAGAGAGGTAAAACCAGGCGCAGAGAACAGCCGATAGAGTATCCGGTCTGGGCCACGCAGACTCGGCCCAGCGAGTCGTCCCGAGACCCGACCCGGGAGGAGAGAGCGCGACTCCGCCTGCATCCCTGAGAGCCAGACTACGGGCAGGCCTAGTGCTCACGGGCCAAAAGCAGATCCCGAGCCAGGCTTGCGTTAGTCTCCGACGAGGGCTTGTCCTATTGAAGGCGCTTTTTTCAACAGCAGGACCAGGCGGGCTACCATGACCGAGAACTCCACGTCTGCTCCTGCGGCCAAGCCCAAGAGGGCCAAGGCCTCCAAGAAGTCCACAGACCATCCTAAGTATTCAGACATGATCGTGGCTGCCATCCAGGCGGAGAAGAACCGCGCTGGCTCCTCCCGCCAATCCATCCAAAAGTATATTAAGAGCCACTACAAGGTGGGTGAGAACGCTGACTCCCAGATCAAGTTGTCCATCAAGCGCCTGGTTACCACCGGTGTCCTGAAGCAGACCAAAGGGGTGGGCGCCTCAGGGTCCTTCCGGCTAGCCAAGGGCGATGAGCCCAAGAGGCCAGTGGCCTTCAAGAAGGCCAAGAAGGAAATCAAGAAGGTGGCCACACCAAAGAAGGCAGCCAAGCCCAAGAAGGCTGCCTCCAAAGCGTCAAGTAAGAAGCCCAAAGCCACTCCAACCAAGAAGGCCAAGAAGAAGCCGGTTGCCACACTCAAGAAAGCCAAAAAACCCAAAACTGTCAAAGCCAAGCCAGTGAAGGCATCCAAGCCCAAGAAAGCCAAATCAGTGAAGCCCAAAGCCAAGTCCAGTGCCAAGAGGGCTGGCAAGAAGAAGTGACATTGAGGCCTTTCCATGGACACTTCTTCCTATCTCCTATTTCTGTAAATACTTTTTACCTTTCTTCTCTTTTGATCCTCATCTGCAACCCTTTGCCCCTTTTCTATGTGACTTTATGAAAGACAGAACTTGGATGCCTCAGAAATACGGAAGAATTGATTTTTTTTCTTTAACCAGTCTTGAAGCAAGGACAGCCACAACAAATGTCTTATGATGAGAATGTACTTAATTTTGTCAACTTGTTATTAAGCTACTTAAGGGTTTAGGGGTTTGGGTGGGCTGGTGTGTTGTTTTGTTGGATGGTTTGTTTGCTATGGAGGAGAGAAGGGTCCAGGCAGCCTCTTCTGGCTAGATGAGAGGGAGTCCAGGAATTGTCCGGCTTCTAGAGGTGTCTTTAAGGCGGGTGAGCTTTCTTGAAGTTAGGCATCCCTTGTGAGAAGTTCAGAAACCTTTGGCAGAGAGAGAGGATGGGTGGCAGCAGCTGGATGCCAAAAGGGGGTCAGTAAGGGGTCCAAATCCAGTTTTCTTGTCACCTCTGTATAGTTGGTCCTTTGGTTTCCCTATTGTTTAAGGAAGGGAGGCAAATCTGAAGTGACAGCTGGTGGGAGAAGCCGCGGCTCTTCTCTGTTAGTGACGAACCCGGGGGGGGGGGGGATGCTGGAAAAGAGTCACCTAAAAAGGGAGTGGAAACTTTGTAGGAAGGGTGAGGAGTCAGCCAAGTGCCTCGGGTATGCCCTGTTGAAACCTAGGTTTTTCCACACAATTGATGTATTTTTTTTACCCCCTTTTCCCACGTTTTTTTATTCCTTCTGTGCAAGAGGTGGCTTTCTTTGGTGGTCTGATGGGGATCCCTGGTAGAGCTCTCCAGCCCTGCCATCAGACACTGGGAGACCTCTCCACCTCTTTTTACTTAGGAGTCTTTTCTATGTAGTTGTAGACGGGAGGGAGGCGGTGGGCGGGGAGGAGTGGATAGTAAGACATACTGCAGTCAATTTTGAATTTGCTAAGTAAGTTTTACAGAGTTAAATCTGTGAGTGTGTGTGTGTGTGTGTGTGTGTATACATACACATAACTAGTGCTAGTACTTATATTTCACTCGGGAGCTAGGAGAAAAAAAAACCTGTACAGTTGTTTTTCTCTTATTTTTAATAAAATAGGGAAAAAAAATTGTTTTTTTGGTAAGTGTTATTTGTGCCGGGAAGAAGTTGCTGTCTTTGTAATTTTAAGACTTTAAAATAAAATTAGAAAAGGAAAGCACCTGAGTGTGTGTATTATAATTTTTAAGGCTGGAGTGGACGGGCGGGCAGTGGGGGTATGTGGGGGCCTTTGCACCTGAGAGTGGGGGAAGCGTTCCAAGACCTCAACAGAAACCGGAAACCTCTGGGTTGAAGGCTGCACAACGTACCTCAGCCTGCTTCTAGGCTCTTGCCTTTGGGGTCCAGAAGTTATCCCTTTTCTTTCCGAGAGGAGAGTGTATAGGCAGAGAAGGGGATGGGAATAAAGGGGGAGTCCCCCGACGCTGGGCCTCTCCCGCCTCAACTTACATATCAATCCACTTTCGGCCTCCACTGGTCCTGCGGGGCCCGAGGACCCGCCTCCCTTTCTCCTTTAACAGTCCCTCTAGTTCTGATTGGCTGCCAGGGCCCGGCCCCCGGCCACGTGACCGGGCCGGAGCAGCGATGCGCAAGGCAGCCAGGCCTACCAGCGCGTTCTGGCGCAGTGGGCGAGATGTGGGCTGGTCACGTCTTGCGCGCTGCCCTCCCCGGGACCCCCCGCGGCCACAGAGCGCAGTCGGCCCTGGCCCAGCTGCGCGGCGTCCTGGAGCGGGAGCTGGAAGGGATCCGTGAGGCCGGCACCTGGAAAAGCGAGCGAGTTATCACGTCCCGGCAGGGGCCGTATATCCACGTGGACGGCGTCTCCGGAGGTAACACCCCTCCCCGGAGTCAGCGGACCTGGCCCGGCGTTCGAGGGCCCTTCCAGGGCTTGCGCTGCAAGAGAGGGCCTGAATGCCGTGGAGGAGGGACGGCACCGGCACACGTGGCTACTGGCCCCCTTCCCATCTATCGGGCAGATTTTGTGGCTTCTCGCTGTTTAACTTGGTTAAACCAGTTTCCAGGGAGGGAGGTGATTTGTCCTTGAGCAGCGGGCTGGACTGAGGCCCAGGCCTGTGAGATAAAGAGAGAGTGACCCAGCTGGCCCCCACCGAGCCACTTCGAGGAAGGGTGGTGGGGAGGCGGCAGCGAGAAAACCCGCATTTCTTGAGAGGCTGCTTTGTGAAGGCCTCCGATAATTGTCGCACGTGGAGTCCTGCAAATCTCTAAACGTAGGAATGAGTAATTCCATTTTACAAATGAAGACGCTGAAGCTCAGAGATGTGAAACGGCTTGCCCAAAAGCCCGCAGCTAGCCCCTGGCAGAGCTGGCTTTGGTCTAGCTCCTCTGGGATCTTGGAGCTGAAAGGTCAGCTAACTGGCCAGAGAGACCAGCTAACTGGCCAGAGTCACAAGAAGCAAGGGGCTGGAGGCTTGCTGCAGAAATCGTATTTCCGAATTGACTGCCAGGCCTCTCTCATGTCTGTTGAACCAGTGACCGCTGCCCTTGTGTTTGTGCCAGGCCTCAGGTGGGTTATGGTTATAAACAGGCCACCAAACTGCTTTCTGCCCAGGAAATGGGCATGGAATCCTTCTTGATGCTGTTATCCTCATCTGTAAAATAGAGCTCCCAGGAACCCCTGCTGCCCCAGCTTTCCCAGAGCATCAAAAGATGGGAAATCAGGAGACCCAGGTTTTCCCCGTGTCCGCCTCTCCCAGGCTGTGTGACCCTTCCTCTCCTCTGGCCTCGGTTTCCTCATTGGGCCAGCTGTGTTCACTTCGGGCTTTATAATTCAGGACCTGTCAGGGGTCAGGGCCAGAGGCACGCCTTTGGGGATGCGATTCTATGCCAGACAGCAAAGTAAACTGTGTGGTGTTTGAGGACCACAGCGAGTATCTGAGTCAGCCCTCTTCCCTTACCCATGAGGAAACCAAGGCCCAGATGAGGGCTTGGTGGTCTTCAGGGGCAGGAAAAGCCTGTGAGGAAGGGCTGGGTTCCTCAAAGACAGAGTTTAAACTTCTCATCCTTCAAGGTGCAGCATGGAGAGGCCTTTCCTGACCCCCTTCTGTTGTTATTGGATTCGGGGCTCCCAGTCCCCATGTAGGCCTCTGCCCAAAGTGGATCATACTGTGTGGTTGTTGCCTCCTCAAGGGTGGATCCTGGTCCATTTCCTCTCTCAGTCCCCAGGGCCTGGCACCGACATCTTTCCAGGCCCTTCCTTACCCTGAGCTCTGTATCCACCTCATCTCCTCCACCTCAGGAATCCTTAACTTCTGTGCCAACAACTACCTGGGCCTGAGCAGCCACCCTGAGGTGATCCAGGCAGGGCTTCGGGCCCTGGAGGAGTTTGGAGCTGGCCTCAGCTCTGTCCGCTTCATCTGTGGGACCCAGGTACAGAGAGAGGGATGGGAGGCATTGTCCTTAGGGTTGGCCACTAACCCAGCTGTCTGCTTCACATAGTTAGCAGGGCTGGTTTAGCCAGCTCAGCTTATCCCAGGGCTCTGGGCCCACTCTTAGCCCCAGAGGTGTCTGGTAGGAAGGCTGGGCTTAGGTCTCTGTTTTGCTAAGAGGCCTTGAGCAAGAAACTTAACCTCTGTGAGCACCCATTTCCCCTCCTGCAAAACAGGGTTCATCACAGTTGTCCCCTATGTAAGAGGAAGGGTAGAACGGAAGGATTGGGACTGAGGGTTCTGGAGCTCTTCTGCCTGAGCTTGGTTTCCAGTTCTGCCATTTATTAGCTCTGTGACCATGGGCAAGTTTCTTAACCTCTGTGTGCCTCAATCCTCTTGTTGGGAAAATTGTGGATGATAGCACTTAATAGGATTGTTACAAATTAAAGACTTAATACACATAAAAGTGCTCAGGACAGTACCTGGCACATAGTAGGGCTCAATAAACATCAGCTGTTATTTTGTAAATATTCTTTGACATGAAGCTTACATAATGTTTGATAGGTGCCTGGGTACTGTTTTATGTACGTTACAGAATGAACTCATTAATCCTATGTAGTGGGTGCTATTCTTATTCTCATTTTAGAGATGAGGACCCTGCGGCCCACAGAGGATGAGTGGCTTGCCCAGGGGCACACAGCTTGTCATGGTGGGATTTGAGCCCAGATGGCCTGGCTCCAGGGTCTGTGCTCTTAACTACTACACTGTGATGATCACTACCTGTCCTCTCAGGAAGGACGGGGTGAAATGAATGTCAGAGGCAGAACC
This sequence comes from Trichechus manatus latirostris, assembly GCF_000243295.1. Classification (NCBI taxonomy): domain Eukaryota; kingdom Metazoa; phylum Chordata; class Mammalia; order Sirenia; family Trichechidae; genus Trichechus; species Trichechus manatus. The sequence goes on from NW_004443963.1 coordinate 16,199,406, forward strand.
CCTGACTCCCAGCTGGGGCATTTTCCAGCACAGCCCTCGCCCAGACTGAACAGCTTTCCAACCTAGGACTTAGAGGCCCAAATGGGCCAGAATTACTTATGTAATCCTCTTCTTTGCCATTAAATAACCAAAAAAGGCAATTGGTTTGATATCAGGAAAAAGACATCTTCCTTCCCATCAGCATCCAAAATTCCCCCATTAGACCTCCAATACAAAATGAATGGAAGGGATAAGGAGAGGAAACCTAGCCAGTCCCCTGTTCCTCATGGAAGTCATCTGCTAGGTTCTTGTCAGCTCTGGGGTGCAGAAAGCAGGGAGAGGCTGAGGCTGCAGGCCAGGTTCTGTTTGTGGCCCTCTAAGCCTCAGTCCCCCAGTACTTGTCTCACCTGGGCCCTCAGGCGTTAACACCTGTCTCACACACTTTCTTCAGAGCATCCACAAGAATCTGGAAGCAAAGATAGCCCGCTTCCACCAGCGGGAGGACGCCATCCTCTATCCCAGCTGTTTTGATGCCAATGCTGGCCTGTTTGAGGTACGTGGGGTCTGTGGGTGGGGTCTGCTAGGCCCTGGAAAGTTTTGGGGGTGAGCGGTCAGGAGAACCTGGCCGAATGCCAGCGCCGTATCTAGGGGCCCCAGTGCCCATTTCTTAAAGAGGTTAAGGTTGGGTCACGTGCTCCTTGAGGGCTTACAAGGAGGTCAGCTTCCAGGCACTTGGGGCAGCTTAAGGCTGGGAGTGGCAGGATTGTTGTTAGTGTACAGAGTAGAACTGCTCCGTAGAGTTTTCAAGACTGACCTTTGGGAAGCAGATCACCAGGACTGTCTTCTGAGGCACCCCTGGGTGGGTTCGAACCACCAACCTTTCAGCTGGTAGTTGAGCACCAAACATGCAGTGAGAACAGGGCCTCTGGTCCAGCACAGTGCCAGGGCTCCGGAGACCCAGATAGGCGCAGGGGATGCGCTGGTTGGTGGGGAAATTTTGACTCAGGGAGAGTCGAGGGAAGGAGAATGTCAAGGCAGTTAGGTGAGAGCTCTGACTGCACTGCCTCCCTCCAGGCCCTGCTGACCCCGGAGGATGCGGTCCTATCTGACGAGCTGAACCATGCCTCCATCATTGACGGCATCCGTCTATGCAAGGCTCACAAGTACCGCTACCGCCACCTGGACATGGCTGACCTGGAGGCCAAGCTGCAGGAGGCCCAGGTGGGCAAGACCCAGGGGCCACAGGGGCAAGTACTGGTCATAGCCTCAGCCTCCCCACTAGTAAAGGAAGTGAGGCCTGGAGAAGCCAACTGCTCACTCACAGACAAATGGCCTGTAAGTTCAAACAGCCAAGATTCGAACCCAAATCCCTGAGACCCCACAGCTTTGCTTATTCCATTGCACCATGCTGCCTTGAGTTTTAGCAAGCATCTAATGTGTGCCAGGCCCTCTGCCAGGCATAAGGGGGGCAGTGGGCACATGGATTGAACCTGGCCTCACCCCACCCTGCTGTCTGATAGTTCACACAGGAGAACGAAACCATTCTCACTATCCAGGGCTAAATGTGGCTCCAGTCTGCCTGGAAGAGGTGGGTCAGGCTCAGAGACAGAGATGAGGGAGGGGATGTTCCAGCCCCAAATGGTGTTCCCACCTCTGTGTTGGGCATTGGGCGAGGTGGGCTCTGAGAGCTCAAAACTGTGTACAGGGAGGGTAGGTTGGCCCCACTCACAGTACCAGCCACCCCCTGCCCATGTGTCCCCTGCAGAAGCATCGGCTGCGCCTGGTGGCCACTGACGGGGCCTTCTCCATGGACGGTGACATCGCACCCCTGCGGGAGATCTGCCGCCTTGCCTCTCAATATGGCGCCCTGGTCTTTGTGGATGAATGCCATGCCACTGGCTTTCTGGGGCCTACAGGACGGTGGGAGCACATGCTGCCTGAGGCCCAGGGTCGGGCTTCTGAGGGTGCATGGGAAACCAGGAGTCTACTGCTACTCCGACCCCTGATTCCTGGACTCTCAGGCGGCCTGTGGCAGCAGTGATGGCTTCCCTTGCAGGGGCACCGATGAGCTGTTGGGCGTGATGGACCAAGTCACCATCATCAATTCTACGCTGGGGAAGGCGCTGGGCGGAGCATCAGGTGACTGCAGGGTTGTGCCCCTGGGGTCCCCTTACCCACATGCAGGACCCTAGAGGGGTCTCTGGGAAGGTGGAGAGACCTGGAGCTGCAGAGAAGAGAGTAGTGTGGATTATACTCTCAGGAGGGGTTTGGGGTAGGATCTGTCTCTTGGCCCCTGACCATCCCCACTCTGTTCTCAGGGGGCTACACGACAGGGCCTGGGCCCTTGGTGTCCCTGCTACGGCAGCGTGCCCGGCCCTACCTTTTCTCCAACAGTCTGCCACCTGCTGTCGCTGGCTGTGCCTCCAAGGCCCTGGACCTGCTCATGGAGAGCAATGCCATCATCCAGTCCATGGCCGCCAAGACCCAGCGGTGCGACCCCTGACAGAGATGGCACAAGCTGGGGTGGGGGGATGGATGGTGAGGGCCTGTCCAGGCCCATAGCTTCATGCCTCTGCCCACACCACCTCCCAGCAAGCCTGCACGGGACTCATCTGTCAGCCTAGGGCTGACTGCTTGCCCACTCTCTCTTCTCTGTCTCTGCCTCTGCCTTCCATTTCCTCCACTATGCATTTCTCTACAAACGTCCATGTGTTTCTTTGTCTTATGCCATCCTGTCTGTCTGTCTTTCTGCCTGGCTCCTCATCTGCATCTCTGGATCTGCCTCTCTATGTCAGTCCCTCTTGCAGACTTGGCCACAGATCTTGTGCCACATGCCCCTCAGGAGCAGGTGTGAATGCCCCTCAGCCCTCCAGCTGCCTGTGACGCCTGGCTGATGCCCACAGGTTCCGCGGTAAGATGGAGGCTGCTGGCTTCACCATCTTGGGAGCCAATCATCCCATCTGCCCCGTGATGCTGGGTGATGCGAGGCTGGCCTCTCGCATGGCGGATGACATGCTAAAGAGAGGTAAGGGGGACAGTAGCCGAATGGGACCACAGAGACCAGGACAAGAGGGGCCCTAAGAGGAAAGGGAGGAAAACCCCTGGATTGTGAACACCTCCCTTACCCCCACCCCACTACCCCTTAGACCAGCTGGCTGTTCAAGCTTGAAAACCCCAGACCATGAGTCAGCCCACATCTAGCTGACCTTCTGTGGCTCCCTTGCCCTCAGGAAGGTGTCAGGCACGTGTTACATCCTCAGAGCCTTTCTACCCTCCCAGGCATCTTCGTTATCGGGTTCAGCTACCCTGTGGTCCCCAAGGGCAAGGCCCGGATCCGGGTCCAGATCTCAGCGCTGCACCGTGAGGAGGACATCAACCGCTGTGTGCAGGCCTTTGTGGAGGTGGGGCGGCTGCACGGGGCATTGCCCTGAGCCGAAGTCCCCTCCCTCCACAGCAACACAGGGTCTTTTGATCAGCCCAGGCTTGGATGAGGCCTCTGACTGGCTGCGAGTGTGAAATAACAGTGTGCAAACTGGCTGGAAAGCAAGCCTCTCTTTTATTCTGTTGGAGCAGGCCCAGTCCTGTGGCTGGCAGAAGATTCGGGCAGGAGCTGGGGCTGGGCAGGCAGGATCCTGAGCACCATAGCGGATCTCAGAGCTGACCCCCTCCCCACATTAAGATGGGGCCCAGGCAGCAGGGAGGCAGGCAGGGGCCACTGCTTGGCTCAGGTGGCTCCTATGAGGCTGTAGGGGGCAGCCCTTCCCATGCCACCTACCCCTCTTCTCTGCAGACCCGAGTCTGGCCTTGGTGAACACCTCGTCCTGTTCCCCATCCACAGGCTGTCTGTCCTGCAACTGCCTGGATAAGAAGGGGCTGGGTGCCCAAACTCATGTTTGGGAGCAGGGACGGAGGATTTAGGCCCCAAAGGAAACAGGGCCCCAGAATGTGGATCGCACCTGGAGAGGCCCCTGACATCCTGGGAGCCCACTTTGTCCCTGACTCTGTGGCCTTGGGCAGGTCCTATCCCCTCTTTGTGCCTCAGTTTCCCCCACTGACTGAAGAAGAACGAATGTTAATCACGATGTGGGGCTCTTCCAACTCGCTCATCCCAATGATCAGCCGCCAGGGGGCCTAGCAAGCTCAAGCTCTGGTTGCCATCACGGCCTGCCCGCCCCACCCCTTTTAGACTCGAGGCCTTGGGCAGCGGCGGTTGGGGCGGCCCCACAGGCAAGGCGAGGCGGACCGATTTGCTGTCAAGGCCTTATCTTCCCTCGTCCCCTGCAAAAGCTCGCTGCTCTCCTGCTGGAGGTGCTGACCTCCGCCCCACAGTCGTTGCCCTTGGTCCTTCTGCAGAGCAGCGGGAGGAGGGGCTCTCCATCGCCCTCCTCGCTCAGCCTCCTGGGGTGGGGGTGGACTCTGAGTCACCGGAGCTACAGCCTCAGCGTGATGTGTCCTTGGAAAGCTCGGAAATTGCAGGGAGTGGAACAGGATGAAAGGGCCCTTCGTTAACACAAGGAACTAGGACTGCATTTCGGTCACCCCGCATTCCCAGTCCACCTTTTTGCCTGGACGTTTTGGGATGCAAATGCCCTACCCCTAGGATTCTGGGATCCGGGGGAGCTTGTGGCTGGGGTTCTGCGAGGTTGCAGCCTGGCCTAGGGAAGCTGTGGCCACATCAGCGACAGGAACACTTGTAGGCCGCCACCACGGGGTAGGGCACCTGGCGCCAGGCGCACTGCTGGAGGGGGTGAGCAGGGCCTGGCGCTGGCCTGGGACTCAACTAGCAGTGCCAGGCCAGCAGTTTGATGTGCGTAGTCTGCGCGGGCCGGCAAGTCATGCCTGTCGGCCACGAGCAGCCAAAAGATGACACGTCGCAGCTGTTGTGGCGGACCCAACAGGGCCAGAACTTGGGGTCCGAGTCGCCGCGAGATGGCCCGAGGCGAAGTCCACCATCCTGCGGTGCAGTAAGCACGCCGCCTTTTACAGGTGGCTCCCAGGCGCCGCCGCTGGTGTTGCGCGCCCCCTGGCGGGCAGCGAGCGCGTCGGGCGCCCTTGCCTCGGCTTGGACGGGCGCCCGCGACGGGTTTTAGGGATGCGCAGGGCCTAAGAGCTGGCAGCGGATCAGCCGCACGTCCACCTCCTGGGCGGCCCAGGGCTCCAGGGACTGCTCCTAGAGTGCGCCGTTCATGTCCTCTGCGTGGGGTTTAGAGCCGCGGCCGCTAGGAGCAGGACCAAGATGGGGAGGTGGCGGCAGGGGCACGCTGAGACTCTGGCCATGACGTGCGTCCATTCTGTCTCCCCACGTCCCGGCTCTGGTCGTCGCCGCCGGCCGCCCGCCCGCCCTTCTCGCCTGTGCTTCTGCTATCAGCTCAGCCTTGCTGCTGTTACAGGGAACTCTGCCCTAGTACTACGGAGCCCGAGCCGAGCCAGAACCCTTCCCGGGGCCAGGAGGGGCCTTGTGGGTTAAGGGTTGGGGTAGGGGAGTTCAGGAAGGCCACATTCGTGGGTCTAGGCTTCCGTGAGTCAAACGGTGCTTTACTTTGCATAGAATCCTACAGTTCCAACATTCAGTCATCATAGGATCCAATGATTCTAATTTCTTAGTTCAGTTCTCATGGTTGTGGAATTTAGGTTCAGAGACTCTAGGTCTGATGTCTAAGTTCTTCAGTTCAGCGGGTCCCTGCTTCCAAACATTCAGGGACTCTGTATCTGGGATGGGGTGATATCAGACTTTGGGAGGCCCCTCTGAGTACTGATGAGAATCCCAGAGGGCTGCCAGGGGCTAGCTCTGAGGGGTCTCTTCTGCTCCTCAGGGCCTTGAATGCAGGGCTCTGGCTCCAGCACCACCCCTCACACTGTTTTTTGCCTTTCCCTTTTCATATACTTTCTCGTGCTCAGCTTCTGGAAAGACTGCACTGTCCCTACCACCTTTTTTCTCACCTTCCTTGCCACATGCTGAAGACTGGCTCCTGCTGCCATTCCACTTGCCGAGTTCACTAACAGCCTCCTTGTTGCTAAATCCAATGCACCCCATTCCCCAGGCGCTATCTTCTCTGACCCTCTGGAAGCATTTGACCCTGTGGTCCATTCCTTCTCCAGTGGGTCTGGCCAGAAACCCAGGACTGAATCACACAGCCATTCACCAAAACCTGCAACCTCTTTGGCCCGTGCCTGGACAAGGGGCTTCTAATGGGTCATTCATCAAATCTCTCCCCTTCTTATTCATCCTTGTCACCCCAAAACCAAACCCATTGCCATCGAGTCGATTCTGACCCATAGTGACCCCAGGCCATACTACTCTTCCTACAAAATAAATGGGCACATCATTCCCCTGCTCTGGAACCTTCACTGGCTACCCATTGTCCTCAGACTAAAGTTAGACTCTGGACAGGCACACAAACCCTCTGGTCTCCAGCCAGACTGAGCCCCTAGAACAAGCTTAGGGAGGCAGATGGGTCTCTAGGGATGCTTGGGGCCTGGCAGAGGGGTCCTACCTGAAGCCTGCAGAAAGGGGACTCATGTTCTGATTTCCCAGCCTGGGACACCCCATCCAAGACTAAGAATCTTTTCTGAGCTGGGACTGGAGCCCTGCTTGAAGCAGGGAAGGGACAGGGTGAGAGTCGAGTCCTCAGGCAGGGCCACAGGAGGCAGAATGCCAGGAATGGGCTGGGCCCTGGGCATGGAGGGGTTAACTACAAAGCAAATCTCAGCGGGATCAATGGGCTACTCCCTGCCGAAAGAGAGAGAGGCAGCAGCAACACAGAGAGGAGCCAGGCAGAAGAGCATGCCATCCCAGGGAAATCAGGCGCTGAGGAGGAGGTGATCAGCGGCCACTCTTGAGGGAGTGCCCAAACCCAGCTCAGCAGAGGAGGGCAGAGGAGAGGAGGGGCGACGAGAGAAGTAGGAGGCAGCCCTGTACCTGCAGGGAGGCGTCAAGGGGTGGCCGCTGAGCCAGGAGGAGCCCCAGCCTGGCCACTTCCCCCAGGATCAAGCAGGGGCCTAGTGTCCAGGGTCAAGGTGGGTGTTTCCCATTTGGGTTTCGGGGGCTGCATGCTGGGTGCTGGGGTGGGGAGTAGATACCACCTTTCTTCCCTCCTCCCTGCCTGCCACTCCCCCACATTGCCCCTAATTGGTCCCACCATCCTGGAGGTGCTAGACACCTAGGAGGATCTACAGGTAGTAGCTGATGTGGGGTGGGACAGGGGTGAGGATGGATGCAGCGTTCACACACACACATATGCAGGTTGTCAGAGGCACCACCTGTTACAGACTCAGATCAGCACTCCAGCCTGGGAGTTGGGATACCAGGGTGGTAGCCCCAGATCTGCCACTCAAAAGGTGACCTTGGCCTCCCATGTCGCCTTTCTGAGCCTCAATTTCCTCATGGGCAAAAAGGAGGCAGTGATCAGTATGATTCTCCCACCTGAGCTATTGTGGGGATCGCAGAAGACTGGACTGTCTCCTGACTCAGGGATGCCACCCGTGCTTTGCTGAGACTACAGCTCATAGCTGGGTGAAGGTTCTTAACCCATGTCCAAGAGTCTCCCTGGGCTTCAGATCCGTACTGAGAAGTCAGGAAAATATACCTGCTCCTGGGGTTGGGGCTGCCCCCCCCCCCCCCCCCCATCCACTATGTCTTCATCCCACACTGCCCTGTGTCTTCACCTGCTTCATCAAACACCTAATCAACCTTCCAAGCTTTGGGCTATAGATCTGTCCCTAGGAAACCAAGGACCCCCTCCCCATGCCAGAGGCTCCCACAGTGGGTTTTGGTGATGACTTTTGGCTCTGTCCCCTGTCCCACACAGCGTTTAGCCTCCTGAGCTGGGGGAAATAGACCTCTGAGCTGAGTGACTACAGCTGGGATCTCCTGCCTGAGACTCCAGCTTCTCTTCCCCAGGTGCCCATCTGATGGGAAGATGGCCGATGCCCAGAACATTTCGCTGGACAGCACAGGGAGTGTGGGGGCCGTGGCAGTGCCTGTGGTCTTTGCCCTCATCTTCCTGCTGGGCACAGTGGGCAATGGGCTGGTGCTGGCCGTGCTGCTGCAGCCCGGCCCGGGAGCCTGGCAGGAGCTGGGCAGCACCACGGACCTGTTCATCCTCAACCTGGCTGTGGCTGACCTGTGCTTCATCCTGTGCTGTGTGCCCTTCCAGGCCACCATCTACACGTTGGATGCCTGGCTCTTTGGGGCCCTCATCTGTAAGGCTGTGCACCTGCTCATCTACCTCACTATGTACGCCAGCAGCTTCACCCTAGCTGCTGTCTCAGTGGACAGGTGCGCTGGGCCCGGGGGCCTGGATGGGCCCAGGCTGGGGAGGGAAGATCTGAACAAGTGCTCATTGGCCTTAGGAAGGAGAAGGGAGGGAGGGAGCAGCTCTCTGACCCCCACCATGCAGTTCCCCAGCACCTGTAGGGCATGCTTGAGGAGACCATCCTGCCCTCCCCCTCAACTCCACTGTGAGCTTCCCCAGGGCATCTCTGTGTCCCAAGTGTCAGCACAGGGCCTGGCACATAGTAGGTGCTCTGTAAATGTGAAATGAATGTCAAAAGGAACACATGAACAAATTCATCAGATATTTTATTATGGTCCACACCTGGCCCAGGTTGTGATCACACCTACTTCCATGGCTTGGGATCAAATCCAGGGTCTTTCCCTCGATGATGACCTTGGGCAAGTCACTTCTGTCTGGGTCTCATTTTACTTGTATATAAAACGTTGTTGGGTGCTGTGGAGTCGGTTTTCGACTCATAGCGACCCTATGTGACAGAATAGAACTGCCCCATAGAGTTTTCTAGGCTGTAATCTTTACTGGGGAGCCCTGGTGGTGCAGTGGTTAGGAGACTGGGCTGCTAACCAAAAGGTCGGCAGTTTAAATCCACCAGCCGCTCCTTGGAAACCCTATGGGGCAGTTCTACTCTGTTCTGTAGGGTGGCTATGAGTTGGAATCGACTCCACACCAACAGGTTTGGTTTCTACCGGAGCAGATTACCAGGTCTTTCTCCCGCGGAGCCACTGGGTGGGTTCCAACTGCCAATCAAACTGAGTGCTTAACCGTTGCACCACCAGGGCTCCTTTGTATGTAAAATAATTATATTAAATAACACCTAACACTGACTCATCCCTTGTTAGGTGCCAGGCGCTGCTCGAAGCGCTTTGCGTGTTTACTACAACCTAACTACCCTGGGAGGCAAGTAGTGCGGTCACCCCCATTTTTCAGACAAGGAAGCCGAGGCACACCAGGCCAACAGGTCCCCGCACTGCGTCAGCATGGGGTGGGGGGGGGGTGGAGTCGTGGATGGGGCCCCGCGGGGAGGGCGCCCAGCCGCCCGCGTGCTGACCCGGCGTCCGCCTCCAGGTACCTGGCGGTGCGGCACCCGCTGCGCTCGCGGGCCTTACGCACGCCGCGCAATGCCCGCGCCGCCGTGGGCCTCGTCTGGATGCTGGCGGCGCTTTTCTCGGCGCCCTACCTCAGCTACTACGGCACGGTGCGCTACGGCGCGCTCGAGCTCTGTGTGCCCGCCTGGGAGGACGGGCGCCGGCGTGCCCTCGACGTGACCACCTTCGCCGTCGGCTACCTGCTGCCTGTGGCCGTGGTGAGCCTGGCCTACGGCCGCACGCTGCGCT
>NW_004443963.1:16209112-16260727 GCF_000243295.1 Trichechus manatus latirostris
GGGCCACCGGCCGCGCGGGGCGCGCCATGCTGGCCGTGGCCGCGCTCTATGCCTGCTGCTGGGGCCCGCACCACGCGCTCATCCTCTGCTTCTGGTTCGGCCGCTTCGCCTTCAGCCCGGCCACCTACGCCTGCCGCCTTGCCTCGCACTGCCTCGCCTACGCCAACTCCTGCCTCAACCCGCTTGTCTACGCGCTCGCCTCTCGCCACTTCCGCGCGCGCTTCCGCCGCCTATGGCCATGCGGCCGCCGCCGCCGCCACCGCCACCGTCGCCGCCGCTGCCGCTGTTCTCCCGGCGCCCGCCGCGCCCTCCGCCAAGTCCGCCCGGCCTCCTTGGACCCCACTGGCTGCCCCGGGGACGCCCGGCCTCGCGGAAGGCTGCCGGCGGACGGCGCCTGGGGCGAGGGCCCCGGGAAGGAGTCTGCCTGCCGCGGAGAGGCTGGACCAGCCCTTGCTGCCCATGGACAGGAATAAACTTTGCTCCTGACTCTGCTGGGTGTCGGTCTGTCTATCTGTCCTCTTCCCCAGAGGCAGATGCCACAGGGCTAGGGGATGGGGCCAAGTCCAGGAGCGCTCAAAGAGGTGGGGCGACTTGCCCGAGCTCCACGGTAGAACTGTGGCCGAGCTACATCTCCAACTCAGTGGGCACCTCGGGGCGATGAAAATGGGTCAACCCAGCCAGGCGCAGCCCGCTAGCAGCCTCCAGACTCTCTCCATAGCCAGTCCCTCTGCCCATCCCTCCAACTAGGTCAGCACCTTCTAGGCTCTGCTTTCTCCCGCATCCCGTACCAAACCCCTTCTTTGTTCCAAGTCCTGCCCTGAGTGATTTAATAGCAGTTAATAGAGCAAACATTTGTTAAGCACTGTGTGTCTCACACTGGGTGATGTTCTTCAATCTAATCATCAAAACAGCTTTGCAAAATAGTTATGATTAGCCCCACTTGAATCAACCCGAAGGCAACTTTTTTTTTTTTTTTTAATAGATGTAGAACGGAGCCCTGGTGGCAAAATGGTTAAGCACTCTGCTGCTAACTGAAAGTTTGGGGGTTCGAACCCTCTTAGAAGCTCCACAAGAGAAAGATCTGTCGATCTGCTTCTGAAAAGATTACAGCCTAGAAGACCCTATGGGGGCATTTACTCTGTCCCATGGGGTCACATGGGGTCTCTGTGAGTGGAAAATCGACTCAACAGCACACAATAACATAGATGTAGACATCAAGGATCAGAGAAATTTAGTGATTTACTCTAAGTCCCACAGCTATTACGTGGTAGAGGTTGGCTTCAAAGCCGTAGCTGTCTCTTTCTACTCACTGCCTCTCCTCCCCTCCTCCATCTTTTAGGCCTCTTCTCTCAGTTTCCATAGTTTTTCTTGGTTACCCTGATTCTGCATCAGCCCTCTTGCCCAAGCCTGGAGCTCTTCACACCCAACTAGACTCCCTGCCTCCTAGAATCCTCAGAGGGCTCCCAGTCTACTTCCTGAAGAAAGTCTGTTCAGGTACTCAGGCCAGTGGGCCCAAATGGCCTTCCCCTGGCGGTCAAGCCCACTCCCTGGTCCAAGTCCCTCCAGGCGTTCTTTCAGCCATTTGGTCCTCCTGACTTAGGAGAGAACTGAGACACACTTGAGCCCCAGCTGGCCTCCCAGTTGCCTGCCTGCCCTGTGTCCCCCTCCTTCCCCATCACTCACACGGCTGGGGAAGTCTGTGGCTGTGGAAATCCACTAACTAACCAATAAATCAGTCTCGATGGTTTCAGAGTCAGCCACTTCCCTTCCTCCCTTGCCACACGTCAATAATGTTTATTAGTTCTGGGTTGAGGCCTGAGACTCTGTGGCCTCCATGTCTCCCTTAGACCCCTCTAGGCTGTGGGCAAGCCTGGGCACCTTGGGGAGGCCCCTCCAGACAGGAGGCAGCTGCTGAGTCTTTTGTCAATGCCTGCCACCTGCCACAGGCCCAGAGTGGGGTCACCCTGTAGAGGGGGAGGGTGATGCCCAGACGGGGGAGTCATTGGTTCAAGGGCACACACAGGTCAGGGCCAGAACCTTAATCTCCTGACACCTGGACCAGAGCTCTTTCTCCCATGTCTCTGCCAAGGGTTCCCCAGAGGGGCCCTGGGCTGCAGCAGCGGGAGTGTTTGCTGGAGGAGAGTGGGCATGGGTGCTGCCCACTTCCTTGGCACTCAGCATGGCCTCTAGCTGCCCACAGTCTTGCTCACACCTCCACGGTCTCTTCCATGCCTTACAACTACCCTGTCAGGCAAGATATCACCCCCATTTCCAGAAGGGGAACCTGAGGCTCAGGAGGTGAGGTCACTTGACCAGAGTTAAGCAGCAAATTAGTGACAGAGCTGGGATTTGAAACCGGGTCTGAGGCATGACACCCCAGGGCAGCCCACACAGCATCAGGAAAACAGCTGAGTATATCTGACAGGGTTCACTGAATGACAAATGGTGAGTGTCCCCAAAATGGAAGTGGGGACCAAAATCTCCCAGGGGTGGTTTATCTTTGGTCTACCCACCCAGCTGGGCTGCTGCTCCTTCACAGTTACCTCTGTGGGCACAAACAGGTGACCGACTCAGAATAGCCTCCTTCCAGGGTGGGGCAGGGGACAAGGTCATCCAACAGGGAGGTGGCAGACCCAGAGTTTATCCTGCCTAAAACCCTAGGCCCAGGGGAGGAGGTTGGTCACTGCAAGCTCCCCACAGTGGCCTGGGACCCCGGGACTCTGCTATACTGACTAAGGGGCAGTTGTCCAGCCCAGGCTCTGGCTGCAGCTCTGAAGCCTCCTGCTTCTGAGGCAGGTCTCCTTGGCCCATTGGGGTCACTGCTGGTGGAGGATAGTAGAGCCTGGCACATAGTAGGCATGCAACAGACACTTGACACACGAGGACAGAGGTGCCAGGGAAGGGTTGACAGGACCCTACTGTTCTTTCCTTTATCCCCAAAACATTGGAGCACCTGCAGTAAGGGAGGCTTTGAGAGGAAGACAAAGATGGCATGATGAAACCTGGTGCCTGCCTTCAGGGAGCTCCCAGCCTAGCTGGAGAGACAGACACCCAGAAGAAGAAAGGACAGTGCCATGGGGCAGGGCGGGGGCTAACAGAACACACAGTTCCAAAAGGGCATGGAGGAGGAAGCTCTGCCTTTCTAGGGCAATCCAAGCAGGAGTCCCAGAGGAGGCGAGATTTGAGAAGTATTCTCCTGGAAAAAAGGTGGGGAAGGGCATGTCAGGTGGAAGAACAGCCTGTGCCAGGGCAGGGTACTCACAGGAGAAATAAGTGGGTTCTTGTTGCTGAAGCAGGGTGGGGCTGGGTGAAATCATGAAGGCCTCCTATGCTAGCTATAGAAACTTAGTACTTTGGGCAGACGGTGCTGTCATGGAAGGTTGTCAGGAGGGGAGGGGCCCCATGAGACGGGTAGCTCGGAGGAAAGGCAGAAAGGCCTGAGGGGCCACTTGGAGAGGCTAGGTAGGAGGGACCAGGCTGGAAGCAAGGAGATCAATCCAGAGGCTGCTCTGTGTGTTCTAGTGAGGAAAGCCAACAAGGGCCTAAATGGACTAGGCCTAGGGAAGTTATTTTTGCCAGGAAGATTGATGGCCTGCTGCTGGGCCTGGGCTTGGCCCCCAAGGCTCCTGAGACTCCTTCAGGAAGCTAATGGAAGGCTCGGAGGAGCAGATGGTCCTGATTAGGAGAGAGCCGTGTGTCCAGCAGAGCCAGAGAGGGAGGCAGCAGGGGCTGGAACAGAGGCTGAATGAGCCCCGGCTGCTGCCTCTCAGTGTTCAGGAGAACTCACCCAGGCTGAGCCCTCTGCAAGGTCTAAGGCTGGGCCTGGAGCAGCCTGGGGCCCAGGAAGGAGCCCTTCTAAGGAGCCCCTTTTTGTTGGAAGGAGATCTGAATTCTGCAGCCCTCTCCCCCTTCTGTTTGTGCAAACCTCTTGGGAATGCTCCTGTAGCATTCGTGTCTGAGCACCACTAGGAAGAGGGCTCTTCTGCACGAAGCGAAGATCTAGAAGGGGATTGTGGGAGCCCAGAGAAGACCCCCTATCTCAGCTTGGGGAATAACACCTGAGCCAAGTCCTGAAGTTCAGCAGGGGAGGTGGAGAAGAGAGAGATGGAAATGATGGGTGCACAGATTGCAGTCAAGCACAGCATGCCTGACTCCCCAGGGGCTGGAACAGGCCATATGGGAGACTAGCAGGAAATGGGGGAGGAGAGGTGGGGGACCAGTCCCGAAGATGGCTGAAGCTGAGACTGTACTTTGTCCCGAGGGCAATGGGAAGCCACTGAAAGATTTCACACAAAGGAGTGACTTGATCATTTTTGCTCTTCAGGACACTCTGGCTGCTAAGGCAGGCTTGTGTGCAGAGGGAGAGCAGTTCGGAGGCTGTGTTAGAATCCAGAGAGGAGAGAGCCAAGACATTGGCAGTGGGTAGCAGGCGTGGACAGATGGGACGACTGCTTACAGGGTACAACTGTTGGGACATGATGATTGAATGCTGGGGGTGAGGAGGAAAGAGGTGTCCAGATGACATCCCACACTTCTGGCTTGGGTGACTGGTGATGGCATTGAGGACAAGTGAGGTTTAGGGGAGAAGATGTTGAGGTTGAGACTGAGGGGCCTGTGGGTCACATTGGGGGAGTGTCCACGGGGTAATGATGTACTGACCACCTGCTGTATGCTTGGCCCTGGGAAGTGTCTTTCATCTGCTTTAGAGTTTACAGATGGAGAAAATGAGAAATTGAGGCTCAGAGAGGTAAAAGAACTTGCCCAAGATCACAGTACTAGCCCAAACAGAGCTGGGGTTTTAATTCAGGTTTGTCTGATTTCAGATCCACTATCTTTGGTGCCCTGGTGGCATAGTGGTCAAGAGCTAGGACTGCTAACCAAAAAGTCAGCAGTTCAAATCCACCAGCTGCTCCTTGGAAACCTATGGGGCAGTTCTACTGTGTCCTATAGAGCCGCTATGAGTCGGAATCAACTCGATGGCAATGGGTTTGGTTTTGGTTTTTTATCTTTAGGGGAAGCAGTGGGAGATGAGGCAGGAAGGGATGGTTGAGGGTTGAGGGGTGGAAGGAATTTGAATGTGCAAAGAAGGGAGCTCCCCTCCCCTCTGTCATGGGGAGGGCAGGCAAGATGGGCGCCCTGGCACAGTCATGTTAACCAAGCCTCCCTCTGCCTGATGCTGGCAGGAACAGCATCATCTATCAACTTAGAGGTGTGTACCTGGGGAAATAAACACCAATTAACCACTTTGAGGTTTCCTATTAATGAACATTAGTTGCTCAGGCCTGCTGCTGGGCTCATTTGGCAAGCTGCTGGCTGGATCTGAGTTGGCATAAGGCCAGAGGGCCAGGCTGAGCAGGGGTGGATCGTTTCTGGTTTAAGGAGACTAGACAAATTGATTGAGGTATCTGCTTGGTGCCAAGCTTGTTTTAGTGGCCCGTGCTCTATGTCGGGGGTAAGATTGAAACAGGCGGAAGGGTGGCAAGGAAGAGGGTCAGAAATAAAGTGGAGTACCTGGAGGTGCTCTGGCCCCCCCAGCCTCCCTGGCTCTCATTGGCTGTGGTGCTGGAGAGGGTACAGCCTGGCCACCAGGTGGGCCTGCTAGGTCACCTCAGAGGGGACCCAGGGCAGGGCTCAGGAACAGACTCTGGAGCCACAGCGTCGAGAGGGAATCCCGGCTCCAGCACATAGTAGCTGTGACCTCTCTGTGCCTCAGCACCTTCACTCCAAACGTCTGCAGAGCTAGAGGGCTCTCTGAGCAGGTCCCCTCCAATGCCCCATCCAGAGGTGAAGCACCCAGGAGTTCACCCTCTGCTGCCAATGGGACACAGCGCGCCAAGGGCTTTCCCAGGTGGCTTCCTGTCTCCATCAAAGCTCTCACAATCCAGTTAAGGGGCTCGACTCATGCCCTCTACCTCTGGAGGTGCTGACTGCCAAGTGCTTCTCGGACACGGCCACTCTCGGGCCTTCCACAGAGGGAGCGACCCACCGTGTGGGGATGGGTCAGTCAAAGTGGCTGCTAATCTCTGTGCACACAGGAATAAGAAAACATTCGGGGCTGAGCCCAGGTCTGGGGCCTGACTGCTTGTCTGTGAATGAGCTGATGAGCTCCATCTCCTTGCAGCCAGTGAGCTCTGTGTTACCTTGGGCTGTAAGTCCCCTCTGGACCCATAACTGGGGAACCAAGGACTTTGTTGAGATTACCCAGGCATTGGTCCAGTTTCCTGACTTCTTGGTCTTGGCTTGGGTTCAGCAACCGAATGGTCTGGGGAGCAGGCGGCCCTGGTGGGAAAAGGTGCTTTCCCCAGACTGAGGTCATATCCAGAGCCAAGCTCCTGGCTCCTGCTCTGGATCAAGGGTACATCTGGTCTCCAAAGTGGAGGTGACAGCCCACCTTCGCTGTTCCTGCCTGCCAGGCAAATCTTCAGACCTCCAGACCTTCCTGACCTGGTCCCCTCTCTGGCCAGCCTCCCACCCTCTGGGACCCAGCACTTGGCTCCAGGCAGCCAGCTGTGCCTGTCCTCCAGCCTCCGAGCCTAGCTCATGCTGCTCCCTCCGCCCCTCCCAGCTCAATTTCTCTCTTTGGTGGAGGTCTCCCTGACCACCACAAAGCTGGTGGGCCTGTCCACCTCAGAAGGCCTCTCATAGCTGGGGCAGCCACCAGCTAGGACTATTCCAGAGCCCATTACAGCCCATCACCTGGTATTGGCCCTTCTCTTTACCCAGGTGACCACCTTGTGCTCACCCAGGGAAAGACCCTCCCCCCGCGCCTGAGGACGCCAACCGATCACAAGGACCCAGGCATTCACTCAGCAAGTTCTTGGGTTCCTACCGACCGTGTCCAGGAACACTGGATACATTGACGTTTTGGAAACCTTGGTGGACAAGACACCAGACCTGGGGTGGGGGCATTTACCAGCTGTCTGACCTCAAGCAAGTGACTTTATCTGTCTTGCATCTATAAAATAGAGGAAACAATAAATAACACAGCCATCTAACACTTTACTGCAAAGACTAAACCAAAGGGCTTGTGTAAAGTGCCTGCTGGCACATGGTAGGGCTCAACAACTGTCACTGCCCTCCTTTCAGGACAGTGTGGTTGTAAGCAGGCTCTCATTTCTGGCACGGTGGCAACAGTGTGGGTGAGTTTTGAGGGTGGATCCAGGCTCCAGCCCCAGCAGCCTGGGTGGGTGTCCCTGGTAAACTGCACACAGTTTCGCCACCTATAAAAAGGAGCAACAGAGCCAGTTATTTCCCAGGGGTTGTGAGAATTTGTGAATGTTTTTCCCCAAGCATCTTACGACCACCTGTCAGGTGGGCAAGGGCAGGGATTCTGCCCCTGCATTCACTGCTGTACTCCCCAGAGCATGGCCTAGCACATAGCAAGTGCTCAGTAAGGGTTTCTAAAGCGAATGAAGGGTGAGGTATAAAGCAAAGGGCCCATCCAGAAGGGGAAATTAGTACATGTGGATCTTCTCCTCCCTACCTGCCCCCCACTCTCCTCCCTGACCCACATCCCACACTGTCTCTCAACAAATCAAAGAGCAGCGAGCAACAGGAGGAGCCTTGTCAGGCAGCCTCTGCTAAGCTCTCCATCTTGCCCCCTGCCTGCCCCAGCCAGCGAAGGGCCCACTTGCGGGTTTCTGATTCACTCCATCAGCCGAAGCCAAATTATCTGGCCGGCTTTTCAGACAGATTTGGGGTTGCAGGAAAATCCCAGCTGGAAATGGGGTGAGGCAGATTGGCTGGCCGCCTAGCTGGAACCTAGAAGCCGTCTCATCTGTCAAGCCCTTTGTTCACTACTATATGGCCGCAGAGGGAGTCATCAATAGATCCTTCACTTGCTGCACAGATGGGGACATGACTGGGGTGGCAGGTCACTGCAGGGATGGAGGATGCTGTAGAGGATGCACCCCTACTTCCCAGGTGGGGATGGTTTGGTCCAGAGGGAGGGCTTGTTAGGAGTTGGCCATCAGGCCCTGTGTCAGGCTGTCCTGGAAACACAGTGTCATCTCAGGGCAATTTCCTGAAGTCTGCACATCCACCTCCCTTGGCTCTGCAAAGCACAGCAGCCTGCCTGAGGGGATAACAGCCCCAAACTGCCCAGTCAGCCCCCAGACACCATGGCAGGCCCCCACCACTCTTCCCCCAAAGCTCTGTGGCACTCATTCCTAATCTTTTTGAGTGCAGACCCTACTGGGATGGACTTTTCTCAGACTCACACATGCACACTCTCCACATAAAATCTCACACTGTTACAGCAGGTTCATATCTTTTGTTGTTGTTGCTGCCATCGAGTCAACTCTGACTCGTGGTGACCCCATGTGCGTCAGAGCAGAACTGTGTTCCATAGCGTTTTCAATGGCTGACTTTTGGGAAGCCTTTCTTTCGGGGCACCTCTGGGGGGACTTGAACCTTTCAATCACCAGCCACTCAAAGGCATTAACCCATTTGCACCACCCAGGGACTTCTCACATCTAAGGGCCCGTTAATTAAACTCCTTAGACCTGCGGTTCAGCAACCTTGCCTCAACTCTGGGACCTACCCTAGTCTGAGGTCCACTCCCTCCTGCCCCTGCCTCTCCTCTGCCCTGGACTCCCCTCTGCCCAGTTCTATCCCTGGGGGGTCATGGGCCTAGTGGGGCTGTGCTCAGGTCCAGGCCCCAGCTCGAATGTACCCCTGGGCCTGAGGTGGGCAGGTTCTTGGAAGGAGGTAGAGTAACATGGACAAGAAGGGAGAAAAGCCGCCCGACTCCACCATAGCTCTCCCACGCCCTCCCAAGCCCAGGGCCACTGCCAGCCGCTGGCAGCCACCTCACTCACACCAGCATCAGCTTGGGTTCCGTGAAAACACTTCATCGCTTCCTCTGCCCTTCTGCCCCGTCTTGGGACTACCACACCCTTTCCCCACTCAACCCGGCCAGCCTACGGGGCCTTCTGCTCCTCCTCTCACTGGGGTCCTGGAGGCAGTCCCAGGCCTGTATCTTGTGCCTCATGCCCACAGAGAGACACTCTTTTCTTCAGGGTCTGGGGAGCAGCTGGTTTCCACGAGTTCAATTCAGATCCAAACCATTATCAAGTTGGGGTTTGCGGGATAAGCTCCCTTCCTCTGAAGAGTAGCCAGGGATTCCAGTTGGTTGAGAGCGAAAATGGGGCAGAGCCAGAGCTCTGAGAATATAAAAATGGCCAATAACCAACAGGACATGGAATTATCAACTGGAAAAAGTATCTCTGCGTTGTACTCAACTGTCCTTTTGGAGAAGGGCAGCCAGGCAGTGCCTCTTTGTAGCAGAGCCCTGTCATGAGTGGACGCCTCCTTCTGCCTATCCACGGCCCAGAACAACAAAGGAAACGTCTGCTCCTGGCCGTGGCAGCTTGGTATGTGCTGCTGCTCCTGTGCAATAGGACTGAAAACCTTCTTCACAGTGAGTTTTGAGTCTTTACTAGCGCATTAGTTTTCTGTTACTGCTGTAACAAACGACTGCAAACTTAGTGGCTTAAAACAAGACAAATTTATTAAGTTCTGGAGGTCAGAGTCTGAAATGAGTGTCACTGTCAAGGTTGGCAGGGTGGTTCCTTCAGGAGGCTCTGAGGGGAGAGTCCATTTCCTTCTCTAACTTCGGTACTCCTTGGCTCATAACCCCTTCCTTGTATCACTCCAACCTCTTGCTTCCATCCTCAGATCTACTTCCTCTCAGATCTCCAGCCTCCCTCCTATAAGGACTCTGTGATCACATCAGGCCCGCCTGGATAATCCAGGATAATCCCCCATCTCAAGATGCTTAACTTAATCACATCTGCAAAATCCCTTTTGCCACATGAAGTAACATTCACAGGTTCCTGCGATTAGAATACGGATACCGTGGGGGGCCATTATTCAATCTACCACAACTGCTATACCCCCCTGGAGTCTCAATGACTGGAAGAAAATGGGTTAGGGGTTTTCCACTTTGGGTTCAGCAGGGTCCTTCCTAACCTTGTATATTTAAGGTCTGGGTTTCACTAACCCTCCCCATCCAGCCAGAGAAGCTCACTGCTGTGTCTCCTTGAAAGTCAGGTGACAAGTCCAAGTGCTGGTGACAGGGGCAGGGCCAGCCTGCTGCAGCCTCCTGGGCTGGGGTGTGCTTGCCCTGAGCCCGTACCCCGCTGACTGAACAAGCCCACATTCAAAAGGGAAACAGAGAAGAATCTGGGGTCTGGTGAGGGCTCCGGGGAGGCCAGCCAGCACTGGGCCTGCTGGCCACAGGAGAGTGAGGCCTGCTAGGACGGCACAAGGCAGCCAGAGCGGACGGGTGGCTACAGAGGCTGGCCTGGTACTGTGGGAGTCAGAGGAAGAAACTGGGGCTGCAGTCCCAGTCCCCAGAGATGACGGAGACAGTGGTGAGAGCGGCTCTGCAGTTGTGGTGAGAATCTCTCTGCCCCACATCATCTGGAGGTGAGGGGGGGCCCTCACCAGACAAGGGTAGCTCCAAAGTCCCAGACACTGGGCTTTCTCTGTGTAATGAGCGAGCAGCTGGGGCAAGGGTAGGGCAGCGGCAGAGCCGGGAGGCAGGGAGCCTCTTTTGCTACCTCTTCTCTATGTTCTGCATCTGCAAGCTGAGGGAGGTGAAGCTGGCCAGGAGGTCGGTCACCTCATCCACCTGCCGGACAAAACCAAGGCTCTGTTACCAGGTGCTGGGCCCCCAGGTCTCCTCCCCAACACCACAGGCACAGAGTGCAGGCACTGCCTCTCCTCCCGGGCACGTGGTGGCTGTCCTTCCCTCTGACCACGGAGCAGCTGTCCAAGGGTTAATCCCTGAC
Source organism: Trichechus manatus latirostris (assembly GCF_000243295.1). Lineage (NCBI taxonomy): Eukaryota > Metazoa > Chordata > Mammalia > Sirenia > Trichechidae > Trichechus > Trichechus manatus. The sequence continues at coordinate 16,219,909 of NW_004443963.1, forward strand.
ACCAGGTGGTCTCTGGCTGCCCCAGAGAGAGGGGTCATGAGCAAACAGGGGGCACAGGCAGCTTCAAAGGAAGTGGACAGAGGCTTTGGGGCCCCAGTGGGCTGCAATCCCCCGGTACAACCTCTTCCTGTGTGTGGCTGCACTGCAGCAGAGAGGGACTGGCCCTAGGGCTCCTGCCAGGCCCTGGGTGTGGATCTGTGGCTGTGACCCACCTGCTCTTTGGTGCTGGTCATCTGGAGGCGGGTACAGAGGTCGTCCAGCCGTTCCCGCTGCTCATGCCGCCCCAGGCGCTCCAGGTACTCCCTCAGCATCTGGATGATCTGAAATGAAGGTGGATGAGCTGCCTAGGTTCCAACCAGGAGGCTGAGAGAGCCTGATGCTGCTGCCACAAGGCAAGAGGAAGCAGACGCCAACTGCACTGGCGCCAGAGGCAGGCACGTCTGTGGGCTGGGCAGCACCTGTCCAGTGCTTGCTTGGGGCTTAGCAGGGGAGGGGGCACTCACCTGCTTCACCTCCAGCCGCACGGCCTCCAGGCACTGGGAGTGGCCCTCCTGTAGGATGTTCAGCTTTGACTTGGCCAGGTGCAGGGGTGTGCGACCAGCTCGATCCAGGGCATCCACGCGGGCACCTACAAGTGCAGGCAGAAGTGAGCATGCTACCGGTGGGGGTGGGGGAGACAGGAAGGAGAAGGGGAAGGGACAACATACCCCCTCGCAGCAGTGTGGTGATGACAGGAACATGGTTGGTGCAGGCCGCTGAGGAAAAAGAACAGGGATTTGAGGCCCAGGGACCACTGGGGCCTGGCCCTGTGTGCCCACAAGAGGGAGCAGGACTGTGCCTCCTAAGACTGCATCACCGATGCAACAGCTAGGCAGGACTCGGCAAGCATCAAGGCCAACTCCCTCCCTGTACAGCTGGGGGAACTGAGCCCAGCAGATGGGATCTGCTCACTGTCAGCCGTGTGAGTCTCAGCAGCATGTCTCACAACATCACACTTCCCCCAGCAGAGGCGGTCAGGTCTAGATCACTGATCAGCCCTGCCCAGGGCACAGCCAAATGCTGAGTGATGGGAAAGTCCATGTAACGGAGGCGGAGGGGAGTGTAGCCCTGGGGGCCAGGCTCTCCCCAGGATGCTGGGAGCCTGCAGAATCCCAGGCTCTCCAACAAAGGAGCCTGTCTGTGCTGCAGAAAAGGATATGTTGGCAGCTTTCCAGGCACTTACCCAGGTGCAGAGGCGTGTTCCCTAGCCCGTCTCGCTGATTGGGATCAGCCCCATGGTCCAGGAGCAGCTGCACTGGAAACAGAAGAACCCAAGAGGAGCTTTCGGAGGCCTCCCGTGACACTTGTACTCCCCCCTCCTGCCCTAGGCAGAGAGCTGGCTCAAAACGTGGAGCGCTGAGTGCAAACAAGCTCCCCTCGTTGTTTCACTCTTTCACTCACTCACTCCACAGATTCACATACAGCACCCTGAGACCCAGACACTGAGGATTCCAGGAGGGCTTGCAGCCTATGCAGGTGTTGTAGGACTGGGAGTTTAAGGGTTAAGGAAGTTCTTCCAACATGGTGAAGGCTCTCAAGAGCATTTTCTGCTCCTCTACAGCCAAGTGTCATAGTGAGAACTGGGCCAATGGATGGTGCTGAGCACTGTGAGTCTCTAGGCCACCTCAGGATGGGCTGTGGCATTGCCAGTTACCCATGTGGATACAGGTGGGCTAACAGGGGTCCATGACATTGTACGGGGAGGCAGGGCTGAGTCCCAGGGTGTGAGGCTAAGGTTGGCCTGACACAGCCTGTGCTGCTCTGACAGATGAAGATGAAAACCGTTTGCTTTCTGAATAACACCAAATGGCTGGTTTTTGACTCTGTGTGTTCTCGTGAGCCTCTGCCCAGCCACCTGAGCAAGTCAGGCTCTTGTCACATTTGGGGATGAGGACACGGGGGCTCAGAAAAGCCAAAACACTTGCCTGAGGCCATATACTAAGTTAAAAGGTAGGACCTGGTCAAGAACCCAGGCTGTCATCTTTGTCCCTTTTTAGGGTGTGTGCGTGGGGATTATAAGTATCTTTCATTTTCTTCTCTGATTTATTTTAAAAAAAAAATTGTTTACAGTGAACACGTAAAACCAAAACCAAACCCGTTGCCACTGAGTTGATTTTGACTCATAGCGACCCTACAGGACAGAGTAGAACTGTCCCATAGAGTTTCCACGGAGTGCCTGGTGGATTTGAACTGCTGACCTTTTGGTTAGCAGACACAGCTCTTAACCACTACGTCATCAGGGTTTCCAGTGAACATGTACACACACAATTAAAGCAAATAAACTGCTTGGGTTGGAATCCAGGCTTGACCACTTTAGCATTTGCCTTTTACCATAACAGCTTTACCATTTAGCCTCTCAAAAGCTTGTTTTTGCATCGGTAAAATGGGAATAATATTTTTTAACCTCATAGGATTACATTAATTACCTGTAAAGCACTTTGAATAGGTCCCTGACACACTGCAAATGCTCCGCAATGTCACGTATCATCATGATCATCATCATCACACCGCCCTGCCTTTCTGTGATGAATCAGGCTTAAAGTTTCAAGTACTTCATATACTCAAATCTAATTTGACCCCTCTGATTCTTGTTTACTAAAAAGAGTCCCTTCCACTGAAATTCAGTGAAGAAAATGGCATTTTCAGTAAGTGGAGTTGGGTCACATTGGAGATCCATGGCAGGCAGAGGGCAATGAGCCTTAGCCCCTACCTCACACCATACACAAAAATTAATTTGAAAGGAATCATAGATCTAAATGTGAAAGCTAAAACAGTCAGACTTCTAGAAGAAAACACAGGAGAATATCTTCATGATCTTGAGACAGGCAACGATTTCTTAAATAAGTCACAAAAAACACTAACTATAACCAGGAAAAGATTGATAAATTAAATTTCATAAAATTAAGAACTTCTGTTCATCAAAAGACACAATATTCAGAGAACAAAAAGGCAAGCTCAGAAAAAGGCAGGTCATTTATATCTGATAGCTGATTCGTATCCATAATATATAAGGAAGTCCTAGAAATCAATAAGAAAAACACAAATTGTTTAAAAATGGGCAAAAGACTTAAACAGATACTTCATAAAAGATAATCTAAAAATGGTCAACAGCCATATAAAGAGGTGTTCAACATGGTGGGAGTGGGAGATAAGATAACTGAGTTAAGCGAGGGCATTTAAAATGATGTTTTATTCACTTTAAAGTAATAATTAAAATGTTCATAAACAAATATGACAACTGAAAGTAACCTTTAAGAGGACAGCGGGACAGAAAAGGAGGGTTACGGGTTTACCTGTCATGAACACGCACTGTTTCTGCCACACAACACCCCTCGTCTACTAGGAAGCTGCCCTCATTCCTTCTCATAAGATTCTGGCAGGCTGCCAGCCCCTGGATCCCTCCCAGGCCCAGGCACAGGGCTGGGCCAGGGTCCAGGAGGTGGGCCTGAGCTGCTGGCAGCATCTTTTCCACCTCACGGGAAGGGTCTATCTCTGGTAGCAGAGAACGCGACCCACAGGCAGGGACACAGAGTGTCTTGCAGGCGATAGCGGGAGAGAGCGTGAGCTTCTGTTCTGATTAAGACACTAACCAACAGAGTCCTTTCTGATTAGATGCTGCCCAGCTCACACCAACTTCTGAACCCTGGTTTCCTCGTCTGTAAAATGGGGATGTGTCACCTCCCCTGTAGGGCTGTTCTAAGAATGAGAGATATGGGTAAGATGCCTGTCACTTAGTAAATGCTCATTAAATGAGAGCTACTATTATCATCATGTGCATTTACCTTTGAATACACACACACACAAACACACACACTTGGACAGAGGTGCAGAGCTGCTTATCTACCACATTAATCTCTCTATCCCAGAGAGCTCCATGAGAAAAGGGACTATGCTTGTTTCACAGTTGTATTATCAATGCCTAGAACATAACAGGCTCTAAACATTCGTTGAATGGACAAATGGAACTGATTTAGGAGTGGGCTACCCATGGTTCCTAATTGGAGACTTCCCTTCAGTCTCAGAGTCAATCATATTCTTTCCCCAGGTCTACCCCTTCCCCAGCCTGGAGTGCCAGATCCAAGCATGTAGTAAGGAGGGAGAGGGGTGAGGCACTATCACATCAGGTGTTTTTTATACCCAGTACCCCCGGCACCCCAAGGCTGTGAAGAGAGCAGAACTTCCTCCAGAGCCTCTGGAGAGGTGTGACTGGCCTGGCCCCGCTGCCCTCCTCCCTACCCAGCACTCACCGATCTGGTCATTGCCATTGCAGGATGCAAAGTGCAGAGCTGTGCGGCCCTTGTCATCAGCTGCACAGGGATCCACGCCATCTTCCAGCAGCTGCTGCACTGACACCACCAGGACAGAGGGAAGAAGGGGAGAGAGTGGAGTGTGAGGCAAGCTGCAGTCCCAGAGAAACGGAGAGGGATGCTCAGGGCCCCTGCAGGCAAGGCATCAACAATGCACAGGAAAGCCAGCCCCTCCTGAACGCTGGCCCCACAGGGACTACCATGACAGGCACTTGTTCTCCTGAGGGCACAACTGAGAGTCAGGGACTGTGTGTGCTCAAGCTATATGTCTAGGGATGGAACGCTGCAGGAAGACCTTGACCCTCAGCGTCAGGAATTGTGGAGTCATGGAAATCCCCAGCATAGACTCTGACCCCATCCTTCCACCTGAGTTTGGATACACACCCATTCTAGCTGGCCACAGCTGCCTAACCTGTTGACCGATGCTTACTTTGTACCAGGAAGCAGCCTGGTAGACTGAATGGAGCACCATGGAGCCACAAAGACTTGTGTTCAAACCCAGCTACTCATCTGCAATGTGTTCTAAGTCACAGCCTCTCTAGGCCTCATATTCCTCATCTATAAAATGGGGCTAAAACCACTGACTCTGGACAGTTGTGGGAATCAAGTGAAGCATTTAAAGCCTAGCATTGTGCCTGGCACAAGCCAGGAGCCTAATAAATGTCAGTAATCCCCTTTTCCCCCACGCATCTGTCAGTTTGTCATACTGTGGGGGCTTCTGTGTTGCTGTGATGCTGGAAGCTATGTCACCAGTATTCAAATACTAGCAGGGTCACCCATGGTGTACAGGTTTCAACTGAGCTTCCAGACTAAGACAGACTAGGAAGAAGGACCTGGCGGTCTACTTTTGAAAAGAATTAGCCAATGAAAGTCTTATGAATAGTTGTGGGACACTGTCTGATATAGTGCCAGAAGATGAGCCTTTCAGGTTGAAAGGTGCTCAAAATACGACTGGAGAAGAGCTGCCTCCTCAAAGTAGAGTTGATCTTAATGACGTGGATGGAGTCAAGCTTTCAGGACCTTCATTTGCTGATGTGGCACAACTCAAAATGAGAAGAAATAGCTGCAAACATCCATTAATAATCAGAATGTAGAATGTACAAAGTATGAATCTAGGAAAATTGGAAATCATCACAAATGAAATGGAATGCATAAACATCGATATCCTAGGTATCAGTGAGCTGAAATGGACTGGTATTGGCCATTTTGAATCAGACAATCCTATGGTCTACTATGCCAGGAATAACAAATTGAAAAGAAATGGCTTCATATTCTTCATCACAAAGAACATTTCAAGATATATCCTGAGGTACAACGCTGTCAGTGATAGGTTAATATCCATACGCCTACAAGGAAGACCAGTTAACACAACCATTATTCAAATTCACACACCAACCATTAAGGCCAAAGATGAAGAATTTGAAGATTTTTACCAACTTCTGCAGTCTGAAATTGATCGAATATGTAATCAGGATGCACTGATAATTACTGGTGATTGGAACGCAAAAGTTGGAAACAAAGAAGGTTCACTAGCTGGAAAACATGGTCTTGGTGACAGAAACGATGCCAGAGATCACATGATAGAATTTTGCACGACCAACGATTTCTTCATTGCAAATACTTTTTTCCAACTACATAAACGGTGACTATACATGTGGACCTCGCCAGATGGAATACACAGGAATCAAATCGACTACATCAGTGGAAAGAGAAGATGGAAAAGCTCAACATCATCAGTTAGAACAAGGCCAGGGGCCAACTGCAGAAGAGACCATCAGACCAACTTGCTCATATGCAAGTTCAAGTTGAAGCTGAAGAAAATTAGAACAAGTCCATGAGAGCCAAAGTATGACCTTCAGTGTATCTCACCTAAATTTGGAGATCATCTCAAGAACAGGTTTGACACATTGAACACTAAAGACCAAAGACCAGATGAGTTGTGGAATGACATCAAGGACAGACATCATACCTGTAGAAACTAAGACATCACTGAAAAGACAGGAAAGAAAGAAAAGACAAAAATGGATGTCAGAAGAGACTCTGAAACCTGCTCTTGAATGTAGTGTAGCTAAAGCAAACGAAAGAAATGATGAAGTAAAAGAACTGAACAGAAGATTTCAAAAGGCAGCTCAAAAAGACAAAGTAAAGTATTATAATGACATGTGCAAAGACCTGGAGTTAGAAAACCAAAAGGGAAGAACACGCTTGGCATTTTTCAAGCTGAAAGAACTGAAGAAAAAATTCAAGCCTCGAGTTGCAATAGTGAAGAATTCTATGGTCAAAATACCAAATGACGCAAAAAGCATCAAAAGAAGATAGAATACACAGAGTCACTGTACCAAGAAGAACTGGCTGATGTTCAGCCATTTCAGGAGGTAGCATATGATCAAGAACCAATAGTACTGAAGGAAGAAGTCCAAGCTGCACTGAGGACACTGGTGAAAAACAAGGCTCCAGGAATTGACAGAATACCAACTGAGATGTTTGAATAAGCACTGGGAAGTACTCACTCGTCTATGCCAAGAAATTTGGAAGACAGCTACCTGGCCAACCAACTGGAAGAGATTTATATTTATGCCTACTCCAAAGAAAGGTGATCCAACCAAATGCAGAAATTATCAAACAATATCATTAATATCATATGCAAGTAAAATTTTGCTGAAGATCATTTGAAAGCAGTTGCTGCAGTACATCAACAGGGAACTGCCAAAAATTTAAGCCGGATTTAGAAGAGGACATGGAACCAATGATATTGCTGAGGTCAGATGGATCCTGGCTGAAAGCAGAGAATACTAGAAAGATGTTTACCTGTGTTTTATTGACTATGCAAAAGCATTCAATTGTGTAGATCATAACGAATTATGGATAACATTGCAAGAATGGGAATTCCAGAACACTTAATTGTGCTCATGAGGAACCTGTACATAGATCAAAAGACAGTCACTCAAAGAGAACAAGGGGATACTTCGTGGTTTAAGGTCAGGAAAGGTGTGCGGCAGGGCTGTATTCTTTCACCATACTTATTCAATCTGTATGCCAAGCAAATCGTCCGAGAAGCTGGACTATATGAAGAAGAACAGGGCGTCAGGATTGGAGGAAGACTCATTAACAACCTTCGATATGCAGATGACACAACCTTGCTTGCTGAAAGTGAAGAGGACTTGAAGCACTTACTGATGAAGATTAAAGACTACAGCCTTCAGTATGGATTACACCTCAACATAAAGAAAACACAAATCCTCACCAATAAGCAACCTGGACCAATCCTGTACCAATAAGCAGCATCATGAAAAACGGAGAAAATATTGAAGTTGTCAATGATTTCATTTTACTTGGATCCACAATCAATGCCCAAGGAAGCAGCAGTCAAGAAATCAAACGACACACTGCACTGGGCAAATCTGCTGCAAAAGACCTCTTTAAAGTGTTAAAAAGGCAAAGATGCCACTTTAAAGGCTAAGGTGCACCTGACGAAGCCATGGTGTTTTCAATGGCCTCATGTGCATGTGAAAGCTGGACAATGAATATGGAAGACCGAAAAATTGATGCCTTTGAATTACGGTGTTAGCAAAGAATATTGACTATACCATGGAGTGACAAAAGAACAAACAAACCTGTCTTGTAAGAAATACAGCCAGAATGCTCCTTAGAAGCAAGGATTGTGAAACTTTGTCTCACATACTTTGGACATGTTATCAGGAGGGATCAGTCCCTAGAGAAGGACATCATGCTTGGTAAAGCAGAGGGTCAGTATAAAAGAGGAAGTTCCTCAAGGAGATGAGTTTACACAGTGGCTGCAACAATGGGCTCAAGCATAACAGTGATTGTAAGGATGGTGCAGGACTGGGCAGTGTTTCATTCTGACGTGCATAGGGTCGCTATGAGTCAGAACCAACTTGACAGCACCTAGCAAAAAGAACTCCCCGTTTCTTTCCTCTTAGCTGGGCAAGGGGGATAAGACACCCTGTGTTATGGATTGAGTTGTGCCCCCAAAAAAGATATGTTGAAGTCCTAATGCCTGCATTGGTGAACGTGACGTTGTTTGGGGAAATGGGTTTTTCTTGGCTGATGCTATCAGTTAGGTTAATGAAGTTATACCAGAGTAGGGTGGGTCCTAACCCTAATTCCCTCTGAGTGGCATTTTATAAACGAGAAAGACAGATAGGAAACAGAGTCCCACACGTAGTATTTGAGGATCGTCAACAAGTCAAGAAATGCTAAGGACCCAGGGCTGCCAGAAGCTGAAAGAGACAAAGAAGGCTCTTCTCACAGAGCCCACAGACAGAGAGCACGGCTCTGCTGACGCCCTGAACTAAGACTTCTAGCCTCCAGAACTGTGAGAAAATAAATTTTTGTTCTTTAAAGCCACCCACTTTGTGTATGCTGTTGGGGTGTTGTTGTTGTTATGGCAGCTAACATAGGAAAGTAAGACACCCTGGAATTAAAGTCTCCCGGAGGAACTTTTATGGCTCGAAACTAAGTAGATTGCAAATGATCGTGTTGTTCCTAGGATTGAGAAGTTGAATTTTGTTTGACAGGTTTCTTTTAATGTACCCAGCCTGAAAGGATACTTACAGCGCATTTAGTACTTCAAAAGGCAGTAAGCCAGAAGAACTAGATGGTGCCCAGCTACTACCAATGACGACCCTGACAGGGAACACGACAGAGTCCCGGACAGAGCAGGAGAAAAATGTAGACCAGAACACAAATGCACGTAAAAAGACCAGACTTACTGGTCTGACAGAGACTGGAGGAACTCCCAAAACTATGGCCCCCAGACGCACTGTTAACCCAGAACTGAAAACATTCCCAAAGCCCACTCTTCAGATAAAGATTAGACAGGACTATAAAACAAAAAATAATACACCTGAGGAACATGCTTCCTAGTTCAGTCAGATACATGAGACCAAATGGGCAGCTCCTGTCCAAAAGCAGGATGAGAAGGCAGAAAGGGACAGGAACTGGTTGAATGGGCACAGGGAACCCGGAGTGGAAAGGGGGATCATGCTGTCACATTGTGGGGATTGCAAATAATGTCACAAAACAACATGTGTATAAATTTTCATATGAGAAATTAACTTCAGCTGTAAACTTTTGCCTAAAGCACAATTAGAAAAAAAAAAAAAAAGAGGCAGTAAATACATGACACTGCTTGGTTCACATCTTGGCCCAGAGGCTTTAAATAAGTTACTTCCTCCTCTTGAAATATGAGGCTAACACAAGCCCCTACTTCACAGGGTGGTTGTGAGGAGCAAACGAGTTCTTATGTGAAAAGTGCTACAACAGTGCCTGGCACTCAGCAAGTGCTCAGCAAACATCAGCTACTGTCATCATCAACATCATCATCACTGCCCCTTTCCACCTAAGTAAGCTGACAGGGCTTTCCTACTTTCCAGGTTGTTTTTCAGCTAGCTACCCTGGCAGAGGGACATGGGCTGCACGTTCAAAGCCTCAGATTAAGCTAAATGAAAAAAGAAAGGAGTACAATGCCAACAGCATAGGGCAGTGACAAGAGCTGGGCTGGGAGAACGAATGCCTGGATTTGGGTCCCAGTTCACCACCAACCTTTTACGTGTCCTTGGGCAAGTTTCTCAATCTCTGATTTACCTATCTGCCAAATGGGAATACTCTCTGCCCTAATGACCTCTAGGGCTGCTGTGATGAGAATGCTGCTGTTGGGTGCCATCAAGTCATTTCCTACTCACAGTGACCCCATGTGACAGAGAAGAACTGCCCCATAGGGTTTCCTTGGTTGTAATCTTTACGGAAGCAAATTACCAGGTCTTTCTCCCACAGAGCCGCTGGGTGGGTTTGAATCACAGACCTTTTGGTTAGCAGCCGAGTGCTTAACTGTTGCACCCTCAGGACTCCCTTGTGATGAGAATAATGGATATGAAATTTCTTCTTTGAAAAGCATGGAGGCACTATACAAATGTAAGGCACTATTACCACATGCTGTAACATGGTCAACTGGAATGCAGGCATTGCTGGCAACATTTTAATCTCTTCTCCCCCCAGCAAACCTCTCAAGGACTTGAGTGCTTCCAGACAAAGCCTAGGTATCTCCTTCTTCATGAATCTTTCCTGTCTCCTCAAGCTGATTTAGTCACTCCTTAATGCCCTGTTCATCCTGCTTCTGTAACATTGACATCTTATTCTATTTTACAGTAATTGCTGCTGTACACTGAGTTATTATACACTGCATACAAGCCAAGTGCCAGGTATCTAAATGCTAATCCCTCTACAACCCAGCAAGTATCACACCCATTTTACAGACTGGGAGACTCAGGCCCAGAGAGATTATGTAACGCACCCAAGCTACATTCACCCAGCTAACAGAAGGCAAAGCCAGGACATAAACCCAGGTTTCTCTGGCTCCTGAACTTACACCTCTCCAACTAATCACAAAATTTCCGGGTTTTTTTGTTGCTGTTTTGTTTTGGAAATGGTCTCACGTTATATTCTTCTTCATCAGCATATTGTAGGTTTTTTATTTTATCTTTACATCCCTGGTATCAAGCATAGTGTCCTACAAGTAACATCTGCTTAATGAATATTGCTGACTAAATAAATGAATGAAGGCGGTAGGAAAAGGCTGATGAGAGTGGAGGAGAAATAAGAGCTTCAGGTCACTTCACTGTTCATTAGCACATTCACCAAATGCAGCAAGTATCAAAGAGATAAAATACAGCTGAAATATCGTTTTATTTTTGTGATTTATCCTGGGTTTGCCACCAAAAAAAAAAAGTGGCACAGTGGTTAAGAGCTACAGCTGCTAACCAAAAGGTCGGCAATTCAAATCCACCGGCAGCTCCTTGGAAACCCTATGGGGCAGTTCTACTCTGTTCTATAGGGTCACTATAAGTCGGAATTGACTCAATGGCAACGGGTTTGGGTTTTTTTGGTTTTATAGGCCTTTTGGAAAGCATGTTAGCATATTTTAGGAGCTATCAAAATATGTAAACACTTTGATGTGACAATCCCATACCTGGAAAATTATCTTAAAAATGAAAAACCAGCGTGCAAATATATGACTGACTAAATAACTCTTGCTTTGTTCCTTTCATAGAATACTGTGCATCCATTAAAAATTGTGGTTATAATTGAGGGTGGGATTATAATTTTTGCTTTCTATTTTATAAGCTTTAAAAAAAGTTTTTTATGGCAATGTATTCATTCTATAAGTAATGGAAAAATGACATTTTCATTTTGAAAAAATAAATGATTACAAAGACTATAAAGATGCTTATAGTGGTTGGGGTGGAAAGCGAAAAGGGGAGAGTGCTGACACATTGTGGGGATTGCAAGCAATGTCACAAAACAATTTATGTACAAATTTTTGAATGAGAAACTAATTTCCACTGTAAACTTTCACCTAAAGCACAATAAATTTTTTTTTTAATGCTTATGATACACAAAAAATTATGGAGGTTAGAAATTAAATATAGTAGTTTGCAAGCCCATAAAGAAAATTCCTAGGCATAGGAAAAAAGACTGAAAAGAAATTCACCAAAATATTAACAGTGATTAGTTCTTTTGGTGACATGGGTGTTTTTCTTCTATATTTCTCTATTTTTGAAAACATTTTAAATGGATGTATCATTTGTGTACATAAAATACCTAAATGACTGTGGATTCACGGAACAGCACTTAACAGCAAGTGACAAAAGCAGGGTATAAATTTTATGTCCATTGGAATCTCTAAACTATACAAAAAAGCAACAAACATGCACAGAAAGAAAACAAAATGCTAGCCATACAAGGAGGGAAGATGCTGATCCTACAGCCAGCTTCACCAGCAGGGCTCTGTGGGAGCCTGGCACAACTAAGAGCCATTTAGATTTGAAGGTGAGTGTGGAAAATTACAGCATTTCTACCAAAATAATAAACCGCTGTGTGAACACCCGATTCAAGATGAAGGGAGCTCTCTGTGGAAGATGAGTACGATTAATATCTTCTTTGGCCACACACAAGAGATATTAAAAAAGAGAACACTGCAGCACTTTTCACAATCGCCAAAAGGTGGAAACAACTGAAATGTCCATCAACAGATGAACAGATAAACAAAATTGTGGCATATATATATGTATATACACACAATGGAATATTCTCAGCCATGAAGAGAAATGAAGTCCTGATGCATGCTACAACATGGATGAACCCTGAACACATTATGCTGCGCAAAATAAGTCAGACACAAAAGGACAAACACCGTATCATCTTGCTTATATGAAATAAGCAAATATGTAGAAACCAAATATTATTAGTGGTAACCAGGTGTTGTAGATTGAATTGTGTCCCCCCCAAAATGTGTCAACTTGGCTAGTCCATGATTCCCAGTACTGTGTGACTGTCCACCATTTTGTCATCTGATGTGATTTTCCTGTGGGTGTGAAGGCTACCTCTATGATGTTAATGAGGTGGGATTAGCGGCAGTTATATTAATTAGGCAGGACTCAAACTACAAAATTCGGTAGTGTCTTAAATCAATCCCTTTTGAGATATAAAAGAGAGAGGAGAGCAGAGAGACATGGGAACTTCATACCACCAAGAAACAAGAGCCAGAAGAATAGTGCGTCCTTTGGACCTAAGGTCCCTGTGCTGAGAAGTTCCTTAAGCGGGGAAAATTGATGACAAAGACGTTCTCCCAGAGCCGACAGAGAGGGAGTCTTCCCCTGCAGCTGGCACCCTGAATTTGGACGTCTAGTCTCCTAGGCTGTGAGAGAATAAACTTCTATTTGTTAAAGCTATTCACTTGTGGTATTTCTGTTATAGCAGCACTAGATAACTAAGACACCAGAGGTGGAAGGGAGGGGGAAAGGAGAGTTTTTGCTTAGGGGCACTGAGTTTATATTAATGGTGGTGTAATTATTTGGAAAAGGATAGTGAGAATGGTTACACAACACGAAGAATGTAATCAATGTCACTGAACTATACATGTGAAATTGTCGAATTTGTGTTTGCTGTGTATATTTTAATCACGATTAAAAAAAGATTAAAAAAAGAGAGAAAACTTGTTATTTTTTGTTGAAAAGCTATCTAGCTTTCAAATATTTCAAACATTCCAAAATAGTAAAGATAATGGGAAAGACACCAAAGTGAAGAGCATTGAAAAACCCTCCAGTTTCCGGGCCTGCTCACTGCTGCTACATCAGGAATGCGGAGTCATCTTGCGACCCATGGGCAACACCCCAGCTCCCTGAGATAGTCAGCCGCCTCTCCATGCCCAGTGTACTTGGTGGGCTCTCCTAACCCTCAGCCCTTCATCTATGCTCACATTTTACTTTCTCCCATACAAAAATTTATACATACATTGTTATGTGACTCCAATTGCTCTCCCCATACTGTGACAGCACACTCTCCCTTTCCATCCGATTCCCCCTGTCCATTCAACCAGCTCCTAACCCTCTCTGCTTTCCCATCTCACCTCCGGGAAGAAGCTGCCCGTTTAGTCTCTTCTATCTACTTGAGTTAACAGGCACACTCCTCACGAGCATCACTTTATGTCCCACAGTCCAGTCCAATTCCTGTCTGAAGAGCTGGCCTCGGAAATTGTTTTAGTCCTGGTATAATAGAGAATCTAGGGGCCATGCTTTCCAGTGTTCCTCCAGTCTCAGTCAGACCATTAAGTCTGGTCTTCTTACTAGAATTTGCATTCTGCACCCCACCTTTTTCCTGCTCCATCCGGGACTCTCTGTTGTGTTCCCTGTCAGGGCGGTCACTGGTGGTAGACAGGCACCATCTAGTTCTTCTGGTCTCAGGCTGATGAAGTCTCTGGTTTACATGGCCCTTTCTATCTCTTGAGCTAATACTTCCCTTGTGTCTTTGGTATTCTTCATTCTCCTTTACTCCAGGTGGTGGAGACCAACTGATGCATCTTAGATGGCCGCTTGCAAGCTTTTAAGACCCCAGATGCCACTCACCAAAGTAGGATGCAGAACATTTTCTTAATAAGCTTTGTTAATGCCAATTGACCTAGATGTCCTCTGAAAGCATTGTCCCCAGACCCCTACCCCTGCTACTCTGTCCCTCAAAGTGTTTGACTGTATTCAGGAAACTTCTTACATGCTCACATTTTAGCTGTTGACCACAGCATCCCGCCACCAGCTATCATTCTACCCTTGAGATGGCAAGATTATCCTGGATTATCTAAGTGGGCCCAATCTAATCACACGAGTCCTTAAAATCAGAGAACCTTTCCCTGCCACAAGAATCAGAGTCATGGCTACAAGACAAGGACTCGACCCACCATTGCTGGCTTTGAAGACAAAGGAAGGGGACCATGAGCCAAGGGACATTGGTGGCCTCCAAAAGCTGGAAAAGGCAGGGAAACAGATTATCCTCTAAAGCTTCCAGAAAGGAATGCATCTCTGCCAACACCTTGATTTTGGCCTGATGAGTCCTATGTTGGACTTCTGATTTATAGAACTGCAAGATAATAAATTTTTGCTGTTTCAAGGCACTAAGTTTGTGGTAATTTGTTACAGCAGCCATAGAAAGCTAACGTACTACTTTTCCTTGATTCACAGAAAGGATAAAGTGGATAAAATTTAAAATTTTTTCCTATGAATTTTCCTGGCACCTTTGATGCTGCTACTTGCCCTGTCAGTTAGAGAACACCAGAGAGCAACAATAAAAAACAAATACAGTGGCGTCCTGCTAGGAGGCCACCCATGCCTTTCAGGTGCTGTGTCAACTAAACAAGTTTGAGAACCACTGACCCAACTACCACAAAGCCTCAGTGAGCAGCTGAAGATGGTGGCACCATCCAGATGATCCCCTGGCAGTTAAAGTTAGTGTTCATTCCCACGACCTAGAGGTTGCAAAATGAGTGCCTACTCTTTGCTGAGGACTGTGCTGGGTGTCAGGTATACAAAGGCAGACATGGTCCCCAGCATCAGGGGGCCCTCAGGGTGATAAATGCTAAGATATCAGGGAGTTTAGGATGACAGAGGAGCATGAGGAGGGTGAACATCAAAGCCAGACTTAGCTCCTGCAGGATGACTGCAAATTACACAATAAATAAGTGAGCCTGGTCTGAGGGGTGAGCTGGCAGGCTGTATTAAAATACCTTCCCAGGTACTGGTTACATGGATTATTCCTCCCTCAACCAACCAACAGGTCCCTGGAGCTAGACCCAGTGTATACACTCACCTGTTTCCACGTCGTTAGCGTTGGCGGAGTCCCTCAGCCTCTTCAGAGCTGTAAAGAGAGTAAGAGAGTATCAGTTAAATAAATGGCTGCAATGAAGCAGAAAGTGGATGGTTGCCTAGTTAATCCAGCCTTCAGCCACAACAGCACCTAAAGGGAAAGAATGGTGCCAGGATATGAGAGATAGTACCCTGAGAACAAAGAGAAATTTAAATGTGGCACAACTAGCGAAAAGGCCACATTCTGTAGCAAATTCTCCAAGGCCTCTGGAGTCAGACCTGGGCTCTGCCACTTGGAGTAGCTGAGTGACCTTGAGTAAGTCAGCTGACCTCTTTGGGCCTCAGGTCCATCATCTGCAAAACAAAGTTAAGCTCTGCCCTGCTAGCCCTGAGTTGTTGCAAGAATGAATGAGACGATTTACACTGAAGCTCTTTGTGAGCTGATTACACAAATAATCTTATTATATTCTCCTTCAAAATAGATCATTCCTAAATGACTTTCCTAAACTTGGTAATTCCTAAGCAGAAACATTTTTCCCCTCCAATGACAGAATCTCTATATTAGAGGCAAATAGAAAAAAATGCCTTTGTCACAGAGAAATGAGTGAAAATTGCCACTAAGATACATAACAATTACTGACATTCCTGTAACACTTTATAGTTTAAAAAGGACTTTCAAATTCTCATTAAATCTTCAAAAAGCCCCTAAGGTGCCAGAAGTGACTCTTAAAAGTCCCCATTCCTAATCTTTCAGGGCCTCGGTTTCCAAGTCATCAATAAAATATAAAAGATACTACGGAAGACACACATCACAGCAGGCGTTTTAGAAGACTGCATGGCACACAACAACAAATAAACACGTAAGAAGCCCTGGTGGTGAAAGCGGTTAAGCAATGGACTGCTAACCTAAGCAGCTCCGTGGGAGAAAGGCCTGGAGATGTGCTTCTATAAAATCACAGCCAGAAAATCCTATGGGGTAATTCTACTGTCACACGGGGTCACTATGAGTTGGAATCGACTCAACGGAACACCTAGAGTCATGAAGTTTCTATTCGGGAATTACCAAATGTGAGAAGTCTGGGTGACTGATTCTGAGAAGGAAGTTTTTTGTGTAGTTGGTGGGATTTTTAAAAAAAAAAAACATTCGTGGCCCATAGCTGCTATAATAATTATTATTATTATTGAAAGGAGACTCCAGGGTCACTCTGGGCCCTTAGCTCGGGGTCTGGGGATAAGTCCGGGGCCGGGTCTCCAAAGAGGGGCCGAGCCCAGCGGGGAGCCTCGCTCCAGGCTCCCTGGCTTGGAGTAGTACGCACGCAGACCCGCCTCCCTCTGCGCCCGCCGGCCGCTCCCGCGCCTCACCATGCACCTCTTTGCCCGTTGGCCCGAGCTTGCGGTGGGGCCTGGCGGCGCGCCTCAGTCGGCCAGCGGGGATCTTGCAACGCAGCTCGTCGCGGGGCTCGGCGTCCTGCTGCCACAAGAGATGGAGGTAGCGCAGCGGGGACTGGGCTCCGTCGGACGCCCGGCCGGGGAGGTCCGTACCGCTGCCCAGCGCAGCCCCCAAGCTGGCGAAGGAGAAGAGGCCCTCGGGGCCCTTCAGCGGCTCCGGCGCCACCGCGCACTCGCCATCAGAGCTCGAGCGGCCAGAACGCGGCTCCTCGTCTGCGCCCCCGGCAGCGGCTGCCATGGCAACGATTCCGCGCGGGCCTCGCTGGTGGAGCCTCGTTCCCGACCGACCAACGGACCCACTTCCCTCCGCCCTAAGTCTCGCTGTCAGCGAGCGAGCGGGCGGGGCCGGGCCTGCAACCACGGCAACCGAACGGGGGGCGGGCTTGGGCCGCAAGCTGGGGCGTTTCGGACCAATGACAACCTTTCCAGCTTAAACCCCTACAGCCAATCGGGCAATCAGGTCATAGTACGAGTAAGAGGATTGGGCAGAAATTCCGGCAGCATGACTGGCGGACATGAAAACTAATCACAAATTAGAAGTGCCCATGGTCTTTGCCGGTCGTCGCTACCGGAGCCAATAAAACAGCTGAGTTTAAGACACTCCCCCCCCCCAATTTCCCCGTCGGATCATGGGAAAGATAACGGGCAGGTGCTTTAGCCAATCACATTAAGATGATCCGCAGCCAATCTCAAAGTGAAGAAACCAAAAATATATATACTATACAGTATTTTTTTTTTTAAATCAATTAACTTTAAAAATAAATAAATAAATAAAACAACTCAGCCAAAAGACGTGGGATAAGAATGCCCCATGGGGTTTCCAAGGCTGTAACCTTAAGGCTAACCGAAAGGTCGGTGGTTCGAACCCTAACCAGCCGCTCCACCGAGAAAGGTGTGATAGTCTGTTTCCATATGTGTTTACAGCCTAGGAAGCCTTCTGGCGCAGTTCTACTCTGTCCTTTAGGGTCGCTGTGATTCGGAATCAACTCCACCGCAACGGGTTTTAATCTCTAAGGAGGCAGTCTCCGGTGGGGCGGCTGATGGGTTGGAAACACTCACCTTTTGGACAGCCTCTGAGTACATAACCACTGCCCCAGCAGGGCTGCCCGACTGTGGAGTAATAGCTTCTAAATGAGATAGATTTGTTATAATTAATGTAATTAACATTTTGCGCTCTAATGTTAGCTGAAGGGTTGGCCGTTCCAACTCACACAGCGGCTCCACGGGAGAAAGACCTGGCGATATGCTCCTGTAAAAATTCTAGCCTAGAAAACCCTCTGGGGCGGTTCTACTCTGTCGCTTTGAGTCAACGGACTTGAGGGCACCTAACAAAAACAAACACCAGAGGACACTTCAGTCAAGAGTCCGTCACTGAGCCAGACGTCTCTCTTTGCCAGATCCTGAACGACCATGACACAAGATCAGACTCAGTACTGCTGAGATGCTCACGTTTCCCTGGGGGAGAAGTCAGACCCAGAAACAAGAAAACGTCTGTCTAGTTAATACAAACTTACTAACTTCTCATAGGTGCACTGTTTTGAAAGAATTCTCACATCCCTGTACCCTGCAATACTTCTATAAGGTTGGTAAGGAGGACTATCCCTGTTTTATAAATAAGAAGCTTAAACTGATGTCCAGCCTTTATGGGACAATGTCCATGACTTATGTTCCAGTCAAGGGCTCTTCTTACTCCATCAAACCAGTTAAAATGTAATCTTTCTCTGAGTGTTGAAAAAGTACTTCAAGGTTTTGCAGTGCCTGCAGAAAACTATTGAAAAGATTGTCGTTGTACTGCATGGAGAAAAATACTGTGTGTGTTTAAGCTCTCCTCCTCTACCGCATCACTGATAAGGACATATACCAACTCCACTTGCAGCTAGAGTCAACAGAAGAAAGAACCAAACATTATTGAATGTGTACAATTTACCAACAGTCCAATCACACCGTGAGTGGAGGCTCCATGAGCCGGGGAGTCTACTTGATGGCCGTTAACAACAACAACCATGTACCAAGGTCTTGATATATATTATATCATTTAGTTCTCCCTCAACACAGCATTAGCATTAGCCTATTATTTTACCTACTTAAAAAAAAAAAAAAACATTACCGTCGAGTCAATTCCAACTCATAGTGGCCCTACAGGACAGAGTAGAACTGCCTTATAGGGTTTCCAAGGAGCAGCTGGTGGATTCGAACTGCCGACTGTTTGGTTAGCAGCCGAGCTCTTAACTTTACAGATCGGGAAACTGAGGCTTTCAGATCATATGAAGAACATTTTACACAAAGAAAGCAAAAGGTTATTAAAAAGACAGGAAAGAAAAGGCCAAAATGGATGTCAGAAGAGACTCTGAACTTGCTCTTGAATGTAGAATAGCCAAAGCGAAAGGAAGAAGTGATGAAGTAAAGAGCTGAGCAGAGAATTTCAAAGGGCAGCTCAAGCAGACAAAGGAAAGTATTATAATGAAATGTGCAAAGACCAGGAGTTAGAAAATCAAAAGGGAAGAACATGCTTGGCATTCCTCAAACTGTAAGAACTGAAGAATAAATTCAAGCCTGGAGTTGCAATTTTGAGGGATTCTATTGGAAAAATATTGAACAACCCAAGAAGTGTCAAAAGAAGATGGAAGGAATATACAGAATCACTGTACTAAAAAGCATTGGTCGACTTCCAGCCATTTCAGGAGATAGCATATGATCAAGAACCAGTGATACTGAAGGAAGAACTCCAAGCTGCACTGAAGAAGACATTGGCGAAAAACAAGGCTCCAGGTTTCAACAAGGGATGCAATACTGGAGGCGCTCACTCGCCTATACCAAGAAATTTGGAAGACAGCTACGTGGCCAACCAACTGGAAAAGATCCATATTTGTGCCCATTCCAAAGAAAGGTGATCCAACTGAATGTGGAAATTATCAAACAATATCATTAATATCACACACAAGGAAACTTTTCCGAAGATCATTCAAAAATGGTTGCAGCAGTACATCGACAGGGAACTGGCAAAAATTCAAGCCAAATTCAGAAGACTTGGAACAAGCGACATCATTGCTGATGTCAGATGGATCCTGGCTGAAAGCAGAGAATACCAGAAAGATGTTTACCTGTGTTTTATTGACTATGCAATGGCATTCAACCGTGTGGATCATAACAAATTATGGATAACATTGCGAAGAATGGAAATTCCAGAATACTTAATTCTGCTCATGCGGAACCTGTACATAGACCAAGAGGCAGTCGTTCAAACAGAACAAGGGGACACTGTGTGGTTTAAGGACAGGAAAGGTGCTCATCAGGGCTATATTCTTTCACCATACCTATTCAATCTGTATGCTGGGCAAATAATCTGAGAAGCTGGACTATATGAAGAAGAATGTGGCATCGGGATTGGTGGAAGACTCATTAACAACCTGAAATATGCAGATGACACAACCTTGCTTGCTGAAAGTGAAGAGGACTTGAAGCACTTACTGATGAAGATCAAAGGCTGCACAGCCTTCAGTATGGATTACACCTCAACATAAAACAAAAATCCTCACAACTGGACAAGTAAGCAACGTCATCGTAAATGAAGAAAATATTGAAGTTGTCAAGGATTTCATTTTACTTGGATCCACAATCAACACCCATGGAAGCAGAAGCCAAGAAATCAAATGATGCTTTGCATTGGGCAAATCTGCAAAAGAGTTCTTTAAACTATTAAAAAGCAAAGATGTCACCTTGAGGACTAAGGTATGCCTGACCCAAACCATGCTCTTTTCAATTGCCTTATATGCATGAGAAAGCTGGACAATGACTAAAGAAGACTGTAGAAGAATTGATGACTTTGAATTATGGTGTTGGCAAAGAATATTGAATGGACTGCCAAAAGAATGAACAAGTCTGTCTTGGAAGAACTATAGCCAGAGGGCTCCTTGGAAGCTAGGATGGTGAGACAGAGCTGGTTTCAAAAAAAAACTGCTCATAGTTAATGTCAAAGGAATGGTGAAATATGATTGCTAAATTAAATTCAAACCAGGTTCATGTCCCACAGAACAATAAAACTGTAACTTTTGGGGTCATCTTTTCTACTAGACAGACAATCAGGTTGTACAGGTTGATGATTTTTGACAAATGTATACACTCATGTAACCACCACCCCAATCAAGATACAGAACATATTATATTTTTAACAATTTGAGAATTGTTCTTTTAGGCTATAGAGAGAGGGCTCTGAGTTTTCAGGAAAATGAGTGAACATTTGGGTGCAAGAACAACAATCTTACATGTCTAGGGTGAAAGAAAGGATGTACCTTAAGATGTGGTCAGGAAACTTCACTTGTTTTTTATATCTAGCAGCCCGTTTTGATTTTGCTTTGTGACCCTTGTGCCAGATGCTAAGAATGCTGCGAGTTCTCATTTGTACAGACACAGCTACTGCTCTCCCAGGGCCCATGTGCTATTATTGCAATGGGAGAAAAGGAGTCATGAGATCATTCTCAGGAGAGTGGAACAAACAGGATAGTAAGTAAGTGAACTACCAACCAACCCCCAGGGTGCAATGGGAAGTGGGGTTTGAAATGAATACAGCAGAAGAGCCCAGGCCAACTGTAAAATGTGACTAATTACTATCCGAGGCAGAGAATTTCCTGTTTCAAACCCCAGGCAAAAGAAGATCAACAGAAAATAGGGCAGCTTTTCAGCTGCCAAATTCTGTCAGCAATTCTCCTAGGTAAAATTATTCCAGGAGCTTTGGTCTAGCCAGTTTCTTTCCCTCTGAAGTACTGCTTTTCCATTAACAAGCAAGCTTTGCAAAATCAAACAGCCTGTGCTCAGACGTCTAATAGTCTATGATGGGATTCCATCCACTTTTAGATCAAAGATCCTTTTCTGAGTAGACTTAATGTGCTGCCAAGAAATGGAATAGGTTTCAATTCACATGCAATTCTACAAATATGGATTGAGAGTGGAACAGAGAGAGAGGAGACTATTACAACAATACAGGCAAGATAATGGTGGGTTGCACAGGGATGAGAGAGACCAAGATGGGGAGAAGGAAGAATCTGGGAATGTTTGTGAAGGTAGAGCCAATGAAATTAGCTGCGGTGCAATGGATCGCTTTTATATGGACTTTCTTGCCATGATCTTATAACCCCCACCAAATGACTGGGTGGGACTATGCAAATAAGGGACTTGTGGCCCACCAAGGGGATTGGACAACTTGCTGATAATGCAAATAAGATGTGTGGCACCCTTGTGGGGGTGGGACCATGCAAACAAGGTATATGGCACCCTAACGAGGAGATTGGTCAGTTTTGCCATCCTGCTATGCTTAAAAGAGAGACAATCCCAGAGCAGGAGGGGGGTCCTCACTACCACCAAGAAAGAAGAGCTAGGAGTGGAGTGTGTCCTTTGAACCTGGGATCCCTGTGTTGAGAACCTCCTAGACCCAGGAGCCAGAGAGAGAGCTGTAATACTGGAGACAGCAAGAAGCAGTAGCAGAGAAACAGTGGCAGCAGAGGCAGAAGAATGAGGAAATGAAGCAGTGGGCTTCCTGGCCCATGGAGTGAGAAAGCTGAGTGCCATCTGGCAGGAGGCTTGCTGGTGGAGTGGGATGCCTCCGGGCACTTGTTGGCAAAGCTAAAGAACTTTGTAGCACTTGCTTGAGCAGGGCAGAAGCTGGGCTGAGGGGCCAAAGGCCAGAGAGAGGCCTGCCTGCAGGCACAGCTGAGAAGAGGCTGTCCTGATTGAAGAACTGTATCCTGAGTTGTTCCTGATTCTGAATTGTAACCTGTTACTTTCCTAATAAACGCCATAATTGTGAGAACCCAGCAGAAAAGTGGAGTGCCTTGGAGGGACAGCTGGTGTCAGAATTGCTAAAAAGTCTGGAGAGAGGGGGTATGTCTGATGTCCGACTCATAGGAATCAGCTCTGGGCTGATGCTGATGGTGATTCTCTACCCCTTGTGAAGTTAGAGAGGTCAGACGCCCCCACCATGCCATTTTTAACATCTACAGGTGGATTGGATATAATGTGTGAGAAAGAGAGAAGAGTCAAAGATGGCTCTGCAGGTTTTGGCCTGAGCAACTAAAAGAGTAGAGTCGTCTTAACTGAGATGGGGAAAATTATGGGAGGAGCAGGGTTGAGCCAGAAAGAAGATCAGGCACTCACTCTGGATGTTTTAAATTGCAATGTGAGTAGGTAAGGAGTCATGGGCCCACCTCCAGGGTGAGGTATGGGATGGAGAGATACATGTGGGGAGTCAATGGCATATGGATGATATTTAAACCTTCTGGACTGGATGAGCCAGGAAATGAAGGTAGTGAACAGCAGAGACCCAAGAACGAAGCCGGGGGAGGGGGAGTCATCCACTGTTTAGTGATTGGAGAGATGAGGAGGGGCCAACAAAGTGAGAGGCCAGTAGCCAGTGAGGAAGATCCTCTCAGAGCCTTTACTATTCTAATTTGCATTGTGATTCTCTAAATTAAACTGTACGTTCTGGAAGACTTCAGAAACCATAAATGAAAGAGTGAATGGATGAAGGAAGAATGAATGATACATGGTTATAAACAAGTGATGGGGCCTGAAACTTATCTAAGGAATAAAGAATAGAACATTATAAAAATCAAACTAGAGAGAGAATATATATCTAGAAAGAGAACTCATAACTCATATTGTGTGAGAAATCAAGCAATTACAAATTTTAATATATTCACAAATACCACAAACATTAACAAACCCAGAAAAGTAACATATATTAATTTTTGGAAACACCTCCATAGATTTTGCTTTTCTTTTGTTGGCTGAATACTCTTTGATGGCTTCTTTATATGACAACAATTTTGTATCATCATTTTCCATAATGACAATGGAAAAATACTTCAGTGTTTCCTTGTTAGATCAAAATTTTATTATTGATAATTTAGAAAAACTTCTTTTGATTTCACAGCTCCATATTAGTAACATTTTGAGAATTGTTATCAAATTGGGAGAGATCTCTATCAAATTTTTGTCATATGTGAATTCTAAGATTTCAGGTAATTTCAAGCTTTCTTGTGCCCTGATTAACCTTCAATATTCCTTTAATTGAGGACTCTCATTGACCACAGCGGATGGTAGGTGTATTCATACAAACAGAAGACCAGCAATAACACCTATACATGGAAGACGCAGAGTACTTAATTCAAATATTCCCCCATTGGATTTCCTCTAGCTGGATCCACAAGGGGAAATTTGACAGAGGGGAAATCTGAGTGGAAAGAGAGATTGGTTTTAACAACCAATTGCAATAAAAGTATTACTTTTGCAAATTTTACAAAAATATATGACCACGTAAGCACATTGCTAGGGGATCTCTCAGAGCCATCGAAGGACTCGGGGAGTGGAGGCGTCCCAAAGCTTAAGCTCCATTAGTTCCCTGGTGGTAATTCGTCCGCTGATGATAGTGCAATGGGGAAACACAAAGCGTGAACAGGACATAGGTAGCCGGGGCGGGGCGTTGGAATTCTAAATGGGATGCTCTTGAATGATCACTTCAGAATAAACACTTGAAGGTGACAGAGCAAGCCGTGCGGATATCTGAGAGGGCTGCATTCTAGAATTAGTGGCAGACTGTGAGTACAGAAGCCCCAAGGCGAAGAGTGCCTGGATGGGAAAAGCAAAGAAGGCGATGTGACTAGAGAACGCGGAGGCTGGGGCCCAGAGAAGATGAGACATGCTACTGGTCACCCAGCAAATCACACTGGAACCCAGATCCCCTGACTAGTGTTGTGGATTGGCGGATGGCTAAACTAAAGTCCTTGACCGAAAAGACCAATAAATCCACCACCCAGCTTCCGTTGGTTTGTTTTATAACTCCCATCACTAATGGAACCCTGGTGGGATAGAGGCTAAGAGCTACAACTGCTAACCAAAAGCTTTGTGGTTCGAATCTCCCAGGCGCTCCTTGCAGACCCTCTGGGGCAGTTTTACTATGCCCTATAGGGTCGCTATGAGTCAGACTCGAGGGCAACGGGTTTTTTTGGTATCCCTAACTCGAGTTCTTCCGGGAGACTCGAATCCACCCTTCGGCCCCACCTCGACCACCACGCACAGACTTGGTGCTCGGGCGCTGCACAGCTCCCAGGCCTCGCCCCAGGGCCTCCCACCACAGCTGGCCTCATCCTTGCCTGCGCCGATCTTAATGTCCAAAGTCAGAAGACACCTTTTTCATAATGCCCTCTCACTGAATGGGACCGAGGCTCAACTTTTCACCTAGAAAGTTTAGTCTTTTTAAACTGGAACGTTTGATAAACGTTGCTTGCCGCAAGCAATCCGTTTACAACTAAATCTGAGTCAGACCCCCTACATCCGGTTTTCCCTTCACGCGAGAAGGCCGCCCGAAGGAGCTGTCAGCCATCTTTTGTGTGGCATTCCTTGTGCTTTCCCTTACTTTGCCCATCCTTTATTTATGGCGAAATAGTTCATATCTTTATTTTTGAATGTATACAAGTGATATAAAATATCCTCCCCTGCAAAATACCTCTTGAAAAAGAAAAACTCTAGATGTTTGCGTGTTTCGGCCTTCCTAACGTGGCGATCTCAAATTGCTGGCCCCAGAATGGCTTCCGGTTTACTGCAGGACCGAGCGGGCAGAACTTCCGGCCTCAGCACGCAGGCGCACGCCGCTCGTTTCGCCTTTTTTTTTGGCGGTGTTGCAGAGCACCGCAGACATGTCTTATCCCGGTGATGATTACGAGTCTGAGGTAGGGTGGCCCTAAGCGCGTGGTAGGGTCCGCGATAGGGGCAGGGCCTCTCTGGATGCTGGGGCCTTCGGTCAGGCGGCGTCTCGGTATTTTCCGGAGCCCCCGCTGGCCGCGAGTAACTCCGGCCTGCCTCCACGGGCGGCCATTAGACAGAAGCTACAGCTCGTGGATCTTCGACCACCCTGTCTCTGCCCGCCCGCTTCGTGTGTCCGGTCCCCTCGTCCTCCCGGTTGCCAAGACTGGGGCCGGAGGCTGATTATGCCCTATTCCTATCAGGATTCTCTTCCTGTAACTGAACGCTCGTTCTTGGTCTGGGTTCAGTCTTGTCAAACCCCGCTGACTCCCGCAGGCCTTTGTAGTTATCTCTACCTTATTGCACCGGTGACGTTATATTGTCATTGTCTGTTCTTGGTTTTCTTGCAGAAATGTGAGTTCCTAAAGGGCAGGGACTGCGTCTTACTTATCCTTGTATCCCCTAGCACCCTGCTCGGCGCATAGCAGGAACGAGCATTTTCCATTCACGGATTAATGACCGTTCCTGTCTGTGTCTTTGTCGTTCTAGGCTGCTTATGATCCCTATGCTTACCCGGGCGACTATGATATGCACACAGGTGAGACCACGGGTCTGTATGGCTAGGTGGGTTCTCTTACGGATTGACGCGTTTTTGAATGGCCCAGAACAGCTCTGCCGGGTACATGTTAAAAACTGCTTCTTGATGGTCCAGGTTTAGAGTCGGTTATTAGCTCTCAGTGGGAGGGTTGTATGGAGCCTAATAAAGCAGGCCATTTTGTGGTCTACTTCAAAGTCTCAGAAGAAAAGGGCTACTCACTGGCTGTGGTTTCCCTGTTTAAATTATTAGCTGAAAAAGAAAATCTTGATGTGAAAATTAAAGTGATTTGAACCACGCTCAAATGAAATTTTTGGGGGGAAGGTGAGAGGCTTTGAAGGTTCCTGAAATGTTGGAGTGACTTGGCTTGCCATGCACTGTTCTGAGTTACTTTATGAAAAGTGTTTCATTTAATTCTTGGGACAGTTTTGTGAAGTACATACCTTAATGTTTCCATTTTACGGATGAGAAAGCTGAGCACAGAAGGGTGTAGTGACATGATATAGTTAGATGGTGGCAGTTATTCATTCAGAAAATATTAAGTGCCTGCTATCTCCTCTCACTCCCCCCCACACCAACACACGTACACAACTGTTCTGGGCCCTGAGGGTACACCTGGGAATAAGACAGACCAGGTTCTTTCCCTTATAGACTTTAAGTTCTAGTAGGGAAACAGATGATAAGAAAATAAATAATTTTAAGTAGTGATAAATGTCCTAAAGAAGTATGGAAGTAGGATTGAGAGTGATTTAGGGAGGGTTGTATCTGGTTAAAAGGTTTATACCTGATATCATAGACTTGGGAGTCTCTAGGTGGTATAAATCATTAACATTCCATGGCTGCTATCCAAAGAGGTGCAAGTGCACCCAGTGGCGTCTCGAAAAAAGGCCTGGTAATCTGCTTCCTAGAAATCAGCCACTGAAAACTATGGAGCACAGTTCTATTCCGACACACATTGGGTCACCATGAATTGGAGTGATTTGATGGCGACTGTTTTTTTTTTCCCCATGGACTTGAGTTTAGTTTGTAGGGACTTGGGGTAGTCTTGCCTTTTGTTGCATCATATATATGGGTCTGAAAGCACTTTATACAGTATTTTATCCAACCTCTAGGAGATCCAAAGCAGGACCTGGCTTATGAACGTCAGTATGAACAGCAGACCTATCAGGTGATCCCTGAAGTGATCAAAAACTTCATCCAGTATTTCCACAAAACTGTCTCAGATTTGATCGACCAGAAGGTGTATGAGCTACAGGCCAGTCGTGTCTCCAGTGATGTCATTGACCAGAAAGTGTATGAGATCCAGGACATCTATGAGAACAGGTATGGGCTGCTAGCTAAATTGACCTTGTTCTGAGTGGGCCTGGCCTACGAAAGGGGTGATGTTTAATAATTTTTCTGTGAAGAGAATGCCCAAGGAGTCTCTGATTTCTTGGAGATAGGGACCTGTTATTTTGTTGGACTCTGTTTCCCCAGGAACTTGTACAAGGCCTAAAATACTAATACCAATATTAATGATTGCAGTAGCAATCATAATCTGTTACTGTAACACAGTTATAATAGTATTATCATTATGGATCAGGCAGTGTTCAAAGTGGTCTTCCTGTATTTGTTCATTTGCGTTTCACAATAACCCCATGAAGTTAGGTACTGTTGTTTTCCTGATTTTATAGATGAGGAAACAAAATACAGCAAGGATAAGTCACAGAGCTAGTTAAGTGGGTGAGCTGGGTTTTAACTTGCATAGTCTGACAACAAAGCCAGATTTCTAAACCACTGTGCTATACAACTTCTCATTGCATACCAGGGTTAGCCAGCCAGACTCTGTAGTGGTTACTTCTAGTTTTAGGGTAACTGCCCTTGTGTAAAGGAGCCCTGATGGTGCCTTAGTTAAGAGCTCAGCTGTTAACTGAAAGGTCACCAGTTTGAGCCTACGAGCTGCTCTGCAAGAGAAAGATGTGGCAGTCTGTTTCCATAAGATTACAGCCTAGTAAACCCTATGGGGCAGATCTACTCTGTCCTGTAGGGTTGCTATGAGTCAAAATCGACTCACCGGTGATCGGTTTGATTTTTTTGGTTTGCCTTTGTATAATGGGCATTAGAGATGAGGCAGTTCAGCCAAGGCTGGAGTAATCATGGGAGGCTTCAGTAACAAAACAGAATCTAAGTTACTCCTGGAAGGATGGGTGGAGAAAGTGGCATGGTCAAAGATCTGTTGAATCAATGACTCAGACTCAAACCCAAACCCAAAACCATTGCCATTGAGTCGATTCCAACTCATAGTGACCCTATAGGACAGAGTAGAACTGCCCCATAGGGTTTTCTAGGCTGTAATATTTACAGAACCAGATTGCCAGGTCTTTTCCCCTGCAGAGTCCTTGGTGACCTTGAACCTCCAACCTTTTGATTAGCAGCTGAGCACCTAACCATTGTGCCACCAGGGCTGTGAGTCTGGAATGCCTTTCTGGTTAGCGGCATGTAGACCAGCACTATCTAGTAGAAATATAATGCTAGCCACGTGTGTAATTTAAAAATTTTCAGCAGCTACATTAAAAAAAGAGGAAATAGGTGAAAATAACTTTAATAATATTTTTTGTTTAATCTATTGTATCCAAAATATTATTTCCACATATAATCTGTAAAGAAAAATTATTAATGAGGTATTTTTTCCTTTGTACTAAGTCTTTTAGATCCCGTGTGTACTTTATGTTTACAGCACACCTCAGTTCGTGTGCTGTTTTCATTAGAAATACTTGATCTCTATTTAGATTTCATAAAGTTTACAATTGAAAAAGATTGACACATTCAACTTATTCCAGATAAATGTTTTCCAGTAACTGAATTGAGTATTGCTTTCTAAATTTAAATTAATGAAAATTAACTAAAATTTAAAATTTAGTTCCTCAGTTGTACTAGGCACATGTGGCTGGTGGCTACTGTATTGGTCAGGCAGGTAATTGAAGCCAAGCGTGTGGTAGGCCCTTCTCTAGGAGAACATGTAGTGAGAAAACTGGCCGGCACCTTGGGAGGTATGTTGCTTTGGAGGTTCGCAGGGGAAGATGAACCAGTAAAGGAGACAAAAAGAACAGAAAAGTATGTAGTAAATAAGCAGAGAGAAACATCACAGGAACCAAAAGGAGAAGAGACTTTGAAGGAAAAGGGAATAGTCAACAAACGTCAAGTGCTCTAGTGAGGTCAAGATAAGAAAGGAGCCAGTTCAATCTGGCAACTTAGAGGGTCCTTGGTAACCTTAGCAAGGTTAGTCTTAGTGGGGCAAGAAATGGGTGAGAAAGAGGGGTTGGTAAGTGTAGGGGACTTGAGGGTCATTGAGGAGCTTTGTTCTGTTCTGTGTTTTCAGGGGGGGGGGCTTGTGCATGTTTATATGCTGAACCAAGAGCCTGAGAAGAGGGAGAGGTGGGGCTTGAGGATGGGGGTGGCACAGGAGTTGACGTAGCTGCTAAGAGGATCAGGAGAAGGAAAATGAACAGAAACCTGGTCATTGTAGGCTTGTGAAGCACCATGGGTGGCAGTGTTTGGATTGGATGCCGTAGGTTTCTTGTGGCGTGACACTGCAACAGGCTGTAATTTGGTTCTATGTTTGAAGAGGGAGAAAGAGGCACAGTGCTCCAGGGAGTAGGAACAGCATGGCTAGAGGATATTGAGGGCTAGTAGGTCTTATATCAGGGAATAGTGAACAATTGCATATGGCTAGAGTTCATGGTATAGAGGCAGGAGATGATCCTGCAAAGCTTGGTGGTGCTTAAACTAACATAAAAGGAATGTTTTACTGTATTAAGAAAGGTTGCCTGAGGTACAGAGTTGGATTGCAGAAAGCTATAGACTTGGGGTTCTCTGGCCCTGGGTTTGTTTCAGTGATATCTTCCCCTCTTTGAGTCTGTAAAATGTGAGAGTTGGCCATCTCAGGTCCTCGTTTTGGAATTCTAGAATTTTTCTGTTTGATTTTCAGTTGGACCAAGCTGACTGAAAGATTCTTCAAGAATACACCTTGGCCCGAGGCTGAAGCCATTGCGCCACAGGTTGGCAACGGTAGGTGTGGTGTGTTTGTGTCCCGTGTGTCGGATGGTATCCTGTGGCTTGGGGTGTACGTTCTGGCAGAGTTAGAAAGTGTACATTCTGGAAGAGTTAGAAGGCCAGAAATGAGTGAACCAATGAATGTTAGATAATTATAAACAGGGGATCCAAGTTTTCTGGGGCCTAAAGCTTATGTAAAGAGTGAAGAAAAGAATAGGAAATTACCAGGAAGGGACAGGAACTGGTTGGGTGGACATGGGAAACCCAGAGTAGAAAGGGGGAGTGTGCTGTCACATTATAGGGATTGCAGCTAGTGTCACGTAACAATAGGTGTATAAATTTCTGTATGAGAAATTAACTTGAACTGTAAACTTTCACCTAAAGCATGATTAAAAAAATAGAAAATTACAAAATGACATTAACTTGGAGCCATTAGACAGAAAGCTCATGAGAGTATGTGTCTGTTTTTCTTACCATTTTATTTTCCCGAGGCTTGGCAGATGGTCGTCCTTTAGTAAATACTTGCTCAATGAAGACTGAATAAAGAGGAGTCAGAGATCCCTCATAACGTAGTGAGAACTGAAACTGAGATCTTTGTCCTGTTTCCATTTCCCTGTATAATTTTTGGGGTCATCATAGTCTCTGGAATGGACTACTTTCCTTCTGTCTCTCTTTGTCCAAGAACAGGCCTTCTCCAATACTGTCTGCAGAATACTTCTTTGCAGCCTTTGCCCCTAGCTGGAGGGAATTTCTTCTCTTTGAATTCCTACAGCATTTTATTCTCACCTAAAGGAGCTGTAATTATATTTACATGCCTACTGTGGGAAAGGTCCTTAACAGCAGATAGAGTTTCTCGTTCCTGAATTTCTACAGTCCTTAGCTTAAGAGTGTTAAATGAGATAAGTGGAGTTCTGTATTTCTGGACAGAACTGTTCACCTTTGCAGTGAATGTTAGGAAATTGTATGTCTTCTTAAATTCTAATTCTTAAAATTAACTGCCTTTTCTGCAGTATTATTATTCCATCATAAGAATTCTAACAGGGAGGGAGGTAGTGGTTAAGATTGCAGTTATTATCCATCTTTTTGATTATAGCCATCTTAATGGATGTGAGGTGATGTCTCATTGCGATTTTGATTTGCATTTCTCCAATGATTAATGAGGAGTCCCTGGGTGGCGCAAAAGATTAAGCATGCTTGACTACTAGCTGAAAGATTGGCAGTTTGAACTCACCCAGACGTGCCTCAGAGGACAGGCCTGGTGATCTGCTTCCAAAAGGTCACAGCCTTGAAAACCCTATGGAGCAGGGTTTTTTTGTTTTTTTAAATTTTGCTTTAGGTGAAAGTTCACAGCTCAAGTTAGTTTCTCATTCAAAATTTTACACACATACTGTTTTGTGACATCAGTTGCAGTCCCTGCACTCTCCCCCTTTCCACCTGGGATCCCTGTGTCCATTTGTCCAGTTTTCCTGTCCCTTCCTGCCTTGTCATTTTGCTTTTGGGCAGGAGTTGCCCACTTGGTCTTGTATATTTGATTGTTATTGTTTGCTTTATAGGCCTGTCTAATCTTTGTCTGAAAAGTGGGCTTCAGGAATGGCTGTAGTTGTAAGTTACCAGGGTGTCCAAGGGCCATAGTCTTGGGGGTTCCTCTAGTTTCTGTCAGACCAGTAAGTCTGGTCGTTTTTTGTGAATTTAAATTTTGTTGTACATTTTTCTCCTGTTCTGTCCAGGACTCTTACTGGGATCCCTGTCAGCGGTTGGTGGTGGTAGCCGGGCACCATCTAGTTCTTCTGATCTCAGGCGGGTGGAGGCTGTGGTTCATGTGGTCCTTTAGTTCTTTGGCCTAGTATTTTCTTTGTGTCTTTGGGTTTTCTTCATTCTCCTTCGCTCTGGACAGGATAGGACCAATAAATGTATCTTAGATGGCCACTCAGAAGCTTTTAGGACCCCAGACAGTACTCACCAAAGTAGGACGTAGAACATTTTCTTTATGAACTATGTTATGCCAGTTGACCTAAATGTCCCCCCAAATTACTATCGTCCTCAGCCCCAGCAGCTCGGTCCCTCTGGGTGTTTGGATGTGTCTAGGAAACTTATATGACTTTCTTCGTCAAGTTGTGCTGACTTCCCCTGTATTGTGTGTCGTGTTTTTCTTCACCAAAGTTGACACGTGTCTATTATCTAGTTAGTGATTTGTCCTCTCCATCCCTGTCCACCCTTGTAACCATCAAAGAATTTTTTTTCTGTGTGTAAACCTTTCTTGAGTTTTTATAGTAGCGGTCTCATACAATATTTGTCCTTTTGTGATTGACTTATTTCACTTAAGCATAATGCCCTCCAGATTCATCCATGTTGTGAGATGTTTCACAGATTCATCATTCTTTATTGTTGCATAGTATTCTGTTGTGCGTATGTACCATAATTTGTTTATCCATTCATCTGTTGATGGGCACTTAGGTTCTTTCCATCTTTTTGCTATTGTGAATAGTGCTGCAGTGAACGTGGGTATGCATATGTCTGTTCATGTGATGGCTCTTATTTCTCTAGGATATATTCCTAGCAGTGGGATTGCTGGATCTTACGGTGTTTCTATTTCAGCTGTTTAAGGAGGCCCCATATTGCCTTCCATAGTGGTTGTACCATTTTACATTCCCACCAGCAGTGCATAAGAGTTCCAGTCTCCCCAGAACTTCTGGAATATTTGTTATTTTCTGTTTTTTGATTCGTTCCAGTACTATTAGAGTGAGATTGTATCTCATCTGTAGTTTTGATTTGTGTTTCTCTAATGGCTAATGATCACATGCATTTCTTCATGTGTCTGCTAGCTGCCTGAATGTCTTCTTTGGTGAAGTGTCTGTTCATATCCTTTTCCCATTTTTCAGTTGGATTATTTGTTTTTTTGTTGTTGAGGAGTTGAAATATTTTATAGATTATAGAGATTAGAGCCTTGTTAGATAAGTTGTAGACAAAAAATTTTTCCCAGTCTGTAGGTTCTCTTTTTACTCTTTTGGTGAAATCTTTTGATGAGCTAAGTGTTTAATTTTTAGGAGATCCCAGTTAGCTAGTTTCACTTCTGGTTTTTGTACATTGTTAGTTATGGTTTGTATTCTATTTATGCCATGTGTTAGGACCCCTAGCGTTGTCCGTATTTTTTCTTCCATGATCTTTATTGTTTTAGATTTTATATTTAGGTCTTTGATACATTTTGAGTTAGTTTTTGTGTATAGTGTGAGGTATGGATCCTGTTTTATTTTTTACAGATGGACATTCAATTATGCCAGCATCATTAGCTAAATATGGCGCAGTTCTACTTTGCACACATGGAGTTGCCATGAGTCGGAATTGACTTAAAAGCAGTTAACAACAATGATTAATGACGTGGACAGTCTTTTCATGTCCTCCTTGGCCATTTGTGTATCTTCTTTGGAGAAATGTCTGTTCAAATCCTTTGCCCATTTTTTAATTGGATTTTTTTATTATTTAGTTGCAGGAGTTTTTTTATATATTATACGTACAAGTTCTTTATCAGATATATTATTTGCAGATATTTTCTCCCATTCTGTGGGTTCTCTTTCACTTTCTTCATGGTGTCCTTTGAATAGAGTGGGAGGTAGAGGGTCCAACTTCATTCTTTTGCATGTGGATATTCAGTTGTCCTGGCACCATTTGTTGAAAAGACTTCTTTCTCTCTTTGAATCGTCTTGGTGCTCTTGTCACAAATCAGTTGATCTTCTAAATGTAAAGGATTATTTCTGAATTCTCAATTCTATTCCATATATCTGTTTGTCTTTCTGCCAGTATCACACTGTCTTGATAACTGCAGCTTTGTAATAAGATTGAGATTGGGAAGTGTGTATCCTCAACTTTGTTCTTTTTTCAAGATTGTGTTAGCAACTGGTTGGCAAACATCTCCAAATGGTGATGGGAAATGAGTCTGAATGGGAGTGTACTGAGATTAAGATGAGATTGAAAGAGTCAGATGAGAAGTGAATTTTCTCATTGCATGTATCCTTGGGACATAAGCATAAGAGTTTAGATGTTATTTAGTCTCTAAAGTCATGTTTATCCTTTTACAATTTCCCTCTCCCCAAAGGATAAAACTTCCAGAAGACCCTGGATGATGTTTTATGGATTACTAAAGCACCCCTCTGCCATCTCTTTCAGATGCCGTCTTCCTGATTTTGTACAAAGAATTATACTACAGGCACATATATGCCAAAGTCAGTGTGAGTATCTAAGTGTTGCCTGCAGTGTTTTCAGCTATGCCATTGTGCCCCTGGAACACAGTTGCTAGTTTATGTTGTTTCAGTGTCCCAGAGTGATCGACAAGTTTTCTGAGCTTTTTTTAAAGAAATGACAGAATGATTGAACACAGGAAGCTAGATGTTGGTTCCAGACAAACTGTAACACTACATAGTCTTATCTGTTCTTCCATTTTCTTAATTTCTCCATCCCCAGTGCTCTCATTCTTGATTGGGCACTCATCACCAGGAACTAGATTACAGATTCCCATCCTGATAGGGTGTCCCAAACTCTTCTGCCTCTGCTTGGAAAGCCGTTCCTTTTTCCGTTCAGAGCATTGCCACTGAGCTTCCATTCCTCTGAAATATACATAAAACTGTCACTCTGTGCCAGCCACTTTGCTAGACATTTGACACACGTCTACATGTCTCTCCTCCTCACAACAATCCTGCAAAGTTGGCAAACAGAGGTGTAAAGGGTTAATTGTTGTCAAATTCATGCAACAGGTAAGGGGAAAAGCTCCTTGAACCTAGGGCTATCTTACTGTAACACTGGTGTTTTTTCTACCACACTATCCCAACTTTGGGCACTTGCTGGATTCTTCTTTTCTTTGTTTCTAAATTTCAGAGAGCTCCAAGTCTCTTAAGATACCTTTTATACTATCTATAAATCATTGACTTAAGTCGGTCTTTCACCACAGTTTTCTCCACTGATTCCTAGACTTACATATCCAGCTGCCGTCTTAACATCTCCAGTTGGCTGTCTGGTAGACATTTCAAGCTTAACATGTTCAAAACTGAACTCTAAGCCTTTTCCTCCCATGTTCGTCTTAATGAATGGTACCACCATTCACCCCATTACTCAGACTGAGAGAACCATGGCATCATTCTTGAGTTTTCTCTCAGTCTGTATCCAGCCTCACAGCAAATCCTGTCCAGCTCTGTCTTCAACATATTCCTTGAAACCAAGCACTTCTCACTACCACCACTGCTACTACCCTCATTTAAGTCATTATCATTTCTTGTCTAAACTACTACAGTAGCCGCTAGTCTGGTGTCGGCTTCCACTCTTCCTCACTTAAAGCTTGTTCTCACAGTAACCAGAATGATTTGTTTGAAATATAAGTAACATCACGTCACCCCCTTTCTCACGATTCTGCTGTGACTTTCCATCATGCTTAGAATAAAATCCCAAGTCTTAGCCATGGCCCTACTTGATCTGGCCCCTGACTCCCTTCCTAGTCTTATTTCCTGTAACTTTTCTCTTTCCCACTGTGGGCTCTTAGCCATACTCTAAGGCACTTCAGAGCAGTTGTCACTAGTTTACATTGTATTACTTGTTTATTTGGGTTTTTTTCGCTTGCCCACTTGAAGGTAAACTCCATGAGGGCATAGTCTTTGTAAAATCTGGTGTCTAGAATTGCATCAGATTCATGATGGTAACACGTTAACGGTTTACTGAGCATGTGAGTCCTTGTGTGCATGCATAAATGAAGGAAACAGGCACCAAGACCTCTCCTTGGAGTATTTCCACCTACGGAAGTCCTAGCTCCTCACAGTTGCTCAGCCCCCATCCTCTTCAAGGACCATTTGAGCACAGGCGCCTCCATCACTGGGAGTAGCTGGAGGAGTTCCTGTTGCCAAAGTAATTCAGGAGGCCATGTTTTTCTGGCATCCCAGTGGGATCTCTGACTTCTTTATCTGTTAGAAGCTAAAGAGTCTTATGCTTTGTGAGCCAGACTGAGAATCTAGCCAGCGTGTAGAATACTGCTGCTTTGGGAAGACCATGGTGCCAGAACCCTTGTGGTGTGGCCATGTGATAGCTGGTTTTACCACTTCTAGTCTTCTGTTTGGTTTATCAAACATATAACTCCTTCAAGATGAAGGTTCAGCAAGTTTATTCACCGTGTAACCTCTTTGCTAGGTGCCAGATGAGGCACTTTGTCATACACGACCATGTTTAAAACTCTGGTGAAGGTTTTTCATTGAACGAGCATTTACTATGTGAAGCACTTTATGTAATTGCATTTAACTGTGATGAGGCCCAATAGTTGCTTTCATAGAGAGACTAGATAACTTGTCAGAACTCCACAGTTAGTAAAGGGTGGGGCTAAGACTCCAAGGCAGTGTTGTTTCTGCTCTGTCACAGCAACATTTTTCGTCATACTGTTCCCCGGCTTAGACATCTGCAGTGCTTCTCAGTTGCTGGTAACATAAAGTCTAGGTCAGGTGTCAGCAAACTTTTTGTCTAAAGGACCACATAGTAAGTCTTTTAGTCTCTGAGAGCCATAATGGTCTCTGCTGCAACTACTCACCCTGTCATTGTGGTAGTAATAGAAATGATGTAATGAATGCATGTGGCTGTGTGCCAATAAAACTTCTATTTACAAAAACAGGTGGTGAGCAGGATTTGGCCTATGGGCCCTATTTGGCTGACCTCTGGTCTAGATTATTGTTTGACACTCAGAGACCTCTGCGATCCTGGCCCAGTGTAGTTGCATTTTCTCCTGTTACTCCCCAACCTTCAAGCACCACAGTTTTACCTCTTTACCTTTACTAGTACTGCTTTTCCTACTGAAACACTTTCCCCTCTCCTCTAACTTCGCCAGATGTGCATGCTGGTTCTTTAAGGGCCAGTAGAGGTCTGTTTCTGTAACTCCTGACCACTGTGGTCTATGGTGCTCAGTGCCTCTTTTCCACTGTTGTAGCACTTACTGTCTCTGTCTTACGTGAGTGTGCCTTGGTATACTAGGAAGGAGAAGACAGATGTTGATTCTCCTGTATTTATTCTCAGCCCTTATGGTAGGCCGTGGATAAGACACCCAAAATCACCAAACCTGTTGCTGTCAAGTTGATTCTGATTCATAGCCACCTTATAGGACAGAGTAGAACTGCCCTGTAGAGTTTACAAGGCTGTGATCTTTATGGAAGCAGACTGCCGCATCTTTCTCTGGCGGAGCAGCTGGTCGGTTTGAACTGCTGACCTTTCAGTTAGCAGCCAAGCCCTTTAACCACTGCGCCACTAGGGCTCCTGGAGTAAGACGCATTTAAGTTAAATACCTGTGTCTTGATGTCTCTTTTCTCTTTACAGGGAGGACCCTCCTTGGAGCAGAGGTTTGAATCCTATTACAACTACTGTAATCTCTTCAACTACATTCTTAGTAAGTCTGAAATTCAGGCAAATCAGCTCTTTTAGCAGGATTTTACAGGAGGAGGGTTGTCGTATGATTCATGATCCTTTCAAGAGAGAAATTACAAATAAACCTGCAGCCCTCCTGAATAGGGGAAGTCCTTGCCTCACATCTGACTTTTCTGTGATTTGGGGTAAAATGAAACCTGTTCTTTGTGCACAGATGCTGATGGTCCTGCCCCTCTTGAACTACCCAACCAGTGGCTCTGGGATATCATCGATGAGTTCATCTACCAGGTATCTGGTCAGCCTTAGCCTAAGTTGAAGTACCTAGGTTGAAAATACTAGTCCAAGCAAGAGACAGCTGCTTCCATTGTTTGTGTTGTCAAAAAGATGCATAGTATAAAATATTCTCATTGTAGTGTAAAAATTTCCCATGGCAGTGGACTCTTCATGCTGAATGATTTTCTAAGGAGATGGTGAGGCCTACAAGCTCCAGATAAGAACTTGGAAGTCAAGAGAGCTGACTTTCTGCCTTCTCCTAAACTCTTAACCTGGGAGTGGTCTGGCAGGAAGGACACAGGCTTCACAAGGTTTGGAGCTGAGAAAATGGGCTCCAGTCTGGGGGCTGCCATCTAGTAGTTGTATAACCATGACATATTGTTGAAGTTCCCTCAGCCTCATTTTCCTTGCCTGCAAAACAGAAATATTTTATATCTTGATTGTAGTGGTGGTTACTTGGTATATGCTAGAAAATCAGAATAAAATAGAACGTTTTTATCCAAACAGATTTACCTACCTCAGTTATGCTTGAGGATAACCTATGGTTGAGGTGCCACTGAGAACCGAGCCAGATGCAAAGTTCAGTGGTGTGTAGCAGCAGGGGTAAAAGCTCAAATTTTGCTATTTACTGCACCTTGGGCAAATTAGTTTACCTCACCATGCCTTGGTTTGCTCATCTCTAAAACAGAGATTGTTGAGAGGGTTATAGAGGTGTTAAGTGTGTTCTCATTCACTCGTATTTTTTAAGAGTTTATTGTGGAAATTATGAAGCACATGTAAGTAGAATAATATAATGAATCCCCGTGGACCTGTCTCCCAGCTTAAACAGTTATCACCTCGTGGCCAATCTTTCATCTCTATCCCTTCTCACTTCCCCATCCTCCCTGGCTTTTTTCATTCTTCACGTGTGCAATTCAGTGACATTAATTGTGTTCATCATGTTGTGCAGCCATCACCATTATCTGTTACCAAATTTTTCTATCGTAAAATGGTTTCTTAATAAAGATGTTATGTGAGCTCTGTGGACCAAAGAGACTTTGTGAGTACAGACTGCTAATGATAAGTTGTGAGAAAGAGGCTTCCTGTTCAAGATCAGATTTCAGTGCCTTTCTGCGGTGAGGGCCACAAACCGCACTGGCCTTGTTTGCCCTCTCCAGCTCCTTGGCTTACGTGGGCCTCTTGGCGTAATTTTAGGTGGTTGGCAGTCCTGTTGACTCACAGTAAGTCGAGGAGGATTATCTGTACTGAGATTCTTCATCCCTCTTAATAAAATTGTAATTCCCTGGGCTTTGGGCTTAGCTGGTGTTCTCTTCTTAAGGTGCTTAATTAGATAAAGTGGTTTCTACTTCTAACAAAGACTGTCCAGTGAGGGACAGGGAAGCCTGGTGTGATTATTCCCAGCCAGGTAAATGCCACTCTGGGCCAGTGGCACTTCCTGCCACTTTTATGTTTATTTATGTAAGTAATATATGAATGTGTTAATTGCTGTTAATTTTTTTTAACCATGGATAAAGTGAAAGTGCCTGTCTTCCTTGCCTTTGCAGAGATGTCAGTTCTTGTCTGGAAGGATAGGCACCGCATCGATGTTTCGCAGTCATTTCCATAAGCATGTACATACAGAAATATATTATTTAAAAAACGGTATCGTGCTACATGTTTAGTGCAGTTTGCTATGACTTGGAGCACGTTCCGTGTCTGCCATGTACCCGCCTTGTTTTGCTGCAGTGTACACGATGTGGGTGTACTGCTTCTCCAAGGAGAGAGACTCGAGTTTTCTGTTTTTACTATTACGAGTGCCCTTAGGGATCACAGTCTAGAAGGAGAACTGTTGGTTGAAGGATACTTTTTAAATTTTTTAAAATTAGCTTTATAGAGGCATAATTTATATATCATAAAATACACTGATTTTAATTAGATAGTTGATGAAATTGGACAGTCTAAGTGATGGTTAGTGTTCTTTGCCTGTTTTTCTAATGGATTGCCTTTTTTATCGAATTATGGGAATTTCTTATGTAGTTGGGATATTATTCTATGTTTTTTATAATTTGGAAATTTTCTCTTACACTCTTAGAGAAAGATAATATTTTACAGTTGAAAAGTAATCTTAGCTCATCTAGGACCTATATACTAGGTCACTGGTTTCCATGCCTGAGTGCACACCAGAATCAACCAGGGAGCCTTGTGAGATTCTGGCTTAGTAGGTATGTCTGTTTGCTATTCTCCAGGTGACTGATGGAGCCAGCCCAGCACTGGTCCCAGGTAGTAAGTACCATTGTCCCAGACTGTGGCATGTCACCTGTGTGTATGTCTTATACTTGGCCAGGTTCTGTTAGTACAGAGGTGACTTGGGCTGGGTTCCTCTCCTGGGGGACTACCATTTGTAGTCCTGACCCTGGCATGGCAGAAAAAAAAACCTGTTGCCATCAAGTCAATTCTGACTCATAACGACCCTATAGCCACTGTGAATAGATCTATCACAAGAGTGCCCATGGTGATTCTGGTGGCCAGATTAACTGAATTGTGTGGCCCAGAGGTATTAAGTGACTTTAGGTTGTGTTTGTCTCCAAATTGAATGTATTTTTTCCACAAACTACCTCTAATCTTAGAGGGTTTTTTTTTTTTTTTGTATTTTCATTTTTTTATTATTGTACTTTAGATGAAGGTTTACAGAACAAACTAGCGTCTCATTGAACAGTTAGTACACATACTTTTTTGTGACTTTGGTTACCAACCCCATGACATGTCACCACTCTCCCTTCTCGACCTTCGGTTCCCTGTTACCAGCTTTCCTGTCCCCTCCTGCCTTCTAGTCCTTGCCCCTGGGCTGGTGTGCCCCTTTAGTTTCATTTTGTTTTATGGGCCTA
>NW_004443963.1:16260827-16272333 GCF_000243295.1 Trichechus manatus latirostris
GACTTCATTACTGAGCTAAAAGGGTGTCAGGGGGCCATACTCTTGGGGTTTCTCCAGTGTCTCAGGCTAGTAAGTCTGGTCTTTTTTTGTGAGTTAGAATTTTGTTCTACGTTTTTCTCCAGCGCTGTCCGGGACCCTCTATTGTGATCTCTGTCAGAGCAGACAGTGGTGGTAGCCAGGTACCATCTAGTTGTGCTGGACTCAGTCTGGTGGAGGCTGTGGTAGTTGTAGTTCATTAGTCCTTTAGACTAATCTTTCCCTTGTGTCTTTGGTTTTCTTCATTCTCCTTTGCTGCAGACAGGGTAAGACCAGTGAAGTATCTTAGATGGCAGCTCACAAGCTTTTAAGACCCCAGACACTACTCCCCAAAGTAGAATGTAGAGCATTTTCTTTATAAACTATGTTATACCAGTTGAACTATGTTTCCCGAGACCATGGTCCCCACAGCCCTCAGCCCAGTAATTCGGTCCCTCAGAGAGTTTGGATGTGTCTGTGAAGCTTCTATGACTTTGCCTTGGTCAAGTTGTGCTGGCTTCCCCAGTATTGTGTAGTATCTTGCCTTTCATCAAAGTTATCACTTATCTGTTGTCTATTTAGCATTTTTCCATCCCCACCTGTCCTCTCCCTGATAACCATCAAAGATTGTTTCTTTTTGTGTGTAAACCTTTTCATGAGTTTTTGTAGTAGTGGTCTCATACAATATTTATCCCCTTGTGGTTGACTTATTTCACTCAGCATAGTGCCCTCCAGATTCATCCATGTTGTGAGATGCTTCACAGATTCATCATTGTTCTTTATTGTTGCACAGTACTCCGTTGTGTGTATGTACCAGTTTATCCATTCATCTGTTGAAGGGCATCTAGGTTGTTTCCATCTTTTTGCTACTGTGAACAATGCTGCAGTGAACATGGGTGTGCATATGTCTATTCGTATGACGACTCTGACTTGTTCAGGATATATTCCTAGGAGTGGGATTGCTGGATTATATGGTATTTCTGTCTCTAGCTTTCTAAGAAGTGCCACATCGTTTTCCAAAATGGTTGTATCATTTTGTATTCCCACCAGCAGTATGTAAGAGTTCCAGTCTCCCTGCAGCCTCTCCAACATGTGTTATTTTTTTTGACTTGTGCCAGTAATGCCGGGGGTGAGATGGTATCTCACTGTGGTTTCGCCCCTGCAGCCTCTCCAACATGTTATTTTTTTTTGACTCGTGCCGGTAATGCCGGGGTGAGGTGGTATCTCACTGTGGTTTTGATTTGCATTTCGCTAACGGCTCAATCTTAGAGATTTTTACTTAAATGTGGAAAAAGTAACAAATTTAGTAGTAAACAAAAGTCATAACTTAATAAAAGATGTTGGTGACAAAACGACTAACATACCGGGTGATTTAGAATGAGAAGTAGTAGTCTCCCCTCACCTTTCCCCACTCCTGTGTCCCCCACCCAGAGGCACTTAAAAGCTGGGGTCCCTAGGGCCCAATCCAGAGCCCTTGGCGACACTTCATTTCAGCTTGTGCATTTGGTCTATCACTTTGGGACTGCATCTTTCCCTTCTTCTCTATCAGTTTCAGTCATTTAGTCAGTACCGCTGTAAGACTGCCAAGAAGTCAGAGGAGGAGATTGACTTCCTTCGTTCCAATCCAAAAATCTGGAATGTTCACAGTGTCCTCAATGTCCTTCATTCCCTGGTGGACAAGTCCAACATCAACCGTCAGTTGGAGGTGTACACGAGTGGAGGTGAGTGCAGTCCGGCTGATGGCCACGGCCTGGGAATATCCTGTGCTTGCCCCTTGCTCCAAGTGAGGAGATAACACAGGTGGAGGAGATGAGTCACCGTCTCTTAGGCACTGGGCTGCTGCTCTTCTTTGGTGGTTGGGTATGAACGCTAGCTGAGAGCTGATGTTGCTGCTTCTGGGCTTGGCAGTCTGTTGGCCAAAAGCTGAACCAGCTGTCACTGAGATTTGCATTCCTGATACTTCTCTGTGTCCGCAGGGCCTTTGTGTAGATAAGCACTTCACAAACTCATTAGTGTCAGGACCTCTTTATACGTAAAATACTGAGAACCACAAAAAGCTTTGTTTATATAAAATTTTTGGTGAGAAGAGTGATATTTTTGCAAATCTCTTTAGTGTCTGGCTTATTAGAAGATAGTTGGATTCATTTCTGCTTTTGCATTTGATCTGTTGCAGTATGCTGTTTTGGCCAAGGTGTATGAAGAAAATCTGGTTTCACAGATACTTAGTTGGAAAAAAAGTATTTTGATAGCCTTTTCAGATACTACGGCTATTCTTTGATACCACACCAAACTCAACAAGTGGTAGTTGGCATATAGCTTGGTCAGTGGAATCTGAAACATTAATGAACTCTTATTTTGTTATATTAAAATTCATTGGCTGTCCTGCATTTTGAGTGGATTTTTACCCATGCGTGATTTTGTAACGTCATGTACTGGTCATTTGGAAACTATTGGTTCACTGAGTTGTAAAGATCTTCCAAGTGTTGATACATGTTATTACACAACAAGAAGAATCATGCTTGTTATTTTCACCAACTACCTCATCAGACAAGTCTTTATTGGGAAGCTGTTGAGCTCTCAGTAGCAGATGTAAGTTTTGCAAAATTCTAATTTTTTGCTTAAAAGCTCAAATTTACTCATTGGCAACAAATACTGTCCGTTGTTTTCCTTGAAGTGTGATAGGCTCACTTCCTTTGTTTTTGAGAAAATGTCTGCCAAATACCCAAATCTGAGTAACTGTGATTGGTGTGTCAGTTGTTCTTTCAAGTGGTGTTCCATGAAAAAAAGTGGCTAGCTCTTTTTGCAAGTGCCTCAGAAAATGGCTTTGACCTCATGGGCTTCCTGAGAAGAGAGAGACCTGGTGGATAACTTAACTGATGAGAGGGGCCCTCTCATATTCTCAGGTATTTTGGGACAGAGGAAAAAAAATTAACTGCCACTCTCCAAGCAGCTGTTGGTGATGTTAGGATTCGCATAATGCCGGGCATGCTGTTTCTTGGTGCTCCTTTGAATGCAGTGACACACTCCCTGCTGACAGAAGCCTTAGTGGGTGACAGCAGATGAAGAGCTCACTGAGTGTCATTCAAAGGTCAGCCTTGCCTTCCCTTACCTGCCTCCTGCTGAGTGGTCACAGTGTCTGTCTCTTTCAGGTGACCCTGAGAGTGTGGCTGGGGAGTATGGCCGGCATTCACTCTACAAGATGCTTGGCTACTTCAGCCTGGTGGGGCTTCTGCGCCTGCACTCCCTGTTGGGGGATTACTACCAGGCCATCAAGGTGCTAGAAAATATCGAACTGAACAAAAAGG
The DNA here is from genome assembly GCF_000243295.1 of Trichechus manatus latirostris. Taxonomy (NCBI): domain Eukaryota; kingdom Metazoa; phylum Chordata; class Mammalia; order Sirenia; family Trichechidae; genus Trichechus; species Trichechus manatus. The sequence continues at coordinate 16,264,148 of NW_004443963.1, forward strand.
TAAATGCCTCTTTCCCTCAGCCCATCTTCCAAGAGCCAGAATGTCCATCTGCTTCAAGAGAAATTGATGTATTAGGACAATTTCAGGGAGAGGAAAGAGGACCCTTCCCCCAGCCAAATTGAAAATGAAAGTGGGGACACCACTGCAGTGGAAATCTGGGTCTGGGCCTGGACAACATGGTTTCTCTTTAGTCTTTAGTAACACTTTTAAATATTCAGCAGTCTTTTGATTCTGTTTTCAAAACAATAGTAATAGCAGATTTTCACTATTCAAGATTCACTAGTCTTAATGAACAAAAGACTTGGTTTTAAGATGGTATTGGTATGTGATTAGCTGTGATTGTTTTTCCTAGCCACAGAGAGAAAAATAGTTTTGTTTTGCCTTTTTTTGTTGTTGTTGTTTTTGTAAATATATAACAAAACATATCCCATTTCACGGACTCCGTGGCTAATTGCCTCCATGAACAACTGCCTCCTTTGCCAAGAGACCAGAACTAGATGGTGCCTGGCTACCATTGCTGAACATTTTGATCAAAGAGTCTGTAGAAGAATCCTGATCAAAAGGAGGAGGAATGCAGAACAGAATTTCAAATTCTCATGGAACCCAGACTTTCTGGAACTGTGGAGGCTGGATGAACCCCTGAAACTATCGCCGTGAGATAATCTTTAAGCCTTAAACAAAAAATATCCTGTGAAGTCTTAAAACCGAACAGTAGCTTAGATTAACTAGTAAAGAATGTCTGCCTTGAGCATTGTGCTCTTTTAAGAACTATCTGTGTGGGAACAATTTGACAATAGCAACATAATAGATTAGATAAGAAACTTAGGGGGCAGTGAGTTTATGTTAATGGAGAAGGAATAGTTCCGAAAAGGAGCGTCAGAATGGTTGCACAACTTGACGAATGTAATAATTATCACTGATTAGTACATGTAGAAATTGTTTAATTGATGTATGTTTTGCTGTATATATTCTCAGCAACATCAAAGTAAAATTGTTTTTTAAAAAATTTGCTATTTCAGCAATTTTTACATTTATAATTCCGCCACATTATGTTCACCATGTTTTTCAACCATCACCCTTAACAGAAGCTCATTGTCTCCTAAACATTGTGTCGGTTTTACGTCCTCCCTCCCTTCCACCCTACCTTAGCCCATTAACCCATTACTGTCAAGTTGTTTCTGACTCATAGTAGCCCTATAGGAGAGAGTAGAACTGCCCCATAGGGTTTCGAAGGAGTGGCTGGTGGATTCAAAATGCCAACGTTTTGGTTAGCATCTGAATGCTTAACCGCTGTGCCACCAGGGCTTCTCCACCGTACGTTGGTAACCACTAATAAACTTTGGTCTTTATACACTTGACTATTCTAGATATTTCGTATAAGTGGAATCATAGCATGTTTGTCCTTTGGTGACTTATTTCATTCAGCATAATGTTTCAAGGTTCATCTGTGTTGTAGCATGTATCAGGACTTCATTTCTCCTTATGGCTGAGTGATATTCCATTGTATGGATGAACCACAGAGAATAGGTGTTTTTTATTGGCTTTTGGTGTGTCTTTCTGACTGTTTCTTTATAAGGTTTATTTGAAAAAGCAGGGAGTAGAAAGCAAGGAAGAATACAAAACTGACTGAAGAAAGTTTTAGAGCTGAGAGAGGTTTTAGGGGTCTTCTCGTCCAGACCTTTTCTGTTATAGCTAAGAAAATGGAGGCCTCAATTGGTGAACAGTGTGATCTGTACTCAAAGCCACAATTTTCCCTGGGTAGTGCAGGGCCTCTGCAGGGGAAGCTGACCCTAGCCCCACTGACTTTCAGGTCCTGTCAAGGTTGCATTGACCTTGGGACTCATGGATGCTTCTTCCATCTCCTTCCACAGAGCATGTATTCCCGGGTGCCCGAGTGTCAGGTCACCACATACTATTATGTTGGTTTTGCCTACTTGATGATGCGCCGCTACCAGGATGCCATCCGGGTCTTTGCCAACATCCTCCTCTACATCCAAAGGACCAAGAGCATGTTCCAGAGGACCACGTATAAGTATGAGATGGTAAGGGGCCTCTCTCGCAGCCTGTGGCTGTTCTAATCAGCTCACCCCTGGGCAGCTAGGCTGACAGTTTGTGGTCAACCCCATGCAAAATTGTCCTATTTTAATGGCTGTTCCCTTTCTAAGAGTTCTTGTTATATGCCTGTTACTTCAAATCGTTAACACCTTAACAGTAAGAGCAATATCTTTTCTTCCACTTTAATTCCCCAGCAGTGCTCAGTGCCTTACATTTATTTATTTAGCAACAATTTGCTGAGTGTTCACTGTGTGCTAGATGGCAGGGTGTTCATAAAGTAAGTTAGATGTGGATACTGCTTTCAAGTGGTTTCCCGTCGAGGCCGGGGAGAAGCATGTATAGAGCTGGGAGAAGGAGCTTTATAGGCAGTGAGAACAGCATGAGTAAAGGCATTGAGACTTTTTTGCTTTTTTTCCTGTAGGCATTAAGGTACCTTCAGAGGTTTCTGGGTGACTTTGATCATAACTAATGTGAGAGTCAGGCTTCTAGTGATATGTAGGGTGGATTGGAGAAATGACAGGTTCTAGTCAAGAAGCAGGAGACAGCTGAGGAGGACCTGGAGCTAGGGCTGAAGTTCAGTGGAGCAAGAGGGAAGATTGGAAGAGGCATTGGGGAAGTTAACTGACCAGGGCAAGAAAAGGAGAAGTCAGAGATCTGTCCAGAGTATACCTGAGGATAGTGTGTCCATGTTGTCAGTGGGGACCTCAGAAGATCCATTTAATTTGACCCTGCACCCATCTCTCCGACACCCTTCTCCACCCTAGATTAACAAGCAGAACGAGCAGATGCATGCACTGCTGGCCATCGCCCTCACCATGTACCCCATGCGCATTGACGAGAGCATTCACCTCCAGCTGCGGGAGAAATACGGGGACAAGATGCTGCGCATGCAGAAGGGTGACCCGCAGGTCTACGAGGAACTCTTCAGCTACTCCTGCCCCAAATTCCTGTCACCTGTGGTGCCCAACTATGACAACGTGCACCCCAACTACCACAAGGAGCCTTTCCTGCAGCAGCTGAAGGTATTTTCTGATGAAGTGCAACAACAGGCCCAGCTCTCAACCATCCGCAGCTTCCTCAAGCTCTACACCACCATGCCTGTGGCCAAGCTGGCCGGCTTCCTGGACCTTACAGAGCAGGAGTTCCGGATCCAGCTTCTGGTCTTCAAGCACAAAATGAAGAACCTGGTGTGGACCAGCGGCATCTCCGCCCTAGATGGTGAATTTCAGTCTGCCTCCGAGGTTGATTTCTACATTGATAAGGTATGGTTGCCACTGGGCTAGGTTCTCTGGGGGTACTCTCTGTTCATCCATTGAGCAGCAAATGTTTGTTAGGCGCCCACTGCCTTCCATGCACTGTTCTAGGTGTTATGAGTGTATCAATGAACAAAGTCAGCAAAGATTCCTGCTCTTGTTTTGCTTACATTCTACCCAAAAAAACAAACCCACTGCCGTCCAGTCAATTCTGACTCATAGCAACCATGTAGGACAGAGTAGAACTGCCCCATACGGTTTCCAAGGAGCCGCTGGCGGATTCGAACTGCCAACCTTTTGGTTAGTGGCCGTAGCACTTAACCACTATGCTACTACATCCTAGTGAGGATAACTAGACAGTAAACATTGTAATTAAGCGGACTATATAGTGAGTTGCCAAGTGTTACAGGGTAAGGGGGGAGGGGTGAGAGGCACAAGTGGCAGTATTAAGGTTCTCAGGCTGGGCTTTATTGAGAAAGTGAAATTTGAGCAAAGGCTTGAAGGAGGTGAAAGTTGGGAGTTGGCCAAGCAAATATCTGGGGGAACAGCATTCCAGGTGGAGGGAACAGCTAGAGCAAAGGCCCAGGGCAGGAGCGAGCCCAATATGTGTGAGGGACAGCTAGGGTATGGCTGGAGTGGCCTGAGTGAAGTGGCTGTACCAGGAGATGAGGTCGGAGAGGAAAGGAAGTTGAGGTGTCTTGTCAACTGCTGGAAGTATTTCAGCAAGTGGGAGGCCAGTGGAGGGTTGGTTGCTTGATGAGAAAGAAGGTGGAGGAGCAGGAGGAGAAGCTGGGGGCCTATAAGGAGGCTCTTACATCAGCCAGACACAAAGTGATGGTGGCTTGGATACGGTGGGAGTGGAGAGGAGTGTTGTCCGTTTCTTAAATCCTCTTCTCTTGCCTTTTATAAATGGTTTAAAAAAAAATGACGTGACGTTGAAACAAAAATAGAAAACTGAGTCCTGTGCATGCCTTCCCCCAACTTGATTTTACCTGTCTGCAGCGGAGCATGGGGCTAAGATGCTTCCTCTGAAGCCAGACACCTGGGTCCAAATCCTTTTCAAACGCTGTCTCTACCACTTAGCTATGTGGCTGTGGGCAAGTTGCACAATCTCTGTGCCTCATCTGTAAGCTAGGGGTAAGAATGTTAATACCTGTATTTTGGGCTATTGTGAGAGCTACATGATTTACTACTACGAAGTAGTAAGTACCCAGTAAGCATTATCTATTATTGCTGCTGTTAGTCTTTTTTGTTTTTTTTTCCAGTTTGGAGTAATCAATTTTATTTTGAACCAAACTAACAAGAAGAAAGAAGACTGAGTATAGATGTTACCCTCATTCAGGGCCTAAACTGCAGTTTTAGGCTTGCATTTCAAGCCTTATCTTTTTTTCCTGCTGTTAATAATTACATAATTACATTCAGGGCACGTGTGTCTCACCCAGCATTAATATAATAATGAGTTTTCTCTGGGGGTCTTTTTACCTACCCATAGAAAATATACAAAAAGTTACAAAAGACTAAGTGTCCCACCTAATAATTATTCTTGGGAAAGTTCTCTAAATTTTGTCTTGAAGCGTAAGTGTATTATGTTTGTTTGTTTTTAAGTAAACTTCGAAGTATAATATGTAGAAATAAACCCGTTGCTGTCAAGTCGCTTCTGACTCATAACCACTCTATAAAATAGAACTGCCCCATAGGATTTCCGAGGAGCGGCTGGTGGATTCGAACTGTCAGCTGCAACTGAGCTCTTAACCACCACGTCACCAGGCTCCTAATATGTATAAATAGAAGTACACAAATAGAAAGTGTACGGCTTGTGCATTTTCACAAAGTGAACATACCTGCGTAACCAAGACCCAAACCAAGAAGTAGAACGTTACTAGTACTCCACAGCCCGCCTTTTGCCCTTTCACCCAGATGCAGCCGTTACCCTGATTTGTAACACCGTATGTTAGTGCTGCCTGTTTTTGAACTTCATGTAATGAAATTACACAGTATGTGCTCCTTGTGTCTGGCTTCTTTTGCTCAACATTATGTTTGAGACAATCTCCATACAATGTTGTGTGTAGCAATAATTTGTTCACGCTTATTGCTCTGTGATAGTTCAACCTCTACTGCAGTTATTGTTGTTGTAATTGTCAGGTGCCATCGAGTTGGTTCTGACTCACAGCAGCCCTATGTACAGCAGAACAAAACACTGCCTGGTCCTGTGCCATCTTCATATTTGTTGCTATGTTTGAGCCCTTTGTTGCAGCCACTGTGTCAGTTCACCTTGTAGAGGTCTTCCTCTTTTTCGCTGACCCCTCTACTTCACCGAGCATGATGTCTTTCTAAGTAACATGTTTATATATACTTGTATCTGCATAGAGTTATTTCCGGAAGGATACACAAGCAGCGAAACAATGGTTTCCTCTCAGGAGGAGAGGTGGGTTTGAAGAACAAGGGGGATTTCATTTTCTCTGTTGTGATTTAAGTTCAAGCTGGACATTTTAATTATCCTAACAAGGCTTTTAAAAGAACTAATTTGTTGCTTTATTGAGTTAATTTTTTAAGTTAATAAGCTAGACTCCTAGAATTGTTCTTTCTGTTAAATATTACCTGCACTCTTTGCTCCCCCATGCACATACACTCACCAGGGCAGAAACCACTCTGGCATATTTGGAACCTTGGCACTGACTTAAGACAGTCTGTGAGGACTTTAGTATCTTTCACCTGCCCTGGGATATTCTCAGTCTTTATGGTTTCAGATAGTTTCTGCTCCAGTCTCCTCCTCATGGAAATTAATGTATATTAGATTTCACTCTGTCTTTCATGTCAGAGTGTCTCTTAAATTCTTCGATGTTTACCATCTTTTTGTCTCCTGGACTGATCATCATATCCATTAATTTTTCTCTTCAGCTCTGTTTCTTACTTCTTTTTTTTTAACTCATGGTGGCTTGTTTTCATTACCTGTGGTTCATTGTCTTTGAAAAACTATTTGTAGGAATTCTTTGAGGCCTAGGACAACCATTCATTCCTCTAGAGAAGAATTGCGTTTGTGTCTTCAGGGTGCCTGGGGACCTTCGTCCAGGACTACATAAACTGAGTTCACAGCCTTAAGTCCCCCAGACCACCCAGGTGACAAGCCTAGGCTGTAGAAGAGTCACTGTGTGGCTGGAACAGCTCATGGATGGGTCTCTTTTCTATACACCTCCTCCCCCTGAGCAACCTCTGCTTGGTGTGGGGAGTGGGATGGCAGTTTACGTCTAGCTCACCCTTAGCCTGAGGATGTAACCCTTAAAGATCTCAGCTTATCAGAAGAAGGGTCTTCTGTTAGAGGCGCTCTAGCCTTGGTTAGTCTCCTCAGCCCAGATTTTCTAGAGTTAGGAAATGCCCTCGGGGCAGAAGGGCCTCCTGGTTGCTGTTTTTCCCCAAATAGTTCTTTATTCACTTTCCAGCTCTTTGGCATTTCCTTACTCTTTTGTCAGCTCTTTAGTTTTTTAAAAAGATTTTAAAAATATTTTTTTATCCTACATTTTTAGTTGTTGTTAGACAGTGGGTTGGTCTGCAATAATATATAACTGGAAATAGAACTCTGCTGTTTTTTTTAAAAAAAGATGTGATTCCTATAACATAAACTTCACTATCTTAAAGTGTATAATAAGTGTCGTGCAATCAAACCACTGTCTAATTCGAGAACATTTCCATCGCCCCGAAAAGAAACTCCCTACTCGCTAGCAGTCGTTCTCCATTCCGTGCTCACCCCAGCCCCTGGTAAACACTAATCTACTTTCTGTCTCCATGGATTTGCCTATTCTGGACATTTCCTATAAATGGAATCATACAATGTGTGGTCTTCCGTAACTGGCTTCTTTTACTGAGCATAATGTCTTCAAGGTTCATCCATGTTGTAGCATGTATTAGTACTTCTTTTTCTTGTTGACTAATATTCCATTGTATGGGTATACCACATTTTATTTATCCATTCATCATTTGATGGACATCTGAATTGTTTCCATTTTTTGGCTATTGTGAATAATGCTGCTATGAACATTCATGTACAAGTTTTTCTGTGAACGTATATTTTCAAATCTCTTGAGCGTATACCTGGGAGTGGAATTGCTGGGTCATATGGTACAGTTTGTTTTTGAAAGCTCATCTTGCTAAGCTGACTATTCTTATTAAAATGTATGGCTTTTGGAAGACTTAGTGTTCAGCAGCACTTAGCTATTCCTTACATGAATAGGCTCACCAAACAGAAACACATAAATAGCAGAAGTTTCTTGGTGTTGTTTCAAATCATGCCTCTAAAAGTCAAGCAAAACTCTTTTCCCCTGCCCCCTAGTATCGCGTCAACTATCTGAAGTCCTTTTCCAGTTTATTCTCAATGCCTGACGTGTACATGTTCTTTGGCAGTATCAGTAACATGCACCATTCCTCTGTAATCTCTTAGGGACTTGGTTTTTGTTTTTGTTTTTTAAATGAACCTGTGGAGCCATGGTCCTTAGAACAAGAAGGCATTTAGGGAAAAGACCTCCAGGTTGGGACCTAGTTTTTCTCATTGTACTTTTTTTCTTACCTAAGCCTAACTAGTCTCAACTCTGGGTGGTCTTCAATAAAACACTTCTCCCAAGAATTAACATTTGATTGTTCAGGTAAAGTTTTGTTATGAGGTCATATTCAGGTCAAATTAGTCATGCGCTCCTAAGTTGGACTCAGTTGACATGGTAAGATGATGTGTGGGAGAATTTTTTCAATTTATCTACTATAGCTTTTTGAAATTCATGGTTCATATTCATTTGTCTATTTTTATTCAGTTGAGTCACATGTTTAAATGCCATCCAAAAAATGTTAATTGCATGTTTTTGTTTGGATTATTATTTCTGTATTACTGGTTCA
>NW_004443963.1:16272433-16291927 GCF_000243295.1 Trichechus manatus latirostris
ACTTGGAAAATTCTATCAAAGAGGTTCAGAAAGTTCTTGGGCCTTAACCTAGATTATCAAGTAGACGTTTTATAAGTAGAATGGTGTTCCATGAAATATTTTGAGTTGAAATTTTAAAGACTGACTAATTTGCAATCCTGTCAACGGCAAATGAAAGTAAAACCCTGTTCTAAATGTTATTTTAATTTCTGAAAGATTCATGTTCCTTGAAAAAGACCAGAAAATAAAATGAGTTAACAAGAAGAACATTAAAAATTAGCCATCCTAGAAAGAAGTACCACTAACTGGTGATGCTGTTCCGTGGGGTTGGTTTTGTTTTTTGTTTTTGTTGTTATTTTCCTTTGCTTTTGAAAAGCATTATAGAGCACTGGGCATCATTATCGTTTGCGTGGCTCATAGCGCTTTGTGGATTGGTGGTCCTGGCCCTCTACCTCGCAGCGTTTCTGACTACGCTTTTCCCCACAGGACATGATCCACATCGCAGACACCAAGGTTGCCAGGCGCTATGGGGATTTCTTCATCCGCCAGATCCACAAATTTGAGGAGGTGAGAGGTCTGAGAGAGCAGTGTGTTGGCTGGGGACCGAGGTGGGGACTTAAATTTCTGATTTCTCTATTATCAAGAAAGCCTGAAATTGGCCTTAAGTTTCTGAGCTAGACTGGCTGGCTGCTTGGGGTTTGGAGAGAGGGTTTGGGCCAGAGGAGTTGCTGTGTCAGCTTTCTGTAGACATCTCTTTCCAAGATCTCCCTCTGAGGGTGGCCCTCTCTCCTTCCCTGCTATTTCCTAATATGGGTGGATTCACTGCCTGCTCCTACCCAGCCTTCCCCGTTTGGCATCTGTTCTCTGTCTTAGACAGGTCTGGCCAGTTCCTGCAGGAGGAGGACAGGGAGCTCTGTTTTGACAGACTTGGTGCACTCTGCATCTTGCCCTAGGAGAGGTGTAGGTCAGGCCAAACATGAAAAGGTGTGGCTGCAGCTGGAGCCGCTGCAGCCTGGAGCTCTGAGTCATCCAGCAGAGGTCGCTGCTCTGCTGTGCTCCATGTACCAGGCTCCTCCTGGAGGAGGATGAGACAGCCCCAGTGCTGCGTGGACTTCAGAGCTTCCCACATACATCTGTCAGGGGAGTGGCTGGGCTGACTTCTAACAAGGATCCTGTCTGTGAAAGGGAACCAAAAATCTGAAGTCAAGTCCTGATTCTTCACTATTTAGACTAGTAACCTTGGCAGTTCGAGCCCTTCTGAATCCCTTGCCTCATCTGTAAAATTGGTAAACGATATGGGGGGCGTTGTGTTGTATGTGAGAGGCAGGTAGAAGAACAATGTGCATGAATTGTGCAGAGCCTTGTAGATGTCAGGATGGGGCATCTAGTGGGGCTTTGTACCCACAGTGGACACTCTCACGTGGATGCTCAGCCCATTTCACAGGCTCCTTCCCTGACTTCAGAGGGTACTGGAGTCTCTGACCTAGTGATCGCGCACGCTGTAGGGAAAAAGTGTGGTGAGAACCGTATGTCTAACTTGGCTCTTCTTTCTCTTCTAGCTCAATCGAACCCTGAAGAAGATGGGACAGAGGCCTTGAGTATACTCACACTTGCATTATCCTGAGATTGTTGTACATGGGGTGTGTTTTTGCCACCGTAAAGCCTTTTCCCAGATCAGCCGTCAGCTGTCAACTGAGTTGAAATTTACTTGAATTAAGGACTAAAATGTTTTAAGTAGATCTCAGTAAAGGATTGTCTTTGGAGCCAGATTTGTCGTCTCATTGCTGGGGAGAATCTGTGGATCGGGGTAACAATACGTAATTTCCCACGTGTGTGATGGTTTCTGCTGATGGCATCAGTTATCAGCATTCAGAGTGAATTATTTAGTTCATAAGGCACTCTCCACTTTACAGGGCTCCTTCACGCTCAGCGTCTCATTTGAGCCTCCCCGTAATCCCAAGTCTTAAATGACCTGTGATCATTTCCATGGCATGTTAGTGGAGGTGCTGGGACTGGGGAAGGAAAGTTATTGAATATCTCCTCTTGCCAGGAGCTGTGCCAAGGGCTGTCCATACATTGTTTAACCCTCACAGCTCTGGTTTTGGTATTACCGCTATTGATGAGAAAACAGACTTGGGGTAATTGACCTGATCAAGGTCACATAGCTATAGGAAAGCCAAGATTTGGCTCCAGACTACTACTTTTTTCTGCCAGGGTATTCTGATTCTTAACACTGCTCTCTAGCCAACCCTGCTGCTTCTGAACTGACAAAACCTGGCGCGTGTTGTGTGTAGGCTCGGTGAGTTCAACACTGCTGCTTGTCTGCCGGCACCCTCACAGGCAGTCACAACGGAGTGATGCCCGTTTGCCTTCTCTCTCCCTACCACCTTTCAAACAGCCATGCTGGGGTTTCTATGCACATCTTAGGGGCCACATTTGCACCTCAAAACCCAGGAGCCTGCTGTCAATGGGCTTATCAGAGCTGATTTCTTATCTTTTCTAACAAAGCACAGATAATACAGACCTACAGATAATTGAAAACTTCACTGAAGCTAGTAGACTTGTCATCTCTTACCTGACCTACCCAACAAAGATAAAATGTTCTTAGGGCTTTAGAATCTTTATATTCAGTAGCAAGCCCTCAGTGAGGTCTGAGTATGTTTTTGAGAAAGGTAAACTGGTATCTTGGTTTTACTGATGAGGAAAAGGAGGCTTGGCACACAAGTTAAATAACTTGCCCGAGGTCAAGTTAATAGGTAGTAAAGGCAGGCTTTTTGTTTCCCAAACTTGAATTTTTTACTTTAGAAATTCTTACCTTCAGATTGGCAGTAAGAGGTGAAACAGCAATAAAAACCCATTGTCACTGAGTCGGAATCGATCCTATAGGACAGAGCGCCTGGTGGATTTGAACTGCCGACCTTTTGGTTAGCAGCCGTAGCTCTTAACCACTATGCCACCAGGGTTTCCAAAACAGCAATAGGTAGCCCATAAAAACAGGCATGTGTTAGCCCTAAAGAGATGCAGTATTTAGGGGAATTTGGTATGAATTCTTGAGCTGGACCTTCTGCTCGCCTTGTGTGTGGTTGGTTCCTTTTGAGTTTTTTGGTTATGAAGGGGCTTGGGGACATGGAAAGAACCAATGACTTGAAGGAGTGAGACCTGGATTCAAGTCTTACTTGTGTCACTAATTTGCTTTGTGACTTTGGGCTGGTAGCTGGATCTGAAAATGAAGATCTGTCTCCTCACGGGAGGATCAGTGAGAAGCTACAGTATTATGTGCTGATGTGGAGAACACGTGGGAGGGCTGTGAGGTCTGCCATCTGCAGAGCTGAGCCTCCTGTAGGTACTTGTCTCATGGGGGCTTCTGATGGCAGGCAGCAGTTGGAGCTGGGCTAAATGACTTCCTCCTTGCCTGGGCGTCAGCACCGTACCTGTCACCCTAACGTAGGCACCAGTGTGGCTCTTGGCGTGGAAGCTCCCACTTGCAAGTCAGTTCACCTTCGAGCCCAATTCCTTACATATGCAGTGAGGATGGCAGAACCTGCCTTCCTGGATGGTGAGGAATAAGTGAGACAATACTGTGCCTGTCTGTAATGAATACTCAGTTACTGCTCTCTGGCACTTTGAATTCATAAGCTTTTCTGGCTCCTCTCTACTTCCGTTAATTCAGTAAGTACTATTGAGTGTCTGCTGCATATCTGGTATGTTGTGGGATCTTGTGCACAGAAGGCTGGATCCTTTTTCTACAAGTGAGCCAGCATGGCATTGTAGGCAAGGGGAAGATAGAAGCGAAGAAAAACCAAATCCCTGTCCTCATGGGACTTAAATTCTAGTGGGTGGAGACATGATAAACCATAGTTGTGTTGCATGGCTATATGCTTTATGGACAAAAATCAAGCAAGGTTAGGTGTTATTTTGAATAAGGTAGTTGGAGAAGGTCACACGCTGATCGGTGCCACTTAAACAAAAGACCTCTAAAGTGTTAAAAAGCAAAGATGTCACCTTGATGAGTAAGGTGCCCCTGACCCAAGCCGTATGTGTTTAGTCGCCTCATATACATGCGAAAGCTGGACAATGAATAAAGAAGACCAAAGAAGAATTGACACCTTTGAATTATGATGTTGGTGAAGAATATAGAATATACCTTAGAAGCAAGGATGATGAGACTACATCTCACATACTTTGGACGTGTTATCAGGAGGGATCAGTCCCTGGAGAAGGATACTATGCTTGGTAAAGTAGAGGGTCAGCAGAAAAGAGGAAGGCCCTCAGTGAGATAGATTGACACCGTGGCTGCAACAATGGGCTCAAGCATAACAATTGTGAGGATGGTGCAGGACGGGGCAGTGTTTCGTTCTGTTGTAACTAGGGTCGCTATGAGTCAGAACTGACTCAATGGCACCTAACGACAACAACAGGTAGAGACCTGGGGAAAGAGCATTCCAGGCAGAGGAAGCTGCAAGTGCAAAGGTCGTGAAGCCAAGGCATGTTTTGTATGTTTGAAAAACTAGTGAGAAGGCTGTAGTGGCTGGAGCAGAGTGAGCAAGGCGGAGGGAGGAGGAGAGGGCCAGAGATAGGGGTGGGCACCAGGTCAGATATAGGACCTTGTAGAAGGTCCCTGGGTGGCACAAATGGTTTGCACTTGATTGCTAACCTGAAAAGGTTGGCAATTCGAACCCAGCCAGTGGCACCACGGAAGAAAGGCCTGTTGATCTGCTTTTATAAAGATTACAGCCAAGAAAACTCTTATGAGTATTTCTACTCTAACACATGATGTCACCATGAGTAAGAATTGACTCGATGCTGACAGATTTGATTTGATTTAGATGCTTGTAAGGACTGTGACTTTTATTCAGAATGGTTAAGAATTTGTCCAAGTTCCCACAGCTAAAGGATGGAGTCAGTATTTGAACCCAGGTCAGTCCAGCTCTAAAGCCTGTGCTGTCTTCTGTGATGCCATCCTACAACTCAGCCCTACCTCCAGAGAAGAAAAACACAAACAGCCTCTCTGGTAATAGGAATAAGGCCACACATTTATTGTAGAGCTCTTGGTATCTTCCAAGCACGTCTTCATCCATTACCTCGCTGGATCCTACTGAGTGACAGAGTTGAGAGCCAACCACCACTGCCTGTCTGATCCTTGATGCCCTGGCACTGGGGAGGGTGGGTTGTGTTGATTCCTCCTAAGAAACAGTCTAGACCAACGCTGGCTCTCACACTGTACCCACCTGGTCCTGGGGTTTGCCAATGGTGGCTCATAGGAATTCAGACCCACCATGACCCCGGGGTTAACCGGTTTTGAATTCAAGGCTAGAATCTCGTAATTCATGTCCGAGTCATTTTTGTTCATCATGAAAACTGTGCCAGGTCAAACTGTGTTGTGTCTGACACAGCCTTTTGGCACTGTTCATGCCTCTCCGGGAGATGGCAAATTTCAGGAGCCCAAGGTCACACAGACCCAGTGTGTGTGAGGCCTGGCCCGGGGTCATCTCCCAATGACTTGGTGCAGGTCCAGTGGTAGTGCTGTGCAGCCAGCAGCCTTGAGAGAGAAAGGGGCAGGCACAGCTGAACTCTGCCTGGCACCGCATGAGGATTGTGGGGCATTCAGCAGCTGTGGCCAGCTCGGGGGATTTTTGTTCCAGCTTGCCCAGAGTGGAGGAAGCAGGTTCACAATCCTCCCGTGCATAAAGGAAGCAGGGGTTTTGTTATCAGGGAACGAGAGAGCTGAGTGGTGCCAGTTACCAGGAGTTCCTGCAGCAGTAGGAGGAGGTGGTATAGCAAAGTGTGTGGGCTTGGGCTTGTTCAGACCTGGGTTTGAATCCTGGCTCTTATTAGCTCCATGACTGTGGGCCAAGTTACCTAACTTCTCAGTGCCTCGCTTTCCTCATCTGGGGAAGGGAAAACAGGGATAGCATCTGCCTCAGGATCACTCTGTTGAGTAAATGATATAAAGTGCTTAGCAAGGTGCCTGGCCATAGTGTGTAACTGGGGAATGAGAGCCATTATTATTAGAGCTGTTACTATTAGCCGAGACCTTGGAAATCACAGAATCATAGATTCCAGGGGCAGAAGGGTCACACATGCAACAGCATGGCTCCGTCGGGGAGCTGGAACTCACAGGCCTCCAGGCTCCAACCAATGCCTTCTCCACTCCCTATCCCTCCATGGACCAATGGGGGCCCTGTGTAGAGACAAGGAGGGTGCTTCACAAAGAGACTGAGGCGCTGCCTTAGAGTTGTGGAGTAGCTGCAGCAGGTGTGAAGAGGAGCGGGAGAATTCAAGAAATTTGGAAGGTTACCGTAGACAGGATTGACGATTGCTTGGATTGTGTGTATGTGTGTGTATGGTGTGTGTGTGTGTGTGTGTGTAGGGGGGCATGGGGGATGCCCAATCCTCTGACTTTCACAGATTGGAAACCCTGGTGGCATAGTGGTTAAGAGCTATGGCTGCTAATCAAAATGTTGGCAGTTCAAATCCACCAGGCGCTCTTTGTAAACAGTTCTACTCTGCCCTTTAGGGTCACTTGGAATTGACTTGATGGCAATGGGTGTTTTTTTTGTCTGAGATTGGGGTAGGTGGTGGAGTATGGAACAGGCTTGAAAGTGGGGGGGGGGGGCATGTGCCAGTGGATAGAGAACTGGACTTAGACATGAGTCTGAGGAGATGTTGGCACATCCAGGTGGAGATGCTGAGGGTGGGACTATTTGGGCAGAGGCAGTGAAGAACTGCACCTGGAACCCTGATATTCAGACCCCCAGGTTAGAGCCACCAGCCTCTCAGTGTCTTTCTCTTTAGCTTCTTCAGACACTGACTGGACTGTGAGCCTGGCATGGGAGTTCTCTTCCCACTACAGCCTTGAATTTGGGTGGCTCCTGACTGCCTCATCATCTGCAAAATGAGGCAGTGGGGTCATCTGCTGTCTAAGGATTGCAGCCCTGCCATTCTAAAATTCTGTGTGACTTGGACAGCCCCATAAAACAAAATGGGACTAATGTGGCACAGCAGTCCAGGGACAAGGACTAGAAGGCAGAAGGGGACAGGAAAGCTGGTGATAGGGAACCCAAGCTTGAGTAAGGGTAGTGTTGACATGTAGTGGGGTTGTTAACCATTGTCACAGGGCAATAGGTGTACTAACTGTTTAATGAGAAACTATTTTGTTCTGTGAACCTTCATCTAAAGTGAGAATGGCAGCACAACTGGAAGAACATAATCAGCGTCACTGAATTCTACATGTAGAAATTTTTGAAGTGGTGTATCTTTGGCTATGTATATTTTCACCAAAAAAAAAAAAGTCCTCCAAGGCCAAGAAGGGAGCATGTTGACATGTTGTGGAGTTGTTAACCAATGTCGTAAAACAATATGTGTACTGACTGTTTAATGAGAAAATATTTGTTCTGCAAACTTTCACCTGAAGTACAATAAAAAAAAAAATTAAAAAATTCTGTGTGACATCTTAGATTCTAAACAACAGGCCAGGAGCCCGTGAATGCTTGAGAAAAGAGAGGCAGCACTTGGGAGCAATGGCCCTGTGGTCCAGAGGATTTGCTGAATGAGTGAATGAGGAAGTGAGTGAATGAGGATTAAATGAAATGATAGAAGGGTATGAATAATGGGAGTCCTTAGGAGGTACAAATGGTTAACATACTCAGTTGATAACCATAATATTGGAAGTTTGTGTCCACTGAAATGCATCTCGGAAGAAAGGCCTGGCAATCTACTTTCCAAAAAAAAAAAAAAGCCATTGAAAACCCTGTGGAGCACAGTTCTACTCTGACACACATACGGTTGCCAGGAGGTGGAGGCGACTCCATGGCAACTGGTTTATGAATAAGTGATTGAATGTGCTTTAAATCTTTTCTGGAGCATGGAGGCACAGAATGAATAAATGATGAACCTAGGCACAATGCAGTGCAGCCTTTTGCAAATGACTGTCAAGGCTGTCCTACGCTGGCTCCTCCTGACAGTGGCCTCTCCTCCCCACAGTCAGCCTGCCCTGCTGACTGGAGATGGGCTGAAGTGTGCGGCTGCTCGGAGTCAGGAGAAGCCTCCAGTTTGGGAAAGGGTGTCAGGAAGAAGTTGACAGGAAAGTAGGGGACGGGCCAATATGAAGGCTAAAGCCTGAACAGCCATTTCCTGACGATTTCTGGAAGCGGGGGAGTATGGGAAGCAGCAAATGGTCCTGGTTCCTGTGGCTCCACATTCCTGTCAAGCCTGCAGCTGAAAAACTTGCCTTTGCTTCATTTCTGGCCCCACCCTGCCCAGATTCAGGCCTGGGAGGGTGGACTTCTCCATTCTCTGGTCATGGCCGGGGACCGGAAGGCAGCCTCGGTTTAAGTTCTGCTGTTGCCGCTTAAAAGCTGGAAGGTTCCAGGCACGATACTTTAACTTCCCAGAGCCTCTGCTTCCTCGTCGATCAAATGTGGAGAACAATTCTCCCCCAGCTGCCTCCCAGGACACTTGCAAGTATCAGCACATAAAACCATAAGGCATAATACAGGTGAGGGGTTACTCACATTCAGCCCAGCTGTGCTGTGTGGTGTCACCTGGGACTGAGGTGCGCCCTCTCGAATCTTCTCTTTAGAAGAAAAAGCACTCGCTGCTGGAGTTTCCACCAGAACAGTCTCTGTTTCTGACAGGAAGAGCTGTCTTGCTCACTGTACCAGGTGGACAGTGAGGTAAGGGGGCACAGACAGTCCTTTTCTCGTGTCTTGTCAGGTGGCCCGACCTTCTGGCTGATCTCAGTCTCTTCATCCTGACAGCCCCTTCCCTGTTGCTCGTCTTCAGAGGAGAGGTGACCTTCCTGTGTCAGGAAGGCTCAGAAACCATTTCCCTCTCTGCCTGCCTTAGACCAGCAGAGCTGGATAGGTTGATACTGAGGGGCATTTGGGAGGGCTCTAGACCCCCATGATCCCCACCATAACCCTCAGTCACCCCCTAAACCTACAGTCAACAGTGGGCTTGGGCTGCAGACCCACTCCCAAGTCAGGCCTTCTAGGCTCCCTCCCCTTGCCAAATGTCTGCCCTGAGTACCTCCTATGGAGAAATTATGGAACAACAGAAGCCCAACTCTTAGGGCTCTGAATACCACACCAGCACCCAAACATCTACCCTGCTAGCCTCCTGGAAGAATCCCCACTATTAATATTTATTGCAGTCAAAAGTGAGATGGAAAGTTCTGAGAAGGCTAGGAAGCTGCTCAAGCCTGACCTCCAAGGCAGCTAGATCTCGGGGACTTCCTGTACCAGGCTGGCCTTCAGCATTTCGGGCCAGGACTCTGTGGGGTCAGGGCCTCCAGGGGCTCTTGCTATCCAAGCTTACAGGTAGATACGGTGAATGAGTTGACAGTGATGAACTGGGCACACTATCTGCTCTTGATATACCAGTAACAATATCTTACTGGTGAAGAAAGTTCTTTGTGAAGTCAGGAGGAGCTAGGCTGAGTCCTGACTGCACCTTTGACAGCTGTGTGGCTTTGACCCGGCTGTTTAACCTCTCAGAGCCTCAGTGTCCTTGTCGGTAAGTGGGGATAATGTGATAGTCCCTAGCTCATAGGGTCGTTATAAGGAATCAGTGAGGTAATGCATGTTAGCAACAACAACAACACACAGAAACACTCTCTAGCATACGGCTAAAAAACAAAAAAAAACAAAAAAAACCCATCAAGTCGATTCCAACTCCTGGTGATCCTATAGGACAAAGTAGAACTGCCCCATACAGTTTCCAAGGAGCGGCTGGTAGATTTGAACTGCTGACCTTTTGGTTAGCAGTTGTGGCTCTTAACCACTATACCACCAGGGTTTCTAGCATATGACTAGTGTTCAGTAAAGGTTAGTTATTAATATTAGTAAGGATCTCATGGTGCAGTGGGGAGAGACACATCTGTACAAATAAATGCCACACAATGTGAGCAACTGTTCCAATGCCACCTCTTCCATGCAGCCTTCAGGGATGTACCCACAGTGCCTGGGCAGAAGGTGAGAGGCTCTTTCTGGTACGCCTGCAGCACTTTGCCCATCTCTCCGTCACATCTCCTACCTTGTCTTCCTAGGACCGTTTATTGTGACTGTTCACATACCTGTTTTTCACACTGATCTGTCGATCCCTCCAGGGTATAGATGTGGATTTAACTCCTCTCTGGGATTTTGGAGGATGTGCCCTCTAAGTCCCATCTAATTCTAGGGGTGGGCTTCTTTGGGAAACCTAGACTTGTGAGAAACTAGGAGAGGCCGGGCTTCTGACTGGAGGCATCAGGGAAGGCTTCAGGGAGGAGGTGATGTCCGAGCAGGGCCTTAAACCCTGTGTAGGATTTGGAACAGCAGCAAAAGGCATTTCAGGGTGGCCAGCTGGAAGCAATGACAGTCTGGAGGGACAGGCTGAGACCTCCACAAGCAGCCTGAAGCACAGAGAGACTGCGGGTCAGGTGGACTGGCTTCAGTCCCAGCTTTCCTCTCACTGCATCTGCGACCCTTGACAAACACTTCCTCCCTAGGCTCCAGTTTCCTATCTGAGGACACTGAGGGGTCTTTGCTAGATAACCCGTGAGAGTTGTGCCAGTTTGGATATTTCCATGGCTTCTTTGACCTGCCTCCCTTGCTGGGTCAGATCCAGATAGCAAAGCATAAGTATTTTCTAGCTCTGAAAAAAATAAAACAGTTGCCATCAAGTTGATTGTGACTCATGGTGACCCCCATGTGTGCAGAGTAGAACTGCATTCCATAGGGTTTTCAAGGATGTGACTTTTCAGATGCACCTCTGGGTGAGATCGAACCACCAACCTTTCGGTTAGTAGTCAAGCGTGTAACTGTTTTTGCCATCCAGGAACTCCTCAGCTCAGAAAACACCCACCCGATTACAGACAGCTCTTGGTCCTCTGTGTTCTAGAGGGGTGGACTGGAGGGTTGTTCAGTCTTTGGGTAAGGATGCAAGCCCACTGGCCCAGTCACAGGCAGATTTTCCAGAATGTGGGTATGTGGGAGGAGGGATAGTCTGTGGAGGACGAGACTTGGAACAGCCGCCTATCCTCAGGCGTTGCTGGGATTCCAGAGGACCCAGGCCTCATCCAGGCGGTCAGCCGGAGCTCAGGGCCATGTCCTGGCATGTTTAGGGCGTGTCCCTGGCCCAGTGTGGACAGAGGAGAGAGGTGAAGCAGCTGCCACTCCTACCACAGAGCCTCCCACCAGCCTCCCCAGGCCCCAGCTCCAAGGCCCACAGTGCTCCTATTGTCCACGGTTCTGCCAGTCTGTCCCCTGGAGAGCAGCTCAGAGCCAAGGGCTTGGACAGGCCTCTGATTCCTGGGTTCAGCCTGGGGGAAAAGCACAGTGGTCAGACCCACAGAACACACCATCAGGCCTTCATCTAACTGGGCCATGGAATGTGGAAAACCTTAGAATCCAACAGTCAGACGCTTAGAAAACATGATCCTAGAATTAGAAGACCACAAGTGCTGTGGTCCAAGACTGTCCAAACTCGGGAGGGAGCATAGCTGAGTTCACTTAGCCCCACACCCTCATTTTATTCCATTTGTTTAATCGTATAACAAGTTCCTGGGTGGTGCAAACAGTTAAATGCTGGGCTACTAAACTGAGAGGTTGGAGTTCAAGTCCACCTAGAAGTGCCTGGGAAGAAAGACCTGGCAATCTACTTCCGAAAGATCACAGCCATTGAAAACTCTGTGGAGCACAGTTCTACTCTAAAACACATGTGGTCGCCATAAGTTAGAATGGATTCCACGGCAGTAGTTTCTATTTGTTTTTAATTACTTAAGTTATACTTGCTAATTATTCTAAGTGAAAGAAAACAGTTACAAAAGGCCAAATATTATGATTCCATTTATATGAAATGTCCAGAATAGGCAAATCTATAGAGGCAGAAAGTAGACTAATGGTTGCCAGGGCTGGTTGTTATGTTGTTGTTATGTGCTACTGAGCTGGTTCCCACTCATAGTGAACCTACGTACAACAGAATGAAACACTGCCCGGTCCTGTGCCATTCTTACGATCATTGCTATGCTTGAGCCCACCGTTGTAGTCACTGTGTCAATCCATCTCATTGAGGGTCTTCCTCTCTTTCGCTGACTCTCTACTTTACCAAGCATGATATCCTCCTACAAGGACTGGTCCCTCCTGATAACATGTCCAAAGTACGTGAGATGAAGTCTCGTCATCCTCACTTCCTAGGAGCATTCTGGTTGTACTTCTTCCAAGATAGATTTGTTCATTCTTCTGGCAGTCCATGGTATAGTCAATATTCTTCACCAACACTATAATTAAAAGGCAGGGGCTGTGAGAAGAGGGAAATGGAGAGTGGCTGCTGATGGGTATGGGGTTTCTTTTTGGGGTGATGGAAAGATTCTAAAACTAGAGAGTAGTGATGATTGTACCACTCTATGAATATACTAAAAACTACTGAACCGGAGGCTTTTTTTTCCTTTAAATTTTATTTATTTTGTTGTTCTTGAGAATATACATAGCAAAAAAACCCCAAAACCCATTGCAGTCAAGTCAATTTCGACTCCTAGCGACCCTACAGGACAGAGTAGAACTGCCACATAGGGTTTCTAAGGTTGTAATCTTTACAGAAGCAGACTGCCATGTCTTTCTCCCACAGAGTGGCTGGTTGGTTTGAAGCACCAACAATTTGGTTAGCAGCAGAGTGCTTAACCACTGAGACACCAGGGCTCCATATACACAGCAAAACATACATCAATTCAACAGTTTCTACTTGTATAATTCAGTGACATTGATTACATTCTTCGAGTTGTATAACCACTCTCATCCTCCTCTTCTGAGTTGTTCCTCCCTCATTAACATAAGCTCACTGCCCTCCTGAAGTTCGTATCAAATCATTCTAGTTGCTGTTGTCAATTTGATCCCGTATAGATAATTCTTAAAAGAGCATAATAAGCTCAAGGCAGACCTTTTTTATTAGTTAAGCTAAACTATTGTTCAGTTTTAAGAAAACTTCAGGGGATATTTTTGGTTTAAAGTTTAAAGATTTTCTCAGGGCAATAGTTTCAGGGTGTAAAAATGGCTTGGTGGTGGGAGTCTGACTTCCTGTAACTTCACAAGGGGGGAGAATCAAGATCAACAGCCCAAGGCTGATCCTGTGAGGTGGAGGTCAGACATGCCTCCTGTCTGCCATTTTTACCAGTTCTGACACCAACCATCCCTCCCACGGCACTCTCTACTCCTCTGCTGGGTTCAGTAATTCATTGTAATGGCCTCACAGAACTCACAGACAATACTCATGATTATGGGGTTTATTAGGGCAGTAACGGATTATATTTCAGGTTCAGGAACGCTCAAGATACAGTTATTAGATCAGGACAACCTCTTCTCGACTGTGCCCACAGGCACACCTCTCTCTCTAGCCCCTCAGTCTCTGTTCTGCTCAGGTAAGTGTTGGACAAAGCTCTTTTAGCTCTGCCGATAAGTGCCCAAAGGCACCCCACTCCACCAGTAAGCCTCAGCCTGAAGGCACTCAGCTCTAGCTCCATGGGTTGGCAAACCTAGCTCCACCAAATGCCTAGAGGCACCCTACTCTTACAGCAAGCCTCCTGCCTGAAGGCACTCAGCTTTCTCACTCTGTGGGCCAGGAAGCCCAGCACACTGTCTCCTGCCAGTCTCCTGCCTCTGCTGCCGCCGTTTCTCGGCTGCTGCTTCTCGCCATCTCTGGTGTTATAGCTCTCTCTCTCTCTCTCCGTCTCCTGGGTCTAGGAGGTCTCAGCACAGGGATCCCAGGTCCAAAGAACGCACTCCACTCCCGTCTCTTCTTCTTGGTTGTAGTCAGGTCCTACAGGTCCCCCTCTGCTCTGGAATTGGCTCTCTTTAAAGCCTAGCAGGATGACAAAGCTGACCAATCTGCTCATTAGGGTTCCATACACCTTATTTGCATGGTTCCACTCCCACACGGGTGCCATGCACCTTACTTACATTATTAGCAAGCTATCCAATCCCCTTGGTGGGCCACAAGCCCTCATTTGCATAGTCCCACCCAGTCATTTGGTGGGAGTTACAAAGATTATGGCTAGAAGGGCCATGTTACGTAATTCACTGCACTCCCCAGGGGTTCATCCACTCTCCATGGCTCCAGAAAGTCTAGAGTCTTTGAGAATTTTAAATTCTGTTCTAAATTTCCCCCTTTTTGATCAGGATTCTTCTATGAATCTTTGATTGAAATGCTGCACTGTATGCTTTAAAAGAGTGAATGCTATGGTATGTGACTGATACCTCAATAAAGCTGTTATTAAAAAAAGTTACACTTGCAAGTTGTTACAAATTCAAACAATAATGGCTTGTAAAAAGCAAGTCTGCCATACTCCCAATCTCATGCATTGGGGTGGGTATTCTTCCTTCCTGACATTTAAAATGCCATATATATTTACATAAGTGTTTAGATAAACACATGCAACATATACATTAAATTTTCGTTTTACAAAAATGGAATCCTATTATACCTATTATTGTGCAGTTTGTTATTTTCACGCCTTTTGAGTATGTATTTCTATAACATTCGTTTTAATAGCAGTGTGGTTTTCTGTTGTCTGGCTGGGCTGTAACTGATCCCTCCAGACCCCCTACTGATGAATATTTAGATTCTTCCCAGTGCTTTGCCATTAGTGAACAATAAACATCTTTGTATATCTTGGGGCCCCTGGGACAGCATTTCAGAAGACAGAATCCTAGACACAGGCTTGCTGCATCAGAAGGTGGGCAAATCTCCATCTTTTATGGATGTTGACGTGGAACGTTGGAGAGGTGGCATCCTTGTCCAGGATCTTCCAGCAAGACAAAGAGAGTGGGTGGTGGGTGAAATGGGGCCATCCAAGCATCTCCTCCCCCAACCAGCAACATGCATACATGCATACCCCATAGCACGAAGACCTCTGGCTTCTGTGAGAAGTAGCCCACAAGTCTCTAAACAGGCGCAGAGCTGGGCAGACACAGACAAAGGCCAGAGGCTCCCAGGTGGAACATTGCCAAAGCATTATGATGTTCTTTTTTCCTAGGCCCTCTCCAGGTCCCCTTCATGGGACCTCTCCCTTTTTATCTTTCTGAAACTTACTTTGAGATCTGTGTGTGGAAATAAATGTAAACTATGTTGTTGTTGTTAGTTGCCATCCAGTTGGCTCCTACTCATGGTGACTTATGTATAAGAGAACGAAACATTGTCTGGTCCTCTACCATCTTCATGATCGTTGGTACATTTGAGTCCATTGTTGCCAGTATTATGCCAATCCATCTCACGGACGGCTTCCCTCATTTTTGCTGACCCTCTTCTAAACATGATGTTCTTTTCCAGCGACTGGAATATAAACTGTAGGTCTTGGTCATTCATTCATTCATTTACTCATTCATTCCACCAATGCTCATTAAATGTTAGCCTCTTTCACCTCCAATGGGTCTTTTTTTTTCATCTTGCCTTTGAACCTCCCTCCTTCAAAGTCCTCCTGCACAGCATGTTGGCAAGAAGAATGGTAAGTGGAAGGCACAGTAGCCTGACCCCAGACTGGTCAGGGGCCTCCTCTGGACTCTTGTGATTCCCTGGACTTCCTTGTCCCTTACGCTGGATGCAGAGTTACCTGCAAGCCTCTCTCCCTCACCAGACCAGCCAGTACCTCTCTGCCAGGATCCTGCCCCAATGCTGAGTGCCAGCTGTGAGTTGTGTTGTTGTTATGCATCCCAAATACCTTGTTAAAGCACAGAAGTGTGTGAATGATTCACCTTGCAGTAAATTAGAAAGGATTCAAGCTCTACCTGTAATGACATCTCACATTCAACTTGCTTTTTGGAGGATGGGTGGGGAGAAGGTATGGAGTTGCAGTTAGGGAGCAGGGCATTGCCTATGACGGAGGCCTAGTTTATTAGCGGTACCGAGGTACCACTAGGATCTGAGGAGCCTCACTTGTCACTTATGTCAAAGGAGGCTAAGAGTTGAAAAGCCCATACAATGGACCATGAGCAACTTGAGGGCAGGGATTGCCTCTTTCATATCTGAACCTGACACAATGCAGATGCTCAATACAGAGGAATTGCTTCCCCATCATGTAAGCCTGTGCCTTTACCCTCTTCTCCATCTCACCCAATGGCCCCCATTGTCCACCCAGTTGTTGAAGTCCAAAGCCTTGCAGCCATCTTTGACTCCTGCTTCACACCCATATTCAACCAATCAGCAAGACCTGTTGGTTCCGCACTCACCACATGTTCCCAATCCATCCACTGCCATCCCCATTCCCCACCCTGGTGCAGGCCTCCATCATTTCTTGCCTTGATGACCACAGTGGCCTCCACACTGGTGTCCCTGTGTCCAACTCTTGTCCCCCTACAGAGCATTTGCCCAAAACAACCTTTAATAATATATTAGATTGTATCACTCCCCTGAGACTCTACAATGACTTCCTGCTGAGCAGACAGCAAAGCTATCTCCTTGGTCTACAAGTCCTTACATGGTCTCCTCTTTGTCCACCTCTTGGACCTCATCTAGCACCACTCTGTGCGCGTTCTTATACTTGAAAATAGCAAACTCTTTCTCCCCTAGGGCCTTTGTCTTGGCTGTCCCCTCTCCCTGGAAGCATGGCCTCAAGATCTTTGACAGCTGGCTCCTTCTTGTCATTCAGCTCAAATGTGGCCTTCCCTGGTTGCCCTGATTGTCCTCATCATTCTCCACCACAAAGTCTTGCTTTATTTTCTTCCTAGCCACTCTCACCATCTGAAATTATCTTTGTTGATTTGATTACTTGTTCATTGCCTCTTTCCCACTAGAATGTTAGTTCCATGAGGGCAGGGGCCTTGTCCTGTTCACCCTTATGTCCCCTGGAGCCTCAGCACCTGGCCCTTAGCAGATGCTCAGTAAATATTTATTGAATCCATGCTTGGATGTAAATGCATGAACAAGGTCTGGAAGGATAAGTTTCAAATCGACAACTGCGGCTACCTCTTAGAAAAGGACCGGGATTGAGGGGAACAGTCAAGAAGAAAATTTAGCTTTATTTTATTTTTGAATTTTTGATAAGGGATGTGTACTCACTTCTTAACTGATAGTTGAAAAAGAAAACAGAACTGCACTGAATCAGGGACCCAAATCCCTCAGTCCTAATCCTGAAATTATGGCATAATTTTGGGCAAGCGGCCTGGCCTGCCTGTTTTTCTGTGGCTTCTGTCCTCATCTGTCAACAAAGACCCACCTTCTCCCTGGATTTACAGTCTGCACAGCATTCTTACATCCATTATCTGACTTGACTACCCCACAACCCTGGGAGGCAGGCAGGGCAGATGATTATCTCCATTTTACAGGGTAGGAAATTGGAGTTCAGAGGGGTGAGTTGTCTACCTGTGGTCTTGCAGCTGTGGATATGCTGGGCCTTACCTCACAACATGCTGAGAGCTGACTCAGGTAATGACTTTACAAAGCCCACAGGTGGGCTAACGGAGGCCTAGAGGGCTGTGCCAGGTAAGCTATTATTATGGCAATGGGATCAAGATCAGATCTGGAGCTATCTTTAGGGATCTGAAGGGAGCCCCTTAGGCTGGCGGGATAGGGTTATAGGCCCACCTGGGTTTTAATGAAAGAGTCCTAGATGGTTTCCAAAGGCCAAGGTAGATGTCCCTGATTTACTGAGAGCACCTAGAATCCTGCTTTCCTGGAACTGCTTTTCCCCAGGGGACAGGGCAGGGAGTGGCAGCTCAGGGCTGGTAAGAGGCCAAGAGACTGGCCAGAAAGCCCCTCCCTAGAAGGCCTGAGAGTCCATATTCTGGGCCAAAATGGCAGCCTTCCATCCTGAGACATGCCCAGGGGCATGAGGCTGGCCCAGGTTGACACACTGGGGTCCCCAGTCCTTGGGTCATAATTGTACCCTGGACTGGGACTCAGAGGACCTTTGAGGAGTTAGGATCCCCAAGCCAGCATCTCTCCTGGATAATTCACCCAGAATGGTCCAGATGACAAGACGGGTACAAACTATTTTCAACCCAGTTTTCCACATGTTTACCAGGTACATACTCTATCAAGAGTTAGAATTTAAGAGTGATGACTAGAGGGCACTTTTTATCTTAATCCTCTCAGCTACCTTAACAAGGAGGAATTATCCCCATTTTTAAGATGTGGAAACTGAGGTTCAGGGAGGCACCGGATCACAGGGCTGAGAGGAACGGAAGCCAGGATTCAAGCTTGGGTCAGTCTGACTCCAAAACCCCCATTCTTTCCACTCCCTCGAGTGTTGAGGCATGACAGGTGACTAAGACCCTGTTCCTTCCCTTGGGGAATGGAGCAACAGACCCACCCCAAAGTGATGTCACCACCATGGCAGTGCGTGGAAGGCTGATTCATCTGCCTGGAAAGTCAGGATAGGCTTCTGGAGGAGAGGTCATCTGACAAAGCATTTAAGGGCAGGGGTGTGCGTGTGGGTGAGGGGAAGGGTTGTGGAGAATGAGGCTGGGGAGTTTCCAAGGCCTGATGTGAAAGGCTCCACTGCCCACGTCCCCTCCACCAGGCTGGGGCCTGCTTCCCACTGGTCTCAGGGAAGCCACACCCAACACTGCTCTGGTCAGGGCCTATGGGGACCAAAGGGCCCCAGTGGGATTGGGGCAAGTCCCTGAGTCTACACAGTGTGTGGGGAGATTTCTGTAGGACTCACTGGTGGTTGTCAGGCTCTGCAGGAACATGGCAGGTGCTCAAAACATCACTGAGTGGACAAGTGGACTGATGCTGGGAGGGAGGGCCTGGCATGGAGTCTCCCTGACAGGCTATGAGGGGAGGGAATGGCAGAAGAGGAAACTACCAGGGGTGTTGTGGAGTGGTGAGAAAGGGTGAGGCTAACTGGGGGTCCTAGGGGCGTCTGCAGGAGAGCTACCTGAGGTGAGGGAAAATGCCTCCCCAAAGCTTCAAGCCTTGAAGGGGGCTATTAGAAAAGTCAGTATGGGGAATTTGCGGGTCCTTACGCCAAAAAGGGAGCCCTGGTGGTGCAGTGGTTAAACGTTCAGCTGCTAACCAAAAGGGCAGCGGTTCAAACCCACCACCTACCAGCTGCTCCGCGGGAGAAAGATGTGGCAGTCTGCTCTCGTGAAGATTTACAGCCTTGGAAACTCTATGGGGAAGTTACACTCTTTCCTTCAGGGTCGATATGAGTAGGAATCGACTCCATGGCATTGGGACTCCTTAGAGGCCAGAGTGGGAAGGAGGCAGGACGGTAGAAAGAGGGAGGTGCCTGTTTCTGAGGGGCGGAGAGTTCCAGGTGGGCAGGGTGGTGGTGACCGTGGTGCACATGGAGGAAGTCATGTGGGGAGAGGCTAGTTTGCAGTGGGTAAGGGGACTTCAGAGGCTGTCCCAGAGTTCTTTAAAGGAAAGGGGATAACTGAAGGGAAGGGGTGACTGGGGATCCTCGAGGGAGCGGCTGTTGGTCTCTGGCCCTTTGTTGGGGGTCCGCGCCTAGGGGCGGATCCACCGCTGGGTGGGGCCCAGGTCGCCGCCCCCTCCGCTTCCCTGCGGCGGCGGCGGCGGGCGGGCCTCGCGCGGGGGCGG